>NW_025543557.1:0-300000 GCF_018350155.1 Leopardus geoffroyi
GACCGCAACTACTGGTACTTCACGCCCGCCAACCTGGAAAAAGCTGCAGAACGTCATGTGCAGGTGGCTGGGGGCAGGGAGGGGCGGTGAGGTGGGGGGTGGGTCTGCAGGAGAGCGGGAGGGGGTGGCAGAGGCGGGGGCTACAGAGAGCCCAGCCAGACCGCAGCCTCTGCCGTTGGCACCTTGCCCACCTGGCGATAAGGTGACCGTCCCAGTAATGATAATAATAGAGAGCATTCGTTAAGCACTTACTGTATCCCAGGCACCACCCCGAGCCCTTTACTAACGTCATTTCACTTAGTCCTCACAACAAGCCTATGGGGCAAATATTATCCCATTTAACAGGTGAGGAAATGGAGGCCGAGGGGTACCCCTGCTCGGAGTCCCCCAGCTGGGCAGTGGCTGGACGGGAACTCTTGCCCACATCTCTCGGGCTCTAAAAACATCTGTGCTTTTTTTTCTTTTTCTTTCAGCCAAGATCTGGAGCTTCTTATTCTCATTACATACTAAATATGTTATTTCTTAAAATATGAAAGTAACTCAGGCATATTACATACCTAGATCAACCAAGGAAACCAGAAGTTCATAAGGTATAAAGAGAGACTGCTTTCTCTGTCCAGTTATCAATGCCCCTCGCCTAAAAGAAACTACTGCTAAGGATTTAGGGAATGTCTTCCCAAGCTGCATATAGATGGAAAATAACGTCATAGGTAGTATATTATATAACATGAGTGCATACATGTTTCAGTGTCTTCTTAATTTTACTTATGTAGGATTAATATTATATTTTTCTACCACTTGCTTCTTACACTTAATGCATCCTGGGGGGCTCGGTCAGTTGAGCATCCGACTGTGCTTTCGGCCCAGGTCATGATCCCAGGGTTGTGGGATCAAGCCCCACATCAAGCTCTTCACTAAGCATGGAGCCTGCTTAAGATTCATTCTCTCTCTCTCTCTCTCTCTCTCTCTCTCTCTCTCTCTCTCAAGTAAAATGAAAAAAAAATGCATCCTGGATGTCTTTCCATACTACTCTAACTCAGGGGTTCAGAAACTACTAGTACGGGGATCCCTGGGGGGCTCAGTCGGTTAAGTGTCCAACTTTGGCTCAGGTCATGATCTTACATTTTGTGGGTTTGAGCCCCATGTCGGGCTCTGTGCTGTCAGCACAGAGCCTGCTTCATGCTTCAGATCCTCTGTTCCCCCCTCTCTCTGCCCCTCCCCTCTGGCTCTCTGGCTCTCGCTCACTCTTCTCCCTCTCTCTCTTTCTCTCTCTCTTTCTCTCTCTCTGTCAAAAATAAATAAACATTAAAAAAAAAAAGACCTGCTAGCACAGCCCACAGGCCAAACCCAGCCCCACCACCTGTTTTGGCAAATACAGTTTTCTTAGAACTCAGCCATGCCTGTTTGTTTGCATAGTATCTATGATTGCTTCTGCAGAGTTGAGTAGTTGAGACAGAACCTAGGCCTGCAAAGACGAAGCTAATTATCATCTGGACCTCCCAGGAAAGGTTTGCCAACCCCTGCTCTAACTCATTTTTATTAATAAGTACTACCTCCTAACTATTCTGTCTTATAGTCTCCCAAGCAATCAATCACTGCCTCTCAAGATTGAGTTGAGGAGACACAAATATAGTTTCAGTGTATGTGCTGCCGAAGCGAGCACAAGACACAAATATAATTAACTCTAATATATGTTACATTAAAATGAGAAGGTGCTGGGGGAGAAGGAAGGATAGACCGACTTTTGCTGGGTTATGGCCTTGGGAGAAAGTGTGGAAGCCCACACGGAGGCGGGGACGTGCAAGATGGCCCTTGGCAAAATTAGGAGAGACTGAACAAACCACCCGGCATACACGTACCCTGTGGTAAGGCCACCTGGGCTCAGATCCTGCCCTTGCCATGTATTCTTGGGTGTATGACACTACGCATGTCGCTTAGCTCTCTGTACCTCAGTCTCCTCATCTGTGAAATGGGATATGCCAGGACCTTCTGCGTGTGATTATTTTGAGAATTTCGTGGTGCAGTATATGTTTAGTGGCTGAGCATACAGTACATGCCCAGTAAACAGCAGTTACTGTTATTCGAGGGCAGATGGGAACTCCAGGCACAGAAGTGCTAGGGCCAGGCACCGGGGTGTGAGTGTGTGCCCGAAAGGAAGAAGTACTGGGAGGCGATGGTGGGGCTGTGAAGATGCGGCGAAGACAGTGAGTGCCTTACACGCCCAGGGAAGGTGTTTGCACATTGTCTCGCAGTGGGCAGCCTGTGAGGATATGGTGGCCTCTTGGAGCTGGGCTTTAGGAAGGCCATCCTGGTGGCTGAGAATAGGATGTTTGAAGAGAGTGGGACTGGGGAAGGGGTGGAGGCAGGAGCCGAGGGAGTGAGCGGTCCAGGTAGGAATGGGGGGCTGTGGCAGGAAGGAGGAAGAGGACGGGGGGGTTGGAGAGACAGAGGTCGTAAGTGCCATCCTCAGGCCCATCGTCTCTCTCTTGTAGCTACATCTGGCAGCACATTGAGATCGGCTATGTCCAGGGCATGTGTGACCTCCTGGCTCCACTGCTGGTCATCCTGGATGACGGTGAGTATGTCCCCCCCTGCCACCCCAAGGCCAGGGGTGCACTTTCCTTCCCACTGCAGAGGAGGGGTTTAACCTTACTTTGTGACTCCCACTGCAGAGGAGGGGTTTAACCTTACTTTGTGGCTCTGGTGAATGCATCAAGGTCCTAGGGAAATAGAAAGGCTTGTTGTTCCATGTTAGTTCACACTTATCACCAGGTGCCCGACACCCAGCCAGGCCTTTGCTAGCCACTGATTGCACAGACACGAAGGGGAGCAAAGAAAACCCCACGCCCAGATGTCTTCACTGGTGAATTCTACCAAACACTTAAAGAATTAATACCACTTCTCCACAAGCTCTTCCAAAAAAACGGAATAGGAGGGAATACTTCCCAACTCATTGTATAAGGCCAGTCCTTACATGAAGACCCATTGGTACCTGGATACTAATATCAGACAAAGATATCACAAGAAAAGAAAACTACTGAGTGATGTCCTTGATGAATATAAAGACAAAAACCCTCAACAAAACACTAGCAAACTGAATCTAGCAAGCTCTAGAAAAGACTATATACCATAACCAAATGGGATTTATCCCAGGAAAACAAGACTGGTTCAATGAATGAAAATCAATCAGTATAATTCACCAAATTAATAGAATAAAGGACGAAAATGACACAGTCATCTTAGTTGACAAAGAAATGGCATTTGACCAAATTCGACCTCCTTTCATGTTAAAAACTCTCCACAAACTAGGAATCGAAGGAAATTTCCTGAGCACGATAAAAGGCACCCAAGGAAATCCTACAGCTTGTTCATACTCAATGGTGAAAAACTGGATGCTTTCCCCCAAGATCACGGATAAGACACAGATGTCCACTTTTGCCACAAAAGGTTCTAGACAGGACAATTAGGGAAGCAAAAGAAATAAAAGGTAGCCATACTGGAAAGGAAGTAAAACTATCTCTACTTGCAGAAGATCTGATTTTTATATACAGATAATCCTAAGGTATAAAAAATAATCTTAGAGCTAATAAACAAGTTCAGCAAGGTTGCAAGATACAAGATATGTATACAAAAGTCATTTGTACGTCCATACATTTGCATTGAACAATGCAAAAACAAAATTAGGAAGGCATTTACATTTGTAATACTATCTAAAGGAAGACCCTTAGGAATAAATTGAACAGAACAAGTGGTAGCTTTGCAGGTTCAATTCCAGACTGCTGTAATACAGCAAATATTGCGATAAAGCGAGTCAAATGAAGTTTTTGGTTTCTGAGTGCATGTACAAGTCACGAGTACACTACCCTGTAGTCCGTTAAGTATGCAATAGCATTATGCCTAGACAAATAATGTTCATGCCTTAATTTAAAAATCCTTTATTGCTAAAAAATGGTAGCCGTCATCTGAGCTTTCGGCAAGTCATAATCACTGGTTACAGATCATCATAACAAATATAATAATGAAAAAGCTTGAAACGTTGCAAGAATTATCAAAATGTGAAACAGAGACCCAAAGTGAGCAAATACTGTTTGGAAAATGACGCTGGTGGACTTTCTCAATGCAGGGTTGCCACAAACCGTCAATTTGTAAAAAATGCAGTATCTGGAAGTGCAATAAAATGAGGTATGCCTGTATACCAAAACTGTAGAACATTGTTTAAAAAAAAAATGAGGATCTAAATAAATAGAAAGACACCTCATGTTGGTGAGTCGGGAGACTTAGTACTGTTAAGATGGCAGAGTACTTTCCAAATTGATCTGGATTCGGTGTGATCCCTATCAGCATCCCAGTTGCAGTTTTTGCACAAATGGGCAAGCTGACCCTAAAACTCATTTGAAAATGCAAGGGACCAGGAGTAGCAAAACCAGTTTTGAAAAAGGAGAAGATATTAGGGGACACACAGTTCCCAATTTCAAAACTATTACAAAGTTACAGTAGTAAAGAGGGTGTGGTAGTCTCATAGGGATAGACATGTAGATCAGTGGAATAGAATTGGCAGTCCAGAAATAAGCATTTCTGGAGTGCCTGGGTGGCTCAGTCGGTTGAGCACCGACTTTGGCTTAGGTCATGATCTCATGGCTCGTGAGTTCAAGACCCTTGTCGGGCTCTGTGCTGACAGCTCCAGTAGAGAAGCATCCCTTAGAATATGTGACAACCACTCTTACAACTGCCAAGGTCATCACAAACAAGGAAAGCCTGAGAAACTTCTATACCCAAAAGGAGCTCCAGGAGAGATAACACCTGTGTGTAATGTGTTATCCTGGTTGGGTTCTTGGAACAGAAAATAAACAAAATTATGGAGTTTAGTTAATAATGTATCATGAACGGGTTGTTAATTGTAGCAAATGTAGTATACAAAAACTGTCCCTACTCCTTTCTCAACTTTTCTAGAAGTCTAAAACTGTTCTAAAAAAATGAAGTCTTTTTATTTAAAAAAATTTTTTTAATGTTTATTTATTTTTAAGAGAGAGAGCACGAGCAGGGGAGGGGAAGAGAGAGAGGGAGACACAGAATCCAAAGCAGGCTCCAGGCTCTGAGCTGTCAGCATAGAGCCCGACACAGGGCTCAAACCCATGAACCATGAGATCATGACCTGAGCCAAATTCGGACGCCTAACCAATTGAGCCACCCAGGCACCCGTGAAAAATAGAGTGTTTTTAAAAATGAATGAGGTCTTACTGTGCCTTTGGAAACCTGCCAGTCTAGTGTAACTTTCTCCAGAGTTACCAGGTATTAAGAGAAAAAAAAAAAGGTATCATTTTCAAATAAAGTTTTCTAAACGCTGGCTCATAAACAATATGAAACAGGTTTCTTTATTGCAGGACTTCTGAGAGCCTTTACTTTTCAATCTATGTAGTCGCTCTCTAGCATTTCCCAGAGTTATTGGACTCTTTGCATAATGCCTGTCAGCGCCTTTCCAGTATTGACAATTGCTGTTTTAATCCAGTGATTCCCAGACTTGAGAATTTCATGAACTGGTAGAATTTTGAAAAAGAAAAAAAAAAAAGTTTGGGGACCAAGAAAACATCATCAACTTTTTATTAGAGCAAATTAGGGATCTTTAATTATTTTCTTTTATTTTTTTATACATTAAATGTTCATTGAGCTTAAAATCCATAAAACCCCCAAACTAAATAATGTAAATGTCCAACGAGAAAAGAATAGATAAATTGTGCTCTAGTCATACAATGGAATACCAGTCAGCAATACACATGCATGAACTAATACACTAAAGCATCTAAAAGTATATATACTGGGGCGCCTGGGTGGCTCAGTCAGTTGAGCGTCTGACTTCGGCTCAGGTCGAGATCTCGCGGTCTGTGAGTTCGAGCCCCGCGTCGGGCTCTGTGCTGACAGCTCAGAGCCTGGAGCCTGCTTCGGATTCTGTGTCTCCCTCTCTCTCTGCCCCTCCTCTGCTCATGCTCTCTCTCTCTCTCTCTCGCTCTCTGTTAAAAATAAATAAACATTAAAAAAAATTTTTTTAAGTATATATACTGAGTGGAAGACGCTACAGATAAGAAATACATACTTGATTATTCCCTTCATAAAGTTCTAGAAGAAGGAATAGGATGCTGACATACAGAGTTGAAGGAAAGGGATCGCAGATGGTACCAATTGGCAACTAGGGATCTTTTAGAAAAAGAGCATCTGGTATCACCATTATTTCCTAAAAGAAAGGCTATTTCAACCCCTCCAAGGAGGGAAGTATGTATTTAGATTGCAGAACATCCCCTGAAGTGCAATACGCTAACACTCCATCGTCTCTGTTTGTCCTTCGGCTGTGGGTTTCAAGAACCAGCTTGGAGCCTTCGACCTTGGGATCACCTTGGGAGCTTGGGGTTCCTTGGGCAGTGGCAGCATTGGCCGTTTCTGCTGTGCTCTTTCCCCAGAGGCCCTGGCCTTCAGCTGCTTCACGGAGCTCATGAAGAGGATGAACCAGAACTTTCCCCATGGGGGCGCCATGGACACGCACTTTGCCAACATGAGGTCGCTGATCCAGGTTTGACCCAGTCCCGTTCAACAGTATAACTTATTCCAGCTCAGCCTGATGGACCCCAAATCAACTTCAGAGCCACACTTCGTGTAATGCAGCACAAGCCAGTTCATTCCATTTTGTTCATCCCATCGTTCATTCATGGACATTTGGGTGGTTTCCACTTTTTGGCTCTCGTGGATTGTGCTGCTGGGAAGATTTGCTCACAGGTTTTTATGTGGACAGATGTTTTCATTTCTCTTGGTGATACACTCAGGAGTGAGGTGACAGCTGCACCGTGTTACGTTCCCACCGGCCACGTGCCGGAGTCCCAGCTTCTCTCCTTCCTCACTGACACTTGGTTGTCCATCATTTTGGTTCTTGCCATCCTAGCGCGTGTGCAGTGGTGTCTCATTACGGTTTAGATTCGCGTTTTCCTGACTCATCCCACTGAGCATCTGTCATGTGCTTTGTGGATCTTTACTTGCAGGTCTTTAGAGAAGTCACTGGGGTTGACTTGAGCCGGGTTGATTTTCACTTCAAATCTTTTGCCCGTTTTTTAGCTCCACCTGGTTGTAGGGGCTGTAGTGGGGTCCGGTATGAGGATGTGCCCTCATTCTGTCCCCTCTGGTCCAGCCTCTTGCCGGGAGGCTGATGCCAACCTTTTCTCCCGCTGGCAGATTCTGGACTCCGAGCTCTTTGAGTTGATGCATCAGAACGGGGACTACACTCACTTCTACTTCTGCTACCGCTGGTTCCTGCTGGATTTCAAGCGAGGTATGGACTTCAAACTGGGGTCTTGTTCCCAGAGTCTTGGCAGCAGACCCTCAGGGAACAGGTACCGAGGAGGCGAGGGCGGGGGTGTTGCAGCAGAGCCAGAGGAAGAGTGTAAAACCCAATTATCGCACTGTGACTGTTGGCTCGCCTGCCTTATTTCTCAGTGACACCACACAGTAGGTGTTGTTACTGGAGCAGGATTCTCGCACAGAGAGTCGTGACACCCAGGCTTTTCTTTCCAGGAAGCAGCTTTATTCCCGCCGGCACCGCTCAGTTGGGTTCGTACCCAAAGAACTGAGCCTCGAATGCCACGTGGCATAGTTTTTTTTTTATATATGTTTCACCTCTGTGTCTCCCATACGTGGGAACACACAAACATGCGGTCCGATTAAGGGGTCTCATGTCACAAGGTCGTGAGGGATGTTGTCATGTACGCACATTAGCCAGGTTACCTTGAGGCTTTTTGTCCTTCCTTAGGGAGGGGACCCCGCCACATTACAGTCCCCGTTTTACAGATGGGGAAGCCAAGGCTGAAAATCGAATTCAGAGGTAGGACCGGTAGAGCCAGGATCTTAGGCCGCCTCTGTCTAGCCCCCAAGCCCAGTTAGTTCCCTTCCATTCTATTCTGCCGCCTTTCAGAGACAAGGTGCCAGAAGCTCATGCAGCATGGTGCACATGTGACTTGGAAATGACGTGGAGCACAGCACACTGCTATTGTGCAGAGTCAGAGTGATGCTCATAAGAGTATCTACCCTGCGGGAAGGCGTTTTTAATGCGCCGGGCAGTGTGTGCTGAGCCATTTGTATGTATTATCTTTGCAAGCCTCACCCCACGTACAGAGGAGGAGAGAGAGAGGCTCTTGGTAGAGGCTTGGGCTAGCCCAAGGTCACCTTGCCAGCAAGTGGTGGGGCTGGATTCAGACTGAGTTTAGTGGACATAGGAAGCCTTGCTCTCAACCATTGCTCTCTCCAGTTTCTTGACTAGCCCCAGAGGCAACAGCCAGCTCTGCATTTGTACAGGGGTAAGAGAATACCCCCCTGGGTGCTAAGGAGATACAAAGTGCAGGGAGAAAAAGGGGATGCTAGTCAAAGGGCAGGGACAGGTCGGTGTAAATCAGACCCGATTATGCCGGGTTCCTCCCCTTGCAGAAGCTGGAAACTTACATCCCCCCTAGTCTGCATAACCTCCTCTACAGATAGGGAAAACGGAGGCTTCCGATGGTCAAATGACAGAGTCTGGGTCTCCTACCTCCTGACCTGAGTTCTGCCTGCTCTCTGCGGTGCTAGGACAGAAGTGAAGGAAGGACACAACTGGCCTGGGATTTTCCCAGAGGGAGGGCAGCACCGTGAGCTCTGTGGCTGACCCTCTCCCCACGCATGTGCGTACTGGTGTCTCACGCAGAACTTGTCTATGATGACGTCTTCTCTGTCTGGGAGACCATCTGGGCAGCCAAGCACGTCTCGTCCGCCCACTACGTCCTGTTCATCGCGCTGGCTCTGGTGGAGGTCTACCGTGACATCATCTTGGAGAACAATATGGATTTCACAGACATCATCAAATTCTTTAACGGTACCCACATGACTACGGTGTCATCTGAGGGGTGCAGGCTTCTGACAGGCCCCTTCCTGGGGCCTCGGAGGGGATATAGGGGGGTTCCGCCCACTTCTTATGTCTATTTCCAAACGGAGGGGTTGACATCTTGTAACACTGAGAATGCATTTTTCTCAAGAATCTAGCAGAAGGAGCATGAATGTTGAAATAAGGCCCAGGGGCAAACCCTGGCTCTCCCACCAGCCAGCTATGCCCACAGATAAGCCGTTTCCCATCTGCTTCTTCATCTGTAAAATGGAATAAGAGCGTCTGCTTTGGAGGGTTGATATGTACAAAAGCAGGCATGGGAAGGCATTTGAAATGGCATGAGAAGGGCACAGTCATTGAAATCAGACAGATAATGGATTCTGATCCCAGCCACTCGGGTGCTGTGTGACTTTGGGTCACTGACTTTATGTCTCTGGGCTTCAGATGCCTTGAGGTAGAATGCTACTAACACCTCCCTCACAGAGATGTTCAGACAATTAAATGAGACAACATGGATAAAGCCTATCACATGATACCCAGCTCATATGAGAGGCCCCATAGCTGGAAGCTATTGCTACTGTTATCACTATTTAAAATTTTTTTAAGAATAAGGGGTTCCTGGGTGGCTTAGTCAGTTAAGTATTTGACTTCAGCTCAGGTCATGATCTTGGGGTCTGTGAGTTCGAGCCCCACATCAGGCTCTGTGCTGACAGCTTGGAGCCTGCTTCAGATTCTGAGTCTCCCTGTCTCTCTGCCCTTTCCCCGCTTGGTCGGTCTCTCTCTCTCTCTCTCTCTCTCTCTCTCAAAACCAAACATTAAAAAATATTTTTTTAATGTTTTCAGACAAAAAAAAATTTTTTTTTAAAGAGGGAGGGTGCCTGGCTGGCTCAGTCGGTAGAGCATGAGACTCTTGATCTCAGGGTCATGAGTCCCAGCCCCACATTGGACGTGGAGGCTTCTTAAAAATTAAAAAAATGTGGGGCGCCTGGGTGGCGCAGTCGGTTGAGCGTCCGACTTCAGCCAGGTCACGATCTCGCAGTCCATGAGTTCGAGCCCCGCGTCGGGCTCTGGGCTGATGGCTCAGAGCCTGGAGCCTGTTTCCGATTCTGTGTCTCTCTCTCTCTCTGCCCGTTCATGCTCTGTCTCTCTCTGTCCCAAAAATAAATAAACGTTGAAAAAAAAATTAAAAAAAAATTAAAAAAATGTTTAATTTTTTAAAACCTAAAGCAAAAGAAGGAAGAAAAAAAAAGCCACCTTTGACCTTACCCCAGAAACATGATTTTTCTTTAATAAGCTTTTTATTTTGGAATAACTGTAGATTTACAGAGAAGTTGCAGATACAGTACAAAGAATTCCTGCCCTCCTTCACTCAGCCACCCCTCGGGTCTCTGCATTGCCCGGTCCTAGAACTTTTCTCACGACTGAGAAATTAACATCGGTACATTACTATTAACGAAACTACAGACTGATTTCACCTGATGCCCTTTTTCTGCTCCAACATTTTCCAACCCAAGAAACCACATGGCATTTAGTGGGTTCAATAGAAAACCTTTTTTTCCCCTCTCATCTTTTCCAGTCATGTATTTGTTACCATCACAGAATCCAATTGTATCCCATTTTTTCCACTTAATACTTTAAATTTTTAAATTTTTTTAATGTTTACTTATTTTTGAGAGAGAGAGAGAGACAAGCTCAAGAGGGGAAGGGCCAGAGAGAGAGGGAGACAGAATCAGAAGCAGGTTCCAGGCTCCAAGCTGTCAGCACAGAGCCCAACGCGGGGCTCGAATTCACGAACCACGAGATCATGACCTGAGCAGAAGTTGGACACTTAACCGACTGAGGGGCCCCTCATTTAATACTTTAACAAGTGTCTTCCATTTAATCATTTTTTAAGGCTGTCGAGTGTCCCTATAGCCACTGTCTGCAACATAAGGAACCGTCCCTATTGTTGGGTAGCTAGATTGTTTTCAGTTTGAGGGTGTGATTGAGAAAACAAAGTGCCCTTTATGTCTCTATAAAATTTTCACAGCACCCCAGGCCAAAAGTTCCATTTAGCAAGTAGTTAGATCTAAACCACTTGATAACTATTTATATCCCAACAACGTAGCAGCTGTTTGCAAAAATGATACCTGTTGGTCCAAAGAAAATAATATCTTTATGTCATTCTCTTTTTTGGTAAGTTTATTTACTTATTTTTGAGGGAGACAGAGACACCACGAGTGTGAGAGGGGCAGGGAGAGAGGGAGATTCCAAAGCAGGCTCCGTGCGGTCAGCACAGAGCCAGACACAGGTCTCAAACTCACGAAACTGATTTCATGACCTGAGCCGAAAGAAACCAAGAGTCAGATGCTCAACCGACTGAGCCACCCAGGTGCCTCTTTATGTCATTCTTAAATAAGCACAACAATTAATGGGATATGTGCACCTGTTCGGCATTGCACAGCTTCTCAAACACTGGAACCAGATTAGACACCCTCACCTTCACGTATTTCCTGTTTCACAGTGATTTTCTCATGGTTTTTGCTTTTTCTCAAACTTGCTTAACTGCTTACAGAAAACCTAGCGTTACAAAGATATGAAGTCATTGATAGGCATGTAGGGCAATATGTGACCTCCCGGATGCTACCAGTTTATGTGGTGTTGAACAGATATGGAATATCATTATGTTTCCCTCACAACGTACAGAAGTGGCACCCTGGGGTACCTTGGTAGCCAGTTTGGCAACCATGGTCTTAAGGCCCTTTTTTTTTTTTCATCCAGTAAATGATTTTTTTTTTAAGTTTTATTTGCTTATTTTGAGAGAGAAAGAGAGAGAGAGAGAGAGAGTGTGTGTGTGTGTGTGTGTGTGTGTGTATGTGTGCATGCAGGGAGGGGTAGAGAGAGGAAGAGAGAGAAGCCCAAGCAGGGTCTGCACTGTGAGCACAGAGCCTGATGCAGGGCTTGAACTCATGAACTGTGAGATCATGATCTGAACCAAAACCAAGAGTTGGACGCTCAACTGACTGAGCCACCCAGGCGCCCCAATCCAATAAATGATTTCTTTATGATAAACGTCTAGGTTTAGGATTATTCCGCTTTCAAGATCCGATCATTTTATGTGGCTCGCTATTTATTTATTTATTTATTTATTTAGTATTGGCTACATTTTTATTTAGCATTTATTATTTTTTTTTTTTAATTTTTTTTTTCAACCTTTATTTATTTTTGAGACAGAGCATAACAGAGAGACACAGAATAACAGGCTTTTGAGCCCTATATTACTCACGGAGATCATGACCTGGCTGAAGTACGCTTAACCGACTGCGCATATTTAGCATTTAGTATACAATATATAATATTTAATATAGAATAAATATAGTATTGTCAAAGTCAATAGGCATTTCCACTTTTATATATATGTGTGTGTGTATATATATAATTTATTGTCAAACTGGTTTCCATAAAACACCCAGTGCTCATCACAACAGGTGCCCTCTTCAATGCCCATCACCCACCCTCCCCTCTCCCACACCCCCCATCAACCCTCAGTTTGTTCTCAGTATTTAAGTTTCTTATGGTTTGCCTCCCTCTCTCTCTGTAACTTTTTTTCCCCCTTCTCCTTCCCCCTGGTCTTCTGTTAAGTTTCTCAGGATCCACATATAAGTGAAAACATATGGTATCTGTCTTTCTCTCTATGACTTATTTCACTGAGAATAACCCTCTCCAGTTCCATCCATGTTGCTACAAATGGCCAGATTTCATTCTTTCTCATTGCCAAGTAGTATTCCATTGTATATATAAATCCAGTCGTCAGTTGATGGACATTTAGGCTCTTCCCATAATTTGGATATTGTTGAGAGTGCTGCTATAAACATTGGGGTGCAAGTGCCCCTATGCATCAGCACTCCTGTATCCCTTGGGTAAATTCCTAGCAGTGCTATTGCTGGCTCATAGGGTAATTCTATTTTTAATTTTTTGAGGAACCTCCACACTGTTTTCCAGAGCGGCTGTACCAGTTTGCATTCCCACCAACAGTGCAAGAGGATTCCCATTTCCCCACATCCTCTCCAGCATCTGTAGTCTCTGGATGTGTTCACTTTAGCCACTCTGACTGTCGTGAGATGGTATCTCAGTGTGGTTTGATTTGTATTTCCCTGATGAGGAGCGACGTTCAGCATCTTTTCATGTGCCTGTTAGCCATCTGGATGTCTTCTTTAGAAAAGTGTCTATTCATGTCTATGAATAGGTCTATGTGTCTGTTTTCGTGCCAATACCATACTGTCTTGATGATTACAGCTTTGTAGTAGAGGCTAAAGTCTGGGATTGTGATGCCTCCTGCTTTGGACTTCTTCTTCAATATTACTTTAGGGGTGTCTGGGTGGTTCAGTCAGTTAAGCGTCCGACTTCGGCTCACGTCATGATCTCACGGTTCATGGGTTCGAGCCCCACGTTGGGCTCTGTGCTACCAGCTTGGAGCCTGGATCTTGCTTCGGATTCTGTGTCTCCCTCTCTCTCTGCCCCTCCCCTGCTCATACTCTCTTTCAAAAATGAATAATAAAGACTAAAAACAAATTTTTTTTTTAAATATTACTTTGGCTATTTGGGGTCTTTCATGGTTCCATACAAATTTTAGGATTGCTTATTCTAGCTTCGAGAAGAATGCTGGTGCAATTTTGATTGGGATTGCATTGAATGTGTAGATTGCTTTGGGTAGTATTGACATTTTAACAATATTTATTCTTCCAACCCATGAGCATGGAATGTTTTTCCATTTCTTTGTGTCTTCTTCAGTTTCCTTCATAAGCTTTCTATAGTTTTCAGCATACAGATCTTTGACATCTTTGGTTAGGTTTATTCCTAGGTATTTATGTGGCACTTAATAAAAATTTTTTTTTTTTGCTCCCCCTTCTCCTGTTGCTTCCTTCTTTTGTATCTTTTAACACCTGCAATGTGCCCAGCATGGTTTTCTCAAAAGGTTCCCAGTCATCGTGTTTACACGAGGCAAGGCGAGTGGGAAGATGTAACTCTTTTCAAGCACTGTGAGCCAACATCATGTCGTTTGATCTCACGGCAGCCTTGTGAAGTAAATGCTGTTGCAATCCCCATTTTACAGATGAGGAAACTAAGGCCCAGAGATGCAGGCCTTCTCCAAAGTGTCTGCTTCTGGAACTCCTCTGGAGATGATGCCAGATGAGGAGGAGGAGGATGCCCCAGGGACACCCCCCCTCCCTTCTAGAAGCTGCAAGTGACCTAAGGATGGACACAGAAGGAGGCTCATGAGATTTTTGCCTTCTGCTCTTTCAGAAATGGCTGAGCGGCACAACACCAAACACGTCCTGAAGCTGGCCCGGGACCTCGTGTACAAGGTGCAGACTCTGATTGAGAACAAGTGAGGGCCACCTCACCCCGGCCCTGTCAGCCATGCCGCCACCCACCTGTCCAGCCCGCTTTTCCTCCCGGCTGCCCCGGGAGCGAGGTCCTGGTGTCTGTTCATGAGCATGGACTTCTGTGCAGAGAGAAACTGCCCCAACTTTGGCCGCCAGGCAGGTGGGGTTGAGGGTTTGCCCCTTGAGTTCAGCCTTACGTTTTCCTGTTTGACCAAAGATTGTCCAAGTCTGGGATTTCTCCCTTGTGGGAGTTGGGGTTCGTCAGTGGATGGAGGGAACAGTTTCGTTTGTGGTCTCCAGAATGGTTGCCTCTCTCTTATTCTGTCCCAACCCCTCCAAACTGTTCCGTCAGGGGAGACTTGGAGAAGGACTTTTTCTTGGAGAACTAGTGTAGGAGAGGTCTGTGGGTCTACCTCTATACTCTGAAAGGGGCCTCTGGAGATGTTCCAGAACATGGCCGGCAGGCAGGCTTGGAGCAGAGTTTCTGCACCTCCCTCGGCGCTGTTGACATGGTGCTGGGTGAACCCTCTTCTGAGAGGGGTCGTCCTGTGCATTGTTGGAAGGTAAGCAGCATCGCTGGCCTCCGCCTGCAAGATGCCAGTAGCGCCCCCTCCCCAACCCAGCTGTGACAACCCGAAGGGTTTGCAGATTTTGCCACATGTCCCCACTTGAGAAAACCAGTGGCGTAGAGGAGGGGCTGCAAGTGTATCTCCTTCCCCGCTTTTGTTTAACCACCTGCTCCTGAGGCTTTCTCCCACTTAGAAAAGGCACACAGGAGTCCACATCTCTCTCGGGACCTGGATTCTGTTTGTTGTGGTCTCATTTTTTTTCTCCTCCACCTGACCCCAGGAGAGACTTCTTTCCTTCTTTTCAAGAAAGCCTCTCCCTGAGAGGCTCCCCGGAGAGGGAGGGAAGGGCGGAAGGGCGGAACAGTGAGAAGTGTGGTAGGTGTGAGTTGGCCCGAGGTCCCACCCAAAGCCCTCCAGGCAGGGTGGAGTCTAGATCCCTTTCTTCACCTCCTAGGGAAGATCTCGCCTCTCCTTCTGCACTTTGGGTCTGATGCTCCAGAAGTTGGGAAGGTGTGTGTGAGTGGCCGCCACTTCAAGGGAGGTGGGGGAAGCTGGCTTTTCCCTAGGTGCCTTTGATCACTCAGGACAAAGGAAGAACAGGAAGGCAGAGGTCCGCCAGAGTAGACTATTGTGGGTGTTTTCCTTGGAAAATATGCTGATGAACTGGCCCCCGGAACATGGATGGCTAAGTCTGGAAGTGGTCCCCTCCGCGTCTTCACACAAAGGGTCGCCAGTCACAAACAGACCCGGAGTTAGCTGGTTCACCCTGCCTACCTGTCCTTTGATAGAGCAGTCCTGCCAGCTCTTTTCTGAGAACACACGTGGGAGAAACAGAGTCAGGTTGGAAGGCTCCTCCCCAGAATGGAAGGTAGGATTTTGGAGAGGGGAGGAGACTCATAAGCACAAGGAAGCATTCACAGAGAGGGTACATTAGTCCTCTGTCCTGAGCAAACCAGGAGGGGGAGGAACCCCTACCCTGCGTGCTTGTGAAGGCTTGCCCCTGGGCCCCAGTGCCTTCAACTGCATCCCAACCCCCCAGTCTCCCACGTGGGGCCTCCTGAGCAGGACGGACGAGACCTAAGTGTCCCTTGCCTCTGAAGAATGTGCTCCGTGAAAATTGCACCTCCTGGCTCTGGTCCCCACCTTCCCAAGACGAGGAAAACACGTCCAGATCAAAGTTTTCCTAGCCACTCAGCTCTTCGTTACAGAGGACATTATTTTAGCAAGACCCGGGTCCCAGACCTTCCGATTCTGATTTATTTTTCTCGACAGACTAGTCCCAAAGTATAGCACACAATCTCTTCTCCGCCTTCTCTCGTGGTGTTCCAGAGAAGTGTCCGTGGTTGTTATTTGGAACAACTCCTATTTGTTCAGCTTACGGTGTTTATTTTGGTCTCCGTACATCGTGCGTCCTTGTGTCCGGGAATCAAGTGCGTGGGAGTCATTCTGTCCGTGGAGTGCCCTCCTCCTTCTCTCAGTGTTGCCAACATATCTTGTAACTGTTTACTGAAGAGTTGTGTCTATATATAGAGAAAATATATATAAACAGAGAAATGTGTGACTATGGGTTATTTTTTCATTTCTGTGTTTCGGGAATTTTTTTAATGCGTAGGGAAGAAAGGTTTGCTTTTGGAGACTGTGTCCTCCCAACCGCACCCCAGTGGTCCATACCCAGATGGGGACAGAGCCTCATGATAGCTGCCTGGTCTTGCCCCAGGAGGTGCAAGGCAGGTGAAGCACTTCTCACCCCCTTGTATCAGTTAGCTGTCACCATGAATAATGCCACATAACAAACCACCCCAACACTTAGTGGCCTCACACTGCCATTTACTTATTAGCTCTCAATTCTGTGGGTTGACATTATGGGCCGCATTCATCTGGGAGGTTCTTCTGGTCTGAGATGGACTTCTTCGTGTGTTTGTGGTCAGCCAAAGGCCAGTGAGGCAATTCTGCCTCTGACAGTTGGCTGACTATTGGCCAGGAGAGTAGGGGAAACCGGGCCATGTGTCTCTCATCCCCTGGCAGGCCAGCTCAGGCTTGTTTATGTGGCCATGGTGGCAGTTTTTCAAGAGAGCAAGCAGAAGTATGCAAGGCCTTTTGAGACCTAGGCTTGCAATTGGCATAAAGTCATTTCTGCTCTGTTCTGTTGCTCAGGGTAAGTCACATGGCTGAGGTCAGATTCAAAGGAAGGGAAAATAGACTCTACCATTTGGTGGGTGGCTTTGCAGAGGGACATGGAAAAGGAGAATGGATACCATCACAGAAATAATTGAGGCCACTTTTGCAAATGGCCTGCCTGATCCGCCCAGACCCAGGGCACAACACAAGAAAGGTCCCCAGGTGGTCAGCCATTTGACTCGAGGTCATACCTGTAAGTTGACACCCACTGAGCTTGCTCAGCTCTCACCCCCAATGTGCCCACAGATGCCCAACTACTCTCCCGTGACCTCCATGGTCCCAACTCGTGGCTACCATTCAGAACCTTAGTCATCAGGCAATGGCGACCTCTCATGGATGTCCACCCCCAGCAGCCTCTCAACATGGGTCAAAGGGAAACAACTAGCTTTCGGCTGCAGAAGCAAAACTCGATTTAACCTAATGAGCACCTGTCAGAATTTCAGGTCTTACGTAGAAAAAGTTAGATTTCCAAAGAAGCCCGCAAAATAGAGACAGAGTTGGCAGGTGGCATTGGCAGCCTGGGTGAGTCTGGTCGTCACGTTCTCAGAAGATTGCCAGCAGAGGTAAGTCTGAAGGCACACAGCAGTGGGCGGGTGGGGATTTGTCCTTTGCCAGCTCGGACGGGGGCTTTCTTAGCAGGAAGGTCTGCTCTTTCCTGGGGGAAGCTTCTTTTTTTTTTTTTTTTTTTTTTAATGTTTGTTTATTTTTGAGGGGGTGGGGCAGAGAGAGAGGAGGACACAGAATCCTAAGCAGGCTCCAGGCTCCCAGCAGTCAGCCCGGAGCCCGATGCGGGGCTCAAACCCACGGACTGCCAGACCATGACCTGAGCCGAAGTTGGACGCTCAGCCGACTGAGCCACCCAGGTGACCCGGGGGGGAGAAGCTTTTGAGGGCAAAGACCGGTTCCGATGTCCCGTCGGTGCTGCAGAGCTTCCCCAGTATCATTTCTCCAATTCCAGCCATAGTTTGGTACATGTGGCTGTCCTCCCGGAGGGCCCCACCAGGGCTCACAGCTACTGCCTGGCCGCACCAGAGTCAGGCAGCACAGCGCCCCAGTTCTGTGCGCACGAATGTCTGGTTACAGGCACCGTCGACTTACGGTCACTGACGACGTATGTTACGGGAAAAGAAATCTCACGAGAATATTTTTTGTCCTTGCAGAGGCCTTCCTGAAGTGCGTGCGTTTGAGCGTTGCATGGACGGGAAGAGGAGTCGTGGATCACTAGGCATATTTTAACGACTCCGTGGCGGGATGGGGAAGTGGCCTTGGTTTCTGTGTTTATGGAACACGGGGTGGCTGGACTCCGGTCATCCTTTTACTCCTCCTCCCGCCATCCTCCCTTCCTTCTCTTCCCTTTCCCCCCTCTCCTCCTTCTGCCTCCTTTCCTTGTAGCCAAGAACATTTGGATGGTGTCTCGTCCACAGTTTCTACCCGGATGATGCTGTTCCTCAGAATAAGCCTGACAAACCCGCAGCGTGAAGGCCCTTCTGGCTGTTACGTTCTTTTAAAGCCGTGCTTCATTTGCTGTTTACCTAGAGCTTTCTCCCTTCGGCTTGTGGGAGAGGCCGTGGGCACTTCTCATGCACAGGGTTTGGGAGGTCCTAACCATCCCATTTTGGAGTGCCTGGCAGGCATTCCTGCATCTGGTTTCTCCTTCCTTCTTGCCCTCCCCATGCCCCTCCCAGGCCCCAGGTCCCTGGAGTCCCGGAGAGGAGGGGGTGCAGTCAAGACAGTGGGAAGAAGCCCTTCCGATTACCTTCCTTCCCAGCAGATGCTCTGAAGTCTGAGAGACATCAGACCCATCGACCAATGAATCTTCTCCCACGTTTCCTAATAGCATTTCCAACTCAGGTCACCTGCAGCCCACCTTCATGATTGTGACCATGTCTGTGCCCCCACCTGCACACTTATACCTTTACTGGTTCTCTGGTTTTTTTTAGTTTTTAAAAACATTTATTTGTTATTAAAAGACAGAGAGAGACAGAGCATGAGCAGGGGAGGAGCGGAGAGAGGGGGAGGCGCAGAATCCGAAGCAGGTTCCCTGCTCCGAGCTGTCAGCACAGAGCCTGACATGGGGCTCAAACTCACGAACTGTGAGATCATGATCTGAGCTGAAGTTGGGCGCTTAACCGACTGAGCCACCCGGGCGCCCCTTTACTGGTTCTCTTTAAACCAACTCACTTGAGGCGCCTCTCTTCTCGGAGGGACATAGAGAAGGATAGAAGTGGGAACGACTCTCTCATTGTGCCGACTATAATCATGTCCCACATCTCTGTCGTGTTTGGGGAAGTGAGGATTTCGGATCCCTGCTGTTCCATTTCCTGGCTGTGTGGCCTTGGGCAAGTGACTGGACCTCTCTGAGCTTTAGTTTCCATTTCTGCAAACTGGGGACAATAGTCTCCCATTATTCCGGATCCAGCCCCAGCCCCATTCTTTCACTGGGACCCTCTGCTCCTCAGCGTGTCTGGGGATGATTTCCTGGTTGAGACTTCAGCGGCCCTGGGTTCCCAGCATCTACCTAGCTCAGGCTCTCAGGTGAATCTTTGAAGCCTAAGAGAATATGGTTCCTGGAAGACAGCACGGGACAGGGTGAGCTCCCAGCCCCCTCGGGCTGTGACAGAGGAACACAGCACTTAGGTGTGGTGGGGCCATCAGTTGTCAGCAGGAACAAAACAGGAGCTGACTCTGCAGTTAGCATCTGATTTTGCTGCATCAGGAAAAGGTTCACAGGTCTCTCTTTTCTAGCTTTTAAGTCCCCTGCCTGGCACATTGAGAGCGTGAGCCCAGGACAGGTATAGACTCCAGAGGAGCACAATTTGATCTTTCTGAAGTGCCTGCTTGCCGACCTGTTGCTAAATCAAACTGCCTAGCGGAATTCAAATGACCCACGGGACCATGCAGTTAGTTCCCTGGGGATTTTCCATTACATCAGGGTATTGTGCTGGAATTCTCCAGTATCTTCCTGGCTTTCTTTATTCAGACTTGTGGGCACAGTGATTTCAAGCCTTTGTAGATGCAGGGCTCCTTGAAATAGCGGCTGTCCCTTGTTGTGATCAAGAGAAAATAAGACAGATCCCTCTGCCTCGAGTAAAGACGGAATCTCTGTAAATGGTTCCGCGTGAGGTGCTGGAGAATTGCTCCCTTTGGCCTTGCTGAAACAGTTCAAAGGGAACGTTAAGGAACTTGGGGGCCATTGTGAGGTTGTTACAGAGGGGATGTGGGTGACAGGGGTGGGGACTGAGTTTGAGATTCTACTTGATGGCATCTACTTACTGCTTTTTGCACTGGGATGCTGCTTGGGTCTGAAGGCATCTTCCCACGCAAGAGCCACTTGCATGGAAGTGTTTCTGCTGATACCAAAATGTGGCCTCTGGTTCGGCTCAGGTCATGATCTCTCGGGTCGTGAGTTCGAGCCCCACGTCGGGCTCTGTGCTGACAGCTCAGAGCCTGGAGCCCGTTTCGGATTCTGTGTCTCCCTTTCTCTCTCTGGCCCTCCCCCGCTTGTGCTCTGTCTCTCAAAAGTAAATAAACATTAAAAAAAAGGAAAAGATGTGCTGGGTTGGGCAAAGGGGGCAAATCCAGGTGTTCTTTTGCCTCCACCATAGAGTCTGACGGACCTAGGTTCAAATCCCAGACATCTGTGCAGACTTAGACATGTGACTATCCCTCTCTGAGCCTTAGTTTTCACTTCTGTGAACCGGGGATAATAAAGATACCCTTCAAAAGGGAGTTGGGCGGGGCGCCTGGGTGGCTCAGTCGGTTGAGCGTCTGACTTCGGCTCAGGTCATGATCTCATGGTCTGTGAGTTCGAGCCCCACGTCGGGCTCTGGGCTGACAGCTCAGAGCCTGGAGCCTGCTTCATATTCTGGGTCTCCCTCTCTCTCTCTCTGCCCTCTCCGGCTCATGCTGTCTCTCTCTGTCTCTCAAAAATAAATAAACACTAAAAAAAAAAAAGAATTTAGATAAAAAAGGGAGCTGGGCACTGAATGTTTTTGGCCGCCTAGCATCCCTCCCCTGTCCCAGTACAAGCACCTTGTCCCATCCTCTGGGGAGCTGTATCTCTTAGATTACAACCATGGCCTACTAGTGAGACTGCTGATGTGCCTCTCCCCCCAGGGGGTACATGACCCTCTTCTGGCCAATCAGATTCCTTCCCTGAGAAGAGAGAAGTTCATGCTTCCCTTCTGTGGCAGCCAAGCTAGGAAGATGCCAGCCTGGAGCTTTCAGTGGCCACGTCTCCTGCAGGTAGGGGAGCAGGCATGGCTGGATCCAGGTGTGCAGATGAAGTCATTAGAGCTCCACCTTTGTCCATGTCATGGTTCCACTCTCCTCCAGGCTGGCACGGGTTCCGTGCCCATCTGTGAAGCAGTTTCTCCAGCCAGGCTTTATTGGCTAGAAGGGCTCATTTATCCGCCTTAAAACATGAGCTGGGTGCCTGGATGGCTCAGTCGATTGAGCATCTGGATCTTGATATGGGCTCAGGTCATGATCTCACGGTCGTGGGATGGGGCCCCGAGTTGGGCTCTGTGCTGAGTGTGGAACCTGTTTGGGATTCTCTCTCTCCCTCTCTCTCTGCCCCTCCCCTGCTTACACACTCTCTCAATAAATAAAAATAAATTTCAAAACAAACAAAAAACATAGGCTAGTCAGAGAGCTGCTGGGGGTCAACTCTCAAGGAAAGATTAGGGTGCCACTCCCAAAGAAGGGCAGTGGGTCATGGTAGGCAGAAGCAACAGGTCGACTCCAGCATCCCTGACAGAGCGTGTGCAAAGGATGGAAGAGTGAATGGCCTTCCACGGGCCCAGAATTCAGTATGGTGAAGGGAGAGGCCCGGGGGTGTTGGGTGTTTGACAAGAGAGAGGTTGGAGTAGGATCTGAAGGACTTCATGTGCCCCGAGTAAGAGCAAAGTCTCCATATCAGCGGGACTGTCTGCAGCGAGGGATGAGACACGTCCCCTCATCCCCACCCCAACACTGGACACACTCTTGCACAAACTCTTATACATACGGGCACTTACTAAATATTTGATTAGAAAAGAAATAATTCTCAAATTCTCCAAGAAAAAAGGAGTTATAAAGATGGAGGGTAGAGAAGGAGAATAGGCCTGTCTATTGAAAGATGCAGCATTTTTTAAAGTTGTGGTTTTTTTTTTTTTTAATTTTAAGTAATCTCTACACGCAACGTAGGACTCAAACTCACAACCCCCAGATCGAGAGTCGCATGCTCCACGGACTGAGCCAGCCAGATGCCCCTGAAAGATGTGGTATTTGAGGGACAGCTTGGACTCAGAATTGTCCTGGATCCTCTTTTTTTTTTTTCTCCTCTTGGGAAATTTTTATTTGTTCATTTCTGGCATGAGGATGCTTTTCTCAGTGTCACTGGAGAAGAGGATGGTCCTCCCCTGGACCTGAGTCATGTGGGGCCACCCAATCATAGGCAGAAAGCTAGCCAGGACTGCGCTGAAGATAGCAGTCACATAGCCCCAGCCCAGCTGGCACTGGCCACTGCAGTACACCGAGGAGGTTCTACAGGCTTCCTTGGCGAATGGGGAGTCCAGGCTGATAGGGAAAACCAGCAGGCCCGCAATGGTGGCAGTGGCTAAAATGGCAGGAAAGAACACCAGTGTGTCAGTCAAGGGGTTCTGGGCCAATCTCCATCCCTGGACTCACTGATCCACCCTCCCATCCACCCACTCATCCATCAGTCTATTCACTTATATATTGATTCATCACCTTTCCTTTTACCCACCCATTACTCAACTAGCCTTCCACCCAACTGTCCATCTACTACTCACCCGTCCACTCATCTCTCCATCCCTCTATCCATTCGCTCATCCATCCATCTACCCATCTGCCCACTTAGCCACCTGCACCCCACCCATCCATCCACCCACTTAATCATCTGTCCATCTATCCACCCAACCATCCATCCATTCATCTACCCAACCATCCATCCATTTATCCATCCATCCATGCACCCATCCATCCACCCACCCAATCATCCATCCATCCATCTATCCATCATCCACTGATAGATCCATGGATACACCCATAATTTCACCTACCCACTCGCTCATTTGTTAATTCACCAACCCACCTACCCATGCATGCATTCATTCATCGAAACTGTTACAGGTGCTATAGTGGGCACTAATGATACGAAGGAAATGAGCTGGACACCTCCTCACTTTCAAGGCCCTTCCAAAGCAGGAGAATCACATGACCCCAGCTTCCTTTGCTGTTCTTCAACCACATTGGTCTACTTACAGTTCTGTGAACGTGGCTTGCTTGTCTCCATGCTTTTGCCTCTGATGTTCCCATTACCTGGAATCCCCTTCTATATGTGACCAACGCCCATTCGTACTTCCAGACTCAGCTCAACTGATTCCTCTTCTGGGAAGACTTCTGTACACCCCCCCCCCCACCCTCCTGGAGTTTTTCCTTGTGTCTTGCGCTCATCCCTATTATGTCAAACACCCCTTGAGTTGTAATCACTTGGTGTGCCCCACACGCACTAGACCCTGTGCAAGCCTAGGACAAGGACTATAGCTCCATCCATTGATTCAACAAATATTTAGCGGACGTCTATTGTGTGCAAAGCACTGTCCCAGGTGCTGGCGATGTCAAAGCAGACATGTCCTCGCCCTCAAGTAGCTGACGTTCTAATGGACAGAGACGAACAATAATCAAGCAGGCAGATACGGTAAGTGCTGTGAAGCATAGAGAACAAAGAATGAGGTAGGAGAATCTCAGGAGAGGGGAGCTTCTGTACCTAGGGTCACAGAAGACCTCACTGAGGCCGTGATATTTGAGCAGAGTAGGGGAGCAAGACCTGTAAGATCTGAGAAACGAGAATTCCAGACAGAGGGAACAAGCATGGTGTATCTGAGCAACAGAAAGCAAGCCATGTGGTTGGATCATGTTGAGCCTGGCAGAAGGGGCAAGAGGTGAGATTGGCGAGGGAATGAGGGTTTAATCAGGCGGAGCCTCACCGGCCATGACGAGGAGTGTGGATTTTACTCTGAGTGCAACAGGAAGTCACTGGAGGGTAGATAAGCCAGTCTGAGGGGCCCGATCTGATTTCAGTCTTAATAGGACCTGTTTGGCCAGCATAGCAGACAGATTCTAGGGGTCAAAGGTGGCAGCAGACAGACATGTGAGGTGGTTATCTCTCTAATCCAGGTGAGAGATGGTGGAGAATTAATTGAATGAGGGTTGCAGTGAAGGCCTGGGCTAGACCATCCAAAGCCTATGTATGAATTAGAGAAAAGCAACCCTTCTGGGGAGCTGCAGCCCTGCAATTTCACAGCGTAGCAAGTGGCACATAGGCTAGATTTCTGCATCTCTCAGTCCTCAGCTGGGCACCGCTGTGCAGTGCACAACCTGCCCAACTGTGTATGGTGGTCCTGGTAAGATATACAAAGTGGATGGATGTGAGAGAAACAAAGGGCGGGGCAGACTATTAGGACTGGGTTTAGCTAAAGGCAGGAGAGGGTGATATTAAGTATGCCGTTCCCTCCCCACCATTTCTGGCTTGCCAACAGACCAGGAAGTCTATAATCCTAGGATTTATCTCTGAGAATCAACACAGGAGGCCAGACTCTGCTCACAGGTTCGTTCATTCATTCACTGATTCATTCATTCTACAAACATGTCTGGAATGCTTATGATGTGCAGTGGATTTACCTGCAGCTGCCTGCACCCCTGGCATTGGGCCACTGCCCCTTCTGAGACACAGCCCTTTCGGGGCCAGGGCCCAGGACAGGAGGAGAACTGCACTGAAGGCCGACAAGAGCCATCCCCCAAGGAGAATTGCAGCTGAGACCTGTCAGGAAGAAAGAGCAAGGAGAGTGTTGACTGGGACAGGTAGGGGCAGGTGCAGGTGTCTCTGCTTATTGGGTAGCTACTGAATCCTCAAAACCCCAAGAGGTCTGTGCTATTATCACCCCCCCCCATTTTACATATAAACAAACCGAGGTCCAAGGAGGTGGAGTCATTTGCCTCGGGGCACATAGCGAATTAAGTGGTAGAGCCAGAATTAAAATCCAGACTTACAACCACCATGCCCCACTTTACTGAGTACCTGCTATATGACAGGATCACCAGGAGAGGCACCAGTGTAACTAAAAGTTCCTTAGAGGTGCCGACTGGGAGTCCTGACCGTTTTGGTAACATGCATCATAACTGAGACTTTCAACACCTTAGCTGCGGTTTTTAAATATAGCGCTTAGAGGGTAGCCACGTAGCTGTGCGCAGGTTGTACACTGCACAACTCCTGGAGACTCAGTGGGATCATCATACATTTGCATATTGATTACAGTTGTTTTCCATCAGATGGCAGTATAGTGTCCCAAAGAAGGGGAACCTTTTCCTAATTTGTGCTAAGGTACTAAATGGACATGGGGCTGCTTTCAGAATCATCCTGGATGTTTGCTAAAATGCAGATAGCCAGACTCTACCCCACACCTACAGAGTCAGAGGCTCAGTGCGGGGTAGGGTAGGCGGTGGGAACCAGAACTTGGCTTTTGTTGTTGTTGCTCTGGTGGATTGGATGGTGAATTGGTGAGCCCAGGTCTCACCTTCCAGGCAAAGTCAGGAATGTCGTCCAGGGACCTGAAGGTTCCACAGCTCTGGTTCCAGCCGTTACCCTGAGGCCAGGAGCAGTAGGTGAGGACGCCAAAGGAGAAGGTGGGGGTCTGGAACCAGACGGGAGAGCAGAGGCTGAGGGCTGAGATGCAGGCAAGGGAGAGTCCCAGGGATGCCCACACACTGCCCGCCATCAAGGGGTGTCGAGGACCTAGCAGGCAACAGGTGAGGTTAGTGGTGGAGATTGCCAGGAAGGAGAGAAATGGGCTGGGGAGGGTCTCCCGCTCCCCAAGTCAGGGACCTGGTCCTGTGTTCAGACCCCAGGCAGGTCATCCACCTCCTTTTGGCCCATGATGCAATGGGAGGTGTTAATATCTGGGGAGCGGGGACGGGGCTTTGCGCTAACAGGTTCTGGAAGTAGAATAGCCCCAAATCTTAGAATAAATAATAGTGCTTAAACAGAACTTTGAACACACACATTCTGCATGGGACGTCATCATCACTGGTCCCGGCAAGGCCCCTCCTGTGTTTCTCTCGTTCATTCATTTGGTCATTCATTCATTCTCTCCACCCATCAAGACTTGCACTGTCCCAAGAGGCTTCTTCTCCCCAGAGTGGGTACCTTTTTCTAAATCACACACAGACACTATGTTTCCAGCAACTACCCTGCCCATTAGCTCATGCCTTCTAATCCCGGACCATTGTAATTACTTAATGCACTTTTTGTTTGGAGGTATTTTTGCAAAATTGGTATCGCTCAGCATGTGTGTATTTTTCACTTATGTAAATGACATTATTTTGTATGTTGCATTCTGTTTCCTACTTTGGGCACTAAGCATAAAGTTTTTAGGGTTGATCCATGTAACTGTGTATCCTTATTCCATTTAACTCGGTGTGAGTTTCCCAAGGGCAGATCCTGAAACAAGGGTTTGGGTGCAAGTAGTGTACTTTGGAGGCAGCCCCGTGGAGGAAGAAGTGGGATGAGAAGAGAACGCAGCCAGTTAAGAGTGTGTTATGAAGCCGGCTGGCCCCAGTGTGACTCCGGGAGATGGCAACCGGCACCCCAGAGTTACCTTCCCGGGGGCTGTGGGAGGCGTGGATTTTACACAACCAATTCTCGCCAGCCATTGGTTGAGGGCTGCCCCCAGCAGTGGGTGGCGGCAACGTGCGGGTGACCAAATAGGCTGCAACGGGACGGACACTGTATGGGCAATGAAACGCAGTACAGGTGGAAACCCACTGCTGTGCGGAGACCCCGCGATGCCGAGGGAGAGTGAGCCGAGCCCGGCCGGACCTGCCACCCCGTCGCCTCCACCTGCGGCGTGGTATTATTCCCTTTGCATTTCACCAGCGCTAGCCCTCTGCCCCCAGCAGCTGTGCCGTGAACACCGTGTGCATGGTCTTACGTGAGAATTTTGTGGGTGCACACTTTGGAACACCTCGCTGCCTGCGATGGCATGTCTCTGTTTCCTCTGAGTGAGAAATCCCACCTCCTTTCTACATTCTCTCCCTCTGTGCCGGAAGGTGCCCAGGGGCCCGCACGCCCAAACATTAGACTTGGTTCTGTCTCCTCCCGCTTTACAGATGGGAAAGTAGAGGCCCAGAGAGGGTAACAGACTCCCCCAGACTGACCCAGGAAGTCAGTTTGGGTGAGTGAGCTGGAGGAGTGTCTAATAATAACAGCCACTGCTGTCCCCATGCTCTCATGGGCCAGGCAATTCACATGCATCGCATAACTCATACGCTACGTGACGCCCCAGCCACAAGACTAGAGGGCTGGAGTGGGCTCATCTTTGTTGACTGGAGGAGAGCCCACTTGTGGCCCAGGGGTCTGCCGGGCTGCACAGCAGCAGAGGAGGGTGGGTGCTATGACCTCCTGTTTTATAAGGGAGGACCCTGAGGCTCAGAGAGGTGTGGGCGACTCAGCTCAAGGACACAGTTGGAAAGGGTGGCCGGGGATTCATACGCAGACCTGGTGACTTGACAGCTGTCCTTGAAAGCCCAGGGTAATGACCCTAACAGTCACCGTGCATCGTCCACCTGCTGTGGGCCAGGCACAGGTTTGGGTGGCTCCCTGGGGGAAGGGAAGGGATGTGCCCAGGGTCTTACGGCTGAGATGTGGGACAGCAGGACTTGAACCTGGGTCTGTCTAATACTTGAACCAGTATTAAGTTGAATACTTAACCATGGCATTTCCCATCTCCTTGCTCGGCTTCATTCACCACCACCCCCCACCTCTACTCTTCCTGCTATCTTCCTCTCCCCAGCTCTGAGCTTTCTTCTGAGGCAGGGCTGTATATCTGTCCCTCTCTGCTCAGGGGCATCTGTTCCCCACACAAGGCCAGGAGAGCGCCTCTAGCCTGGTGATGGCATCTCCCTGTATCTTATTCCAGAGAATTTCATTTCTCTTGCCCTGAGACGACTACCCCTGTTGTGTCTGTGAAAGTCCCAGGTACAAACCGATGTTCCAACCATTGATAGCCCAAGCAAATGCTTTCTCTTTGGGGAGGCATACAGGCTTTGAGGGCCCAGAAGTTCAATTGTGGCTATCATATTTATTGTCTGTGTGACCTTGGGCGAGTCAGTTACCCCTTGTGAGCCTCAGTTCTTTTATCGGTAAAACAAGCCTTCTACCAGTACCTATCTCATGGGTTGTTGGGAGGACTAAATGAGAAAATGTACAGAAGGTGCTTTGTAGAGTGCCCTGCACCTGGTACGTCTTCAATAAATGGTCATAATGATCGTGACGGTGATGGTGATGGTGATGGTGATGGTGGTGATGGTGGTGATGATGTGGTGGTGGAGGTGATGTTGGTAGTGGTGGTGATGCTGATGGTGGTGATAATGATGGAGATGATGATGATAATGCTGATGGTGGTGATGATGTATGATGGTGCGGATGTGGTGGGGGGGTGATGCTGCTGGTGGTGATGGTGGTAATGGTGGCGGCAGAGGTGGTGGTGATGGTGGTGATAATGAGAAGGAGGTGATGATGATGGTGGCAATGATGTGGAGGTGGTGACGATGGTGATAGTGGTGGCGGTGGTGACTGATGCCAGTAGTATCGGTATTATTCACAGTTGTCTGATGGCTCATAACTAGGATTAGAAGCTACTTCAAACCGCTGAAAACCAAATGGAGACACAGATTGCTCATGCAACTTGCCCAAGATCTCCTGGCAAATCAGGGGAAAACTGGAATCTAAGCCAAGACTCCAGCTCCCAGACTGATAGGCAGAAACACCTTCTCCTCCCCTCAGAACATCCCTACAACTCCCACTCCCCAATGCCTGTCCCCTTGGCTTGCTCTCAGAGAGGAAGGGGAGCAGATGGGTGGGAAAGACAAGGTAGGAAGGGAAGGGTGCCAGCAGCGGAGGGAGAACCGGTAATTACCCCAGCAGATAGGGAGAGCGAGGTTGGTGGGGCGCAAACCACTCCAAAGGGAAGTTAAGACCCTGCTTCAACCACTGACCAGCAAGCGCCCACCGCTACCCCCTTGGTGACCTCTCTACCCCTCCTGGAAGGGTTGGGCAAGACGCCTTTCCCTCTGTCTCCACCAGCTCCTCCAACACATGCATCAGCACAAAGAGATTTTATGACCTAGCCTAGCGGTACAAGGGCCTCCCTAGAGTAACCACGCTGCAGTTTTCCAGAGGAATAATGCCAGGTGCTGTGGTGCCTCACATGGTCCCTGGAGACTATCTGGGGTGGCACCTGGACCCAGCCTTAAATGTCACGAAATCATGGAATGCTGAAGTCAATCAATTTTCCTTCAAACATCAAGAAGAAAGTCTCTGTTGGAGTAAAGCAGCTCTTTTAAAGCTTATTTATTTTGAGAGAGAGCAAGTGAGCACGAGCCAGGGAGGGGGCAGAGAGAGAGAGAGAGGGGAAGAGAGGGAATCTGAGCTAACAGCAAAGAGCCTGATGAGGGCCTCGAACCCACAAACTGGGAGATCATGACCCGAGCCGATGTCGGATGCATAACCGACTGAGCCACCCAGGTGCCCCAAGTTAAAAAAAAATTATTAAAAAAATGATGGGGAGCCTTGAACAGGCAACAGAGTCCAGTGAGAATTTAGGAATATGGTTGGGGTTTCTTTGTATTGGCGGTTTTCTTCTATGTTTTGCTGTGATACTGGTTGTCCATTAGGAACTCACATGTATTTTAATGAACAACTGAAAGTCCAGTCTTACTTAAATAATAAGAGAGGCGGCTGGATGAGGAGGCTGAGGGGAGAAGGTTCTTTGCTAATAGGAACACTACTTAGACGACTGGAAGTGAGGCCCAGCAGGGCTGAGCCGGCTCAAGGGCACCGTGGTCAAAGCAGAGCTGTCCACCAAGCCAAGGGCACCTACGCAGACTCCCCAGGGCTGGTGCTTTTCAACCTTGGGTCTCACTTTGGGCTCTAAGCCCGGCCAGCACTTTAAATGTGGCACGACTCTTGGGCTTGGAGGCTGGCCAGTCACTCTATCACTTCCCAGCTCTATGACCTGGGGTAAGTCACTCCATTGCTCCGGGCCTCAGTTTCTCCATCTATAAAAGCAGATTGGACATCCCAGAGGGTAGGGAGCATTGGGTTCAATCACTGAGCAGGGTGATGTTCTAGAAAGAAGTGGACAGACCATCTTCCCCTTCCCAACACTATGACCTTGGGGAGGCCATCCCACCTCTCTAGATAAGGGGGTAGGAGTTATTATGAAAGTTCAAGGGGATAAAATGATTGTGTGTGCCTTTCAGGGGAGGGAGAGAGAAGCTGGGGCAGGTAGGTCAGGGTCACAATGCATAGACTTTTTATTCCTAGGATTAGCAAAACCTCGTGGCCGTCCGCCAGCAAGTGAGATGCAGCCCCTTGAGTGAGGGAGAGTGGATTTTTTTAATCCTGCACCAAAATCAGCCTCTCCTGTGGGTTTGGCAGGATCCTGAGGGGTGTAATTCCAGCCAGGAAGCTGGGGAGCCCAGAACTGCCCAAGGCCCATGATTTTGCCTCTCTCTGGCTGCCCCAGTGGCTCTCCGGGCGTTTCTGACCTTGAAAAGCATTTTGTTCTCCGGATAATGTGCTCAGTGTCACCTGGGAAAATCACGCCGACTGTCCAGGTGCCCAGAAACCTAAATGAGGCATTATAACCTGAAACCACATCCGGGCAGGCTCCAATTAGCTGGAGTCCACCTAAGGGAAGCTTGAAAGGGGCTGAACATTTTCTCCTCCAGCTCAGCATCTAACTGTTGATGACGGTGGAGGATTCTTGAGCGCTCACTATCACAAAGCCCCATTTGAAACACTTTCGGTGCCTTAGGTCATTTAAGCCTCCCGGCCACTCTATGGCAGGTGCTGTTCCGGGAACTCGCGTTTTTACAGAAGACAAAACGAAGGCTCAGGAAGTAAGTGGCAAGCCCTGCACTCGGGCTCAGGCAATTGGACTTGTGACTCTGGGCCCTAAGCCCAAAGTGATGCTAAAAGGTTAGTTTAAAAGTCAGATACATACCCAGCAGCTTCCTGGGCTGTCCAGGGTTAGGGCTTGGTCAACCCTCCCACCTGATCTGGCCAGAGAGCATGCATGTTCCCAGAGGAGCCACAGCCAGCCATAGCAGGCAGGGCTCTGGGACTCGAGAGGTTAGAGGTGGCTGCTAGTTCCTTGGTATGTCCCCACCGCCAAGTCCCTTTCTTTTCCCTGGCTTTTGTGTCCTTATCTGTTAACCAAAGGGGTTGGTCACTTGTTCACTCAACCTATATGTGCCCAGCCCTGTCTGACCCTCATGGATAGAGCAGTGGACAGAGTGCCTGCCCTCTAGGAGCTTTGGGTTTTGTGGGCAAGACAGAGAAACAGGAAAGAACAATGTGGTCCGGCCATCCATTCATCCATCCATCCATCCATCCATCCATCTAACAAATATTTATTGGGTGTCTATTGTGTTCCAGGAAGCATTTTAGGTGTTGTAGATTTAGTCGTGAGGAAAATAGACAAATCTGCTGTCCTCACGGAGCTTACACTCTAGAAGGAGAACAAGACAGTAAGGATATAAACAAGTCAGCATATAAGATGTCAGTTGTTAATAAATGCCACAGAGAAAAATGGAGCAGGGAAAGGAGATGCCATGTGATTGGAGAGGTCATGGAAAGCCATGAGAAGGTGACCTTTGGGCAAGAACTGAAGGGGGAAGCCAGGTGGGTTTGTGGGAGAGGAATATTCCATGCAGAGGAAGGTGCGGGTGCAAAGGCCCTGTGGTAAGCAGGCGCTTGGCAAGTTTCAGGAAGCCAAGAGGCGGAGGGATGGGGGAGAGTGGAGAGCTTTGTTGGCAATGAAGATCTTTGTCTTTTAATTTCTGAGTGAGATGCAGAGTCTGTGGATAGGCCCGAGCAGGAGGGTGAGGACCTATCTTGTGTTTTACAGAGATCACTGCAGCTGCTGGGGGGAGAACCAGGGCATAGGGAGAAGAAGGGAGAAGCAGTCAGCACCTTTAGTGAGTCAAGTGAGAGACAATGGTGGATCAGATAGGCAGACAGAGAGGGAGGGAAGGAGAAAGGAGTGGTCAGATGCTGGATCTATATTAAATGTCAAAGGTCAAGCCAACCGGATTTGCTTACAGATTTGACACAAAGTGTGATGATACCTCCAGGGCATCCTCGATACCTGGGGTGGGGAGCCACAGGAGGGGCAGGTTTGCTAGGGGAGGAAGAGGTATCTAAATGTGATGTAGCCTAGGTCAGGTTTGGGATGTGTATTTTATGAACCCATCAATCAACAGATGCATACAGACACGGCTTCAGACCAAGAGAAAGCCCAGGGCAATGTTGGGCTCAAGCACAGAGGAGGGGCACCTGATCCAGCCTGGGGAGCGGAGGGGGGGCAGGTGATGTCCAGGCTGAGATCTGATGCACCGGTTGGGACTGGGGAGGACCTCGACTCCCACTCCTGTCTCTTCCTCCCAGCTGCCCAGCCGGCTGAGCCAGATTTCTGCTTCTAGTCTAGGCTGCGTTCCAGGTTGGCTGTGTGAGCTTTGGAAAATCCTGCAGTGTAATGGCTCTAAGCCCCAGTTTCCCATTGCAATGGATTGAATGGGTGTGTGCCCTCAAAATTCTTCTGTGGAAATCCTGCCCCACAGGGTCATTGGACTAGGAGGTGGGCCTTTGGGAGGTGATGAGGTCATGAAGGTAGAACTCTCGTGAATGGCATCAGTACCCTTATAAAAGAGGCCCCAGGGAGCTCCCTCACCCCTTCGGCCATGTGAGGACACAGAGAAAAGTGGCCTTCTACGTAGTAGGAAGTGGGCTCTCACCAGACGCCAAATGTGCCTGCATCTAGATCTTGGACTTCCCAGCCTCCAGCACTGAAAAATTTATTTATAAGCCTCTCAGTCTGTGACGCTTTGTTCTAGCGACCTGAGAAGACCAAGATACCCACCCTCAGAAGGATGGCCATGTCCTAGACCAATGGGACTTACCTTTGGGAGGTGACAGAGTCCTTTGAAAATGGGATTTAAAACTATGGATGCAAGGGTGCCTGGGTGGCTGTGTCGGTTAAGCATCCGACTTCAGCTCAGGTCACGATCCCATGGTTCCTGGGTTTGAGCCCCACTTGGGCTCTCCACTCTTGGAACAGAGACTGCTTTGGCTCCTCTGCCTCCCTCTCTCTCTGCCCAGCTCGTGCTCTCTCTCTCCCCAAAATAAACATTTAAAAAATATATTTAAAAATAATTTTAAAAAACTATGGGATGCGTTCCCCGTGCAGCCTTGTGTACACACACACACACACACACACACACACACACACGTTATTTCAGGGGCTCATGGACCCCTGAAGCCCACTATGGCCTCTGGACAAGACTTTCCCCTCTCCCCCCTCCAGATTCTTCCCTCCAGACTCACCACACTTCAGGTCAAAACTCTCCAATGTGGCCTCTTCTGCTCAGGCTCCAGCTTTGAACAGAAGTCTATGATCCTGTAAAATGTTCCCTTTGAAGGAAACATTCAGGTTGGTGAATAAAGCCCAGGTGGGTGATAAGCTGGTGTGGGGTGTGTGTGTGTGTGTGCTCCTTAAATCAACAGGCTTTCACTCCGGGCTGCTGGAGAGGCTGGACAAGGAGGGAAAAGCCAACCACAAATCGGAATGGGGTATGGGTATGGTGTTTCCTGGGTAGGAGAAGGCATGAATAGGGATTAACTGATCTACAATTAAACAGCAGTTGTTGAAATTCGTGGCACTGTGCTTTCCCTTCTGCTTTGGTAATTCTAGTCCATGGAACAGACTTACATATTTCCCTGGGACCTGAGGATCTTCGCTATAGCCTGTGAACTTCCAGAAAGTGGGCACTGGATCTGAAAATCTTTATCTCCAGCATCTACCTTAAGATTTCACACAGAGTAGGTGCTGGTCTTGTCTTTTGCTGTGAGACAATCGTAATTCAAACTGGCTCAAGTAGAAATGAGAAATTTATTGGCTTCCATAACTGACATTTTAATGTGACAGCTTTAGGCACAGCTGGATCCAGGTGAATAAGCAATATCTTCAGGACTTCTCGCTCCCCCATCTCTCAGCTCTGTTTTCTGCTGAGTTGGCTTCACTCGCAGGCAGATTCTCTCTGGCTTCTGGCTTCTGGCTTCTGGCTGGCCTTCTGAGGCCAAAGGAAAGCAATTCCAGAGAAAAGAAAGCTTCTCTTTATACAGAGTGGCAGCAAGTGTTGTGATGAACTCTTGTGGGGCAAGCTTAGGTTACATGCCCACCCATGAACCATTCATTGTGGCCAGGAAGGTGGGTTGTTCTGATTGGCCAGACTTAAGTCCTGTGCCCTAGGATTGGGGGTAGGGGGTTGGGGACTGGTGATATGGTAGGCATGTCACAAGGTTCAACCCCCTGGGATGACATGGACTAAAGGTGGAGGATGGGGTGGTTTCTAGGAGGAAAACTAAGGTTAGCAGAGGATGTGGGATGGATGCTGGGCAGGTGAGAAAAAGTGATATCGCTCTAATGCTGTAAATGCTACCATGACAAACAGGGACACACTGGCTCGTGCTAGAGGAAGCATGAGGGTCCAGAAAATTAAGTGCAGAAAATGTGAGTGAGGCCTGAGGCCGAGGTTAAGTCCCAGCTCTGCCACCTGCACTTAGTGTGACATTGGTCAGGGCATCTCTGCCTCTCTGGACCTCAGTTTCTTTATCCATAAGATGGGCACATCTGGAGTTGATTATTGCTAGGGATTTCCCACTCATTCAGTCACTCAGTTCTTCATTTGTTTCTTTCTCTTTTTTAATATTTATTTATTTTTGAGAGAGAGAGCGAGCGAGCGAGAGAGAGCACAAGCAAGGGAAAGACAGAGAGAGAAAGGGAGACACAGAATCCAAAGCAGGCTCCAGGCTCTGAGCTGTCAGCACAGAGCCCGACGTGGGGCTCGAACTCACAAACTGTGAGATTGTGACCTGAGCCAAAGTCAGATGCTCAAGCAACTAAGCCACCCAGGCGCCCCTTCGTTTTTTTCTTTCAATCAATATTTGTTGAAAGGCTTTGGAGTTAGGGAAAACTGGATCTGAATCCCAGTTCTGATGCTTATTGGCTGTATCAGGCTTGACAGATACACCTTTTCAGGCGTGCTCAGCTGTGTCCTTCAGAGCCCCCCAGCCACACTAGCCGCAATCTGGCCTCTGCTCGCCTCTCCCTGCAAGCAGTCGGGGTCCCTTGCTGCCGCCACTTGACCAGCTCAGCCTGCAGTGCCTGCAGTGGCCTGAGGACTGGGCCAGCCTCCCTAAATCCCCAGCTGTCGTCCAAGCTGATGTGACCAGACCGTCAGCAGTGGGGTCTCGGGTGCCTCCCCTTGCAGGCTCAGGTACAGCTCTGGGTGGGAAACTGGCTTCCCTCATGGCTGCCCAGAGGCACAGGTGACACAACCCAGAAGTGAGAAGCAATTGGACCCAACCGTGACCGACGGCAGATAGGAGATGGGATGTGTCAGTGCGTGCATGTCTTGCCTTGGTCCCTGCAGTAGTTCACGTGGCCTCTCTGGAGATGCCCTGAGTGCTGGAACTCCCGGCTGGCTGTGTTTTCATGAGAGGCTCTAGTCAACTTCTCATGTGCTGTATGTGCTCACGCTCTTTCGTCACCTCAGAGTCCCTTTCCTTCACTTTCGTTGGGTTGGGATTACGCTCCCAGCTAAAGCATTAGCAAGAAACTTTTGTCTCGGGCTCTGTTTTCCAGGGAACCCAGACTGAGATACCATAGCTGTGTGACCTTGAGCAATTTACTTAACCTCTCTGAGCTTCAGATCCCCGCATCTATAAAAGAGAGGGAACAATAAAGCATCTCTTACAGGATTGTTGAGACAGCCGCAGGCAAAGCGCTCGGCTCAGTAAGTGACAGTTTCCATTTGTATCCTTGCTGGGAACCAGGCGCTGGGTCATGTCATGTGAAAACGGTTATTCAACATTCAACTCCGTGGATATTTCTTGTGTGTCAACTTTGTGCTAGTCTCTGCTCCCAAGGAGCTCACGGTCTAGAAAGGCAGGGATGTAATTGGGCAATTATACTACAGTGTTATTAGTGCTTTAGTGGTGGGTGGAAAACTGGGGGGCTGCAGTATGGTAGTCAGGGATGGTAATAAGAGGTGGCTCCTTGGAGGAGGTGATATTAAAGCTAAGATCTGAAGAATATTTAGTGGTTTCTGATGATGGGCAGGTGAAGGGCCAAGTGTTCCAGACAGAGGACATGGCATGGGCACAGGCCTGGCGTTAAGGGACAACATTTCAAGGAATATACTGGCTCCCACCCTCAAGAAGCAGGCAAACTACAAGGGAAACAAAATGGGTGTGAACCAATGAAAATGCATGAATATGGTCTTTGCCAAGGAATATGTGAGTTCTAGAACTATATGGTTCAATATGGTAGCCAGAGTCACATGTGGCTATTTAGATTTAAATTAAAATTAAATAAAATTTAAAATTCAGTTCCTCAGTCGCACTGGCCACATTTTGAGTGCTCATCACTGCAGAAAGTTCCATTGGACAGAGCCGCCAGAAAGTCTGAGAACAGAGCTGCCACATCAGGGCAGACTTCCCGGAGGAGGGGACAGAGGAGGAGTACCGGGAGAGTCGCTGGGTGGCACTGTCCTCTATCCCCAGGAACAGAAAAGCCAGGGGTAAAGCCAGCTAGGAGTTGGCTCTGGAAACAGTGCACAACCTGACACCTCTTTGGTCAGGGTATAATCTCTGGGTCTGTGCTGGCTGGCAGCCTCTCACCTGGATTGGAGGACCCAGGAATGCAGGGGGAATCAGCAGAGGAGGGGCTCAACCAGGAAGTCCTCCCGCTCTCAAGGCCAGGAGCATTCTGGGAGTTGTAGTTTGGCATCTCTGGGATGCCTTCAAAGCTTGACGGAGGCAGAAGCGCTGGTGCTGGACCTGGGCTGGGCATCTCTTGGGGGAAAGAGCTGGTCAGGCTGGGAATGGATACCCCCGGGTTGGGGGTTCCTGCAGGTGCTGGCAGGAGGAGGGCTGTGTTCTCCCCGCTGGTGCTTACATTCTGGGATAGAGAGGTGATGCCAAGATGGAGCACTAAGCTGGCCGGGAGCCAAGAGACATTCAGTTTAATTTTTTTTTTAATGTTTGTTTATTTTTGACAGAGAGAGGGAGAGAGAGCACGAGAGAGCATGAGCAGGGGAGGGGCAGAGAGCGAGGGAGACACAGAATCCGCAGGCTCCGAGCTGTCAGCACAGAGCCCAATGCAGGGCTCGAACTCACGGACCATGAGATCATGACCTGGGCCCAAGTCGGATGCTCACCTGGCTGAGCCACCCAGGCGCCCCTGAGAGACATTCAGCTTAAACAGAACCCTCAGTCCACACATTCTGGTTAATCAAGATTTGCCCAGGAGAGACAGGAAGTTCCTATAAGGTTGGAGAGGAGAGGTGGCATATGATATGCTATCAGCTGTTGGTCATTTGTGCGTTTAACCCAGTATTTACTGCGCTCAACATTTACTGAGTGCTTACTGTGTGCCAAGCCCTGCTCTAGGCACTGGGAATCAGGAGTGAACAAGAGACAAAAGTCTGTGCCTCCAGGAGGTTTCCAGAAGGGAGCAGACAATAAACAATGAATTGCCTTTGCTTCTAGAACATACACCTGTCCTGTAAAAGCCCTGGATTAAACGTGCATTTTGACAGATTTTAACTTTCAATTCAACCATCCTCCTGTCTCCTACCCCCAGGGGTGGCAGTCATATTTAAAAACCACTGACTTGGGGCCTACCGATGATTGTGTCCAAGACATCCAGATGATAGAGGAGAGTGTCCTAAGGTATTAGATCTTATGGGGCCTCTACCTCAGCATTTCGAGTCAATTAGAGAGTGTTAGGCTGCTCCTTGGTAAAATGGGGCGGGGGGTGGTCCTAACCTCAAAAGGACTGTTGTGCAAATGGAAAGAGTTAACAGATACGGTGTGTGTCTCCTGCAACAGGGATGTATTTCCTTACACACACACACACACATATATATCAAGATGAGGCAAGTGAGCCTCCCGTCAGTTCTCCCAAAGCCACGCAGTGTGATGTCCTTTTTCTCTCTTCTCACCTTTATCGAGGTCTAACTCCTCTTCAATAAATGCACATGATTTTAGGTCCTCCAGTTATTCATGCCCGGTGCATTTCCTTAGGAGACCTTGTCACCAATGCAGTTCAATTTACTTGTGTAATGTCCCACAAGAGCCTGGAGCTTGCCAGCTGCTTAGCTACTGGGTGCCCAGCACCTAGCACGCTGTAGGTGCTTAATAAAGATGTATGGAATGGAAGATAGCGACACAGGCATTTTCTTGTTTAGGGGTGGCATCCTACGATTCTCTCAAGTTGTCCAAAAGTCTTCACGGGTCTGGCTTCCCACTGCAACACAATGGCAGCGGCCGTCGCACGCAGTAGGCACCCCCACCCCCCTAATGTGCTGAACAGCTTCCCACACGCCCGAAAAAGGGGTGCAGTTCCCCTGCCCGCCGCGAGGGGGCGCTGGCGCCTCGCGCAGATCCTTCTTGCTCTGGGGCTGGCGCCAGCCGCCGGGATGATTCAAAGGGCGAGTCTTTACCCAGCGCCTCCAGAGTTCCCGGGCTGCCTTAGGCTCTCGGGAGGGCAGGCCCGCCGCGAGCCGGTACCCGTTGCGGGGGATCCCGGCCGGGATCTGGGGGTCGTCCCGGGAACGCGGGCCGGGATCACGAGCACGTTCCAAGCTGCGCGCGGCGGGGTCGCACAGGCGGGCGCGGAGCGCTTCCGGGAGGAGTGTTCCCGCTGCACTCGCGACCTCTGACCCTAGCCTAGGGGCCTGCAGGCGCTCGCGGGTCTGGCAGGCCGCGCTCCGCCCCAGGCCCCTCCGCGCAGGCGCTGCCAGCCGCGGTTCCCATGGCGAGGGGGGGCGCTTCCCCGCGCGAGGCCCCGCCCCCAGCAGGCTAGGCTGCGCGGGGCCGCGGCGGCGCGGGCAGGTGCCGCGGGCTGCGGGCAGGTGGCGGCGCGGCACGGGCAGGCGGCGGCGGCTGCAGGGTAGGTTGTGCGGCGGCCGCCGGCGGTGGGGGCGGGCTGTCTGCCCCCAGTCCCCCGCCCGCGGAGGGGCTGGGGAGGCGGCGGTGGGCGATGGCCGCCAAGTTTCTCCTCGGCTGAGGCCCCGGGAGAAAAGTTGGCAAAGTTGGCCCGGGAAGAGGTGGGGACCCGGTGGATCTCCCCTGGCTCCGGGTCTGCGTGGAGGGAGGATCCCGATTTGGGAGCCGGGGGATCGGTCTCCCGAGACTTGGGAGTGGATCCCGCGGGAAGATCCCGCACAGGGCAGCCAATGGATCCCGCACCACCAGGCTGAAGACTTGGGAGTCGATCCCAGGAGTGGATCGGGCACCGGCGGCCTGGGGTCCCTGCCATTCGATCTCCAGCCTGAGAATGGCGGGGGTCAGTGATTGGAGACTGGGAGCTAGTTGATCCCTCTCCCTCTCCCTCTCCCTCTCCCTCTCCACGCTTGTCCGAGCCGTGGCAGTGGATCCTGAGAGGAAATCTTGTAGCCGGGAGCTGGGGGATCGCCGGAGATCCGGGGCACCCAGTCTGGAGCGGCTAGGATCTGGACGTCCGTGCGGGTTGGAGGCCCGGAGGTGGGCACTGGGGAACTGGGGTGTCCGCGAGGCCGAGCCCGGGGCGAGAGGATTCTGCGGGCAGCGGGGGCGTTGAAGAGAGCAGCGCGCGGGGCCCCTCGGGCGCCGGGGCTCTGGACGCGCCCTCCCCGCGGGGCCTGCGCTCCCCTCCGCGCGCCTTCCCAGGGCTGAAGCACCCTGATGGGATTAAGGCTCAGCCCCCCTGCTCCTAGGCTGGCTCGGAAGGCCCTCATCTTGCTGGTGGCGCCGCCCGGAGCCACAGGCGGGGCTCTTGGGAAGGGAAGTAGCCCGTTGACCCCCACCCGAGCCCGACCTCTCCACACCCTTCTGGCACACACTCGCTTCGGAGCCGGGGCGCCGCGCCCTGAAACCCGCTCGCGTCCTGTAGCGGGGTGCGTGACCTCCGCGCGCCGCCTAGGTGGCCTGGGCTTCCTGCCGGCCGGCGCTGAACTTTCTCTACCCAGGAGCAGCCATTACCTTTTGGAAGGGAAAGGGCTGTACCTGTTGCACAAAGGAAGAGCGTTTTCTTTGCAGCTTCTTTGTGACCTTGGGAAAAACACTTAACCTCTCTGAGCCCCGTCTCCCCTTGGAGCAAAATGGGGTAGGATCGGGAGGGGGATCAAAGTCTTCTGAGTGGCCGGCGGGATTAATAGGTGTGATGGGTATGAGACAGGGACTCTGTAATTAATAAGTGGGCTCTTATTCTGTGGCCATTTCTTTCCCGTGCCCCATCCCCTGTACTTCCCATACAGTATCCCAGGGGAAGCTCCAGAAAGGCAGCTTGCTGTCTTTTTAAACTGCAGGATTAGAGAGATGGTTAACTTGGTCTTTGCTCCAAAGGGGTTTATTGCCCCTCTGATCCCCCTCGCAGAGAGAGAAGCTCTGGAGTTTGGCTAATCAGTAACCAGGGCATTTGGACGAGGCTTGTCCCTTAGCTCAGCTTTCCCCTTTCCCAATCCATGGAGGCTCCTGGACAAACACGCATTCACCTCTAGACACTGGCTTCTCATCCCTGGGATGGTTCCCAAGGGAGTTGTGTAGACACCAGTGCCCTCTTGGTGGTTTTAAGGGGAATCCTTTTTAAAGGATTTGCGTGCTTGACGAGGGCGCAGTTACCCAAGAGAAGTGCCAGGTTCCGGTGCTGGACACACGAGGCCGCTGATTCAGTCAACCAGTGTGTGTATTTGAGTACCTACTATGTGGCAGACACAGGGCAAGTTAGGATCTGCCCTCCTGGCATTACATTCTAGCTGTGGCCCTGAGGCAGCCGTGCTGATTCTTGATGTTGGGGTTGCAACCACACCCCAGATTCTGAAGGTGGAGGACCCCCACCTTGGAGGTACCGGGGGCTTTTACTCAAGGCTGACCTTGGCAGGAAAATGGAACAGGCCACTGTCTGATCCTGAACATATATTCCCTCGCACCATCTCCAGGATACATCTCTTGACCAATTCAGAAAAAGAACCCCAGAGGAGTATTTTAAATATACTTCATTCATTCATTCATTCGTGCGTGCATGCATACATGCAATAAATATTTCAAGACATTGTGTCAAAGAGGAGGCTAGCAGTCATAACCTTGAGGGGTAAAGCCTGGTGAAAAGAGGCAATTGTCTGGAGGGGAGAGCTCTGATAATAAGCAGAGGGGGTGATGCCTGCCTTCTGGCATGCAGCGGAATGGGGGTCAGGGGGGTTAGTTTCTTGGAGAACTTGCCAGCAGGACGAGGATGGTGTTATGGGCCAGAAAAAGGGAACAGAACGGCCTGAAAACACAGGAGGGAGCATGGGGTGTTGGCAGGAGATGCTGGCCGAGGCCAGGTTCACTATTCCCAGGGGTTTGGACTTTATTCCAGGGCTGCGGGGTGCTGTGGATGTTTCTCTGTAGGAGGGGCATGGAGTCAGATGTGTGTTTTGGGAAGCTTGCTCTGCTTTTCTGAGGAGGCTGAGAGGCCAGTGAGAGTGCTAGAAAAATCCAGATGAGAGGTGGTCGTTGTCTGAACTTGCATACAGACGTTGGTCAGTATTCTATTTAGGGAGCCACTCGGTTGCAGACCCCTTCCTGGAGGCGTAGCAGCTGGGTAGGCTTTCTGAGTGCCCCTTGTCTGCCTGCCCAGGGATGGACATAAACATCCAGGTCCTTGGGACTTCACACTTGAACTCACCACCTTTCTGTGTGAAGGAACGGGGCTCGTTATTCCCATTTCATAGATGCGGGAATCAATAATGTGGCAAGGTCTTTGCCAGTCACTGTGGCAGAGTAGGGATTTGAACTTGCTTCCAAATTGCAACTTGTGGATGTTCGGAGTCTGTGAGGTTGAGTACAGAAGCCTCAGGGTGGTGAGGTTGAGTCAGGGTGCAGCAGGGGTAAACCCAGGGAGGCTTCCAGGAGGAGACAGGGATAGAAAGGAGGGAGAGGGGAGGATTACTGGGGGCAAACCCTGGTCGGGCCTTTCCCGGCTGTGGTCTGGGACATCGTTCTCGTTTCGAGACCCAACTTCCTCATCTGTAAAATGGGCTCATGATAAGCTACTCCCCTCACTCCGAAGGGTTGTTCTGTGAGTTCAACGAGGCAGTACATGGAAGTGCCAGGCACAGTGTCTGCACCGGTCCGTGCTCACTAAGTCATGGGTATGATTATTATCTTTATAGCTTGTCACTGGGATGTGTTTCAGGCAGGCAGCGCCTCTCCCAACCTGGTGGGGGAGGGGGGAGGTGGGGGGCTGGGCAGCCACAGGTGACACTTGAGCTGAGTCTTGAAGGATGAGTAGGAGGCAAAGAGAGGACATTCCAAGCAGGAGGAGCGGCAGGCAAAGGCATAGCTTCAGCGGAGAATTGCATGCTAACTGCTATGCCCAGAACACAGAGTGTGCTGAATGAATGAATGAAAGACCATCGGCAACAAAAAATTCTCTTTACACCCCCGGCCACTCCCTAAGTATTCAAGCAGGAAGGCTTTGCCAGCTTTGGGATATAAAAGAGGGCAGGAAGATCACTGTCTAGGAGTTCAATATTCCTTGCCCCACTCACCTATCCGTATAGAAGTGTGACCCCAGACAAGCCACTTCCCTCTTAAAACCTCAGTTTGTTCCTCTGTGAAATGGGATGATTGGAGAGAATGTAAGTAAAGCACAGAACACATCAGAATACTTGCTGTTCACTGAACCCTTCCTGTGTGCCAGGCTCTGGGCTAAACTCTTTGTTCTTTTTTTATTTTTCACGACAAACCTGGGCGATGCCTGTTTTGGGGACCCTTGATTTTGCAGTTTTTGAAAGTGAGCCTTGGGGGAGTCCTATCCACTCCCGCTACTCAAACTCTTTTATTTATTTATTTACCAAAAATATTTTAATGTTTGTTTACTTTTGGGAGAGAGAGAGAGAGAGTGAGAGTGCGTGCGTGCAGGCTCATGCAAGTGGGGGAGGGGCAGAGAGAGGGAGACAGAATCCAAAGCAGGATCCAGGTTCTCAGCTGTCAGCACAGAGACTGACGTGGGGCTGGAACTCACGAACCGCAAGATCACGACCTGAGCCGCAGTCAGATGCTTAACTGACTGAGTCACCCAGGTGCCCCTCGAACTCTTACATTTAAAAGGATGCTGATACACTGTTTCAATTGAGGGACACACAAGCACACGCAGGCACATTTTTTTCCTTTGTGTGATGAATATTTTATCGAGCATTGTATGTGGCAGTTCAAAAGAGTATCTGCCCTCAGGAATCCACTCCTCAGGAATATGGTCGATCACATGGGAGGAAAAGTGGCAGAGAGGCAAAGGGAGACAGGTATGCAGATGATTATGGATTGACTTCTACAGGGTAGTTATTACTCTCCCTTTGTTAATTGCTCAGTTAATGGACCTTTGAAATGTACTGTAGCCTTGTCTCTATTATAAATATGTCCTCAAAGCGTGATCTTTGGATATTTGCGTCACTGAGTCAGAAGTGATACACACACATACATTTGCTGCATATATACATTTTTTTGTATTGTGAAAATAACATGTAACACACCAGAAACTTTAAAGATGGCCAAATGCTACTGTTTTAAGTGGCAAGCCAGTCCCCCCTGCCAGCCTTTATCACCCTCTGCCGATTATCTTGAGTTACTTTTATGTTCACTCTGGAGCCACATGGAAGGAATTGACTCTGAGTTCTGCCACGTATCGGCTGGGTGACCCTGGGCAGGTGACTTAAGCTCTCTGAGCCCCAGTGCCCTCGGTAGTAACCAGGGGTAAATTGTGGGTGGTGAGGGTTGCTGAGCTGAGTAAATGAGAAGGGCCTGGCACATGGTCAGTGCTCCACATGTGTTGATTGCTACTCTTCCTTTTCTTGTTACTTGTTGTGGTAGAGGGGTGTTGCCCCCTCCCCCTAGACTTTGTGCTCCAAGAAGGCAGGAACCCTGTCTTCGCTTGTTTCTTCAGCCCACAGTTGTGGAATAAACAAATGAATCAATATGTGTAGACATAGTCTTCTAACAATAGCAATTATAAAACAAAGAGTTTCATCCATAAATCAAAAATAGATTTGGATATGTTCCCATTTCAGAATGTTTGGACTTACCCTACTCTTAAAAAGCTGAACAACACCCCCAAAGCCTGAAGGTGCTATTAGTTGTTGAACGGATCCTCTGTGGATGGGCATGAGTTGTTTGGGTTCTTGCTGTGGCACACAGTGGTGTAATCCACATCCCTGTTCCTGTGTCTTTGCACACTTCTTGCATTCCATTGCATTGCAGTCTTGCAGGACAGATTCCAGGAAGTGGAACTGATGGAATAAAGGGTGTTTGGGATGTTGATCTGGCCTGCCCAGTTTCCCTCCCGAGCTGTTGATCTTTTCACATTCCTCCTAAGGCTGTGGGAGAGAGAACCTGTTGGCATGTATCGGAGGGAGGGAACAGTGGATGACTCTGATTGGTGGCCATGGGAATAACATCTGGCGTGACAGTAGGGAAGGTGATAGTCCCTGCAGGCAGCATACTTTGCAGCCCTTGGGTTTTCATCCAACCTGCGGGGGACCGTGTCCTGGAAGATATGTGCCTATTATACACAAAAGTCCACCTGCTTCTCTCTAGAAACATGTGATTTTGCATTGGTCAGGTTTTCCTATGGTAATACTGTGTAACAAGCATCTCTCCTATTGCAGTGGCCTTTAACGGCACACCGTGTGTTCCATGTTCCCGGGTCAGCGGATGGCTGAACTGACCTTGACTGGGCTTGGGCGGCCAGGCCGGACATCAGGCTTTGAGTTGGGTGCGTGTCTGCCCTATGTGTCTTCATCTTGATGGTGGCAGCCACTTTTTGGTGGTGGACTCAGGAGCTCAGTGGACCCCAGCGGGCCCTCCGAAAGCCTCTACTAGGAACCTGGGGTTGTCCCTTCTGTCCTTCTTCTGTTGGTCAAAGCAAGTCACATGGCCAAGCCCAACGTCGGGCGGAGAGACGTATACTCCCCCAGTGGAGGCTGAGAGGGAGTGAGTATATATTTTCTGAGCAGTAATAACCTGTCACAGTCAGGTTTCTGACGGGGCAGGATGGAGTCTGGGTGGAGGGTCTGTCCAGAAGCGGGGCGGTGAGAACCGTGGCACATGATTTGTGTGGGATGCATCAGAGCCTAAGGAGACCTGATTAGACTTAATAACCCAGGACAGGAAGTTCACCTCTCTGAGCCTCAGTTTGCTCATCTGGAAAGTGGGAATAATATGCCCTCTCCGGCAGAGCTGCTGTGAGGCTCACACGTGGTATTGGATAAGGAGATGTTTCGTGTCTGTGACATGAGGTGCAAACGTGGGGCATGACTGTCCCAAAGGTGAGTTTTGCTCTGGATTTGGTTTACCATTCCTCAAGCTGTGGTACTTACCAGTGAGGCCCGTGGAGTGGGTGAGCACACTGAGGCCAGGGGGAGCCTCGGAGGGGTCAGGTTCACATTCACATCCCAGCTCTGCCCCCTGTGGGCCATGTGACCTTCGGCCAGTCTCATTACCTCTCCGAGCCTCAGTTTTCCAGTCTGTAAAGTGGATGTGGGGTCCGTGCTTGTGACCGTTGGGATGAAGTAGAGGAGAAGCACCTGGTGCCTGTGAGCGTGGAGCTGAGGTGGTCCTGCCAGGGGTGGAATGAGGAATTCTGCAGAATTGGCTCTTCCCAATACCCCTTGGGACTATCGCAGGGAATCTGCATTCAGACTGCCTGGGTTCAAATCCCAGCGCCACCACTCTCCAGCTGAGCGAGCGGCTTTGGGCCAGGCAGTTGGCCCCTTTAGGTCTTAGTTTCCTCATGTGTGAAATGGGCATGACACGAGCTCCTGCCTCATTAAAGGGGCTGATACACAGCACGCGCCATGAACGTACAGGCATCAGCTGTTACTGTCAGTATTATCTCGTATTATCGTTAGTCTGCAAAGGCCCAGGGAGGTTGCTTCTGGTCCTGGGGACCCCCAGGGCCTTGGGGGAAGGGAGTGAGGAGAGAGATGCTCTTAGGATCTCTGCTTCTGAGCAGGTGCCCTGGCCCTTCTGCTGGAGCCAGAGGAGGGCTGTCTGTGAATGGGTCCCTGTTCACATGACTTTCTTTCCCCAGGGCAGGCTTTACTTGCTGGGGAGGGGCAAGGTGCCTTGCCAACCATGCTGTGCTCCCAAACCTGGGGCAGCCGCAGTCCAGCCAGGAAAGAGGCCTGGAAACTTTTCGTTTAAGGGATATCCACACTGCTGGTGGTGGAGGCACTCGGCAGGCTTCAGGAGCCCATGGCTATGAGTATTCGTGGAGGCCACCCAAGCTAGGCGCAGGGTGGCAGGTTACTCTCTCACTCTTTCAGTCATTCACACGATAAACATTGGTCCTATGTGGATCGTGTGCAGAGTCCTGGCTGTGGGGAAACTGGAGGTCTGCTGGGTGTCAGGGGTTGGGTTTCTGCAGAAAACTGGGTGGGGAAGGTAGAGATTCTGGGGTGCCCCAACATGGGATTCTTGTGTGGCCCCGGGCAGGTCACTTCACCTCTCTGAGCATTTCCTCATCCATGAGGTGAGTCTCAGACCAGGATGTCACCGGAGGTGGGAAAGGACAGCTTTTGACCTGTGTGAGCCAGGTGGCTTCTGCCCGGACCACTGTGCCTTCAGAAATTTGGGGTTGATGGGGCGCCTGGGTGGCGCAGTCGGTTAAGCGTCCGACTTCAGCCAGGTCACGATCTCGCGGTCCGTGAGTTCGAGCCCCGCGTCGGGCTCTGGGCTGATGGCTCAGAGCCTGGAGCCTGTTTCCGATTCTGTGTCTCCCTCTCTCTCTGCCCCTCCCCCGTTCATGCTCTGTCTCTCTCTGTCCCAAAAATAAATAAACGTTGAAAAAAAAAAAATTAAAAAAAAAAAAGAAATTTGGGGTTGATGACTGAGGCTGCCTTTCCTCTACTTGCTGAGACTTGGCCTTTGGGCACACTGATGCTAGTTGTAGTAAAATAAAACCAGTAAGTAGAGAGCATTCATTCCCCCCCTAGGCGCTGTGCTCATCAGTGTTTCATTTCATTCTCATGCCCCCATTTTACAGGAGAGACAACTGAAGCTCAGAGAGGGAGTCGCGTGCCCAAGGGTCACTACTGGGAAGGGAGGATGCAGCTCTTGTGTCCTGACCCCCGCCCGCTGCTGCCCACCTGGCGATAAAGCAGGACAGAGCGGGACAGTTTGAGAATTCTGTCGCCTCTCCATCATGTCATTGCTGCGTGACTTTGGGCAAATGACTTGGCCCGTCTGAGCCTCATCTGCAGGAAGAAGATGCTAAGATTTTCCGTGTGGGGGTCCTTGTGGGATTGGGTAAGATGACTGTATACGAAGCCTCCTGCATATAGTAGGCACTTGAAACACAGGAGCCCTTCCCCGTACAAGATCAGCTTGGGGTTTTTAAAACAAAGGTGTGTGAGTTGCGAAGCCCAGGAATTGCTCTATAAATCACAATGTAAGTCTCTCTTGCTTGGAGTAGCAGCAGAAATAGCGATGGTAGCAATAATGGTAACAACAGCTTGGATGGACTCCTTGTATTCCAGGACACGTGGGACACGTGGGTTTGTACATTACTTTATCTGATCCTTTCCTGTATCCTCTCTTCAGCCTATGGAGAAAGGTGCTGGTGTTGGTCCCATTTTACAGATGAGGAAACTGAGAGGTGAAGCGCCTTGCCCACAGCTACCAGCTAGTGGCAGGCAGGGAGCACCGGAGCCCCTTTGTGCGTGAATGTCATTGGCGTGTCCCTCCCCCCCACCCCCCACCACCACTGGGGACCCAGCTGTATTTTCAAAGGCTCCAGGTCAGGCTGCAGCACCCAGCCGACTCTGTTTATATTTATTTTCTTTGTGTGTTGCGGCCTCAGTGACAAAAGGCCTTTCTGGAACTGGCCTGTTTACCTGTGGGGTGGTACGGCACTCGCTGCTGGGGGAAGGAAACCCGGGGGGTGCGGGGCCTCCCAGCAGAAGGGGACGCCAGCGGGCATGTTGGGTACACCGAGGTCACCGTGTGAACTCGCACCTGCTGACCTGCCCGGACGTGAAGCCTGGGCCTTGGTGGGCACTGTGCCCGCTGAGCCCTGCCCTGTGCCCAGGGCCGGGCCGGGGCGTGACTGGTCGGGGAACTCCCAGGGCCCTTTGGCCTGGAAAGCTGCCCAAGATCATTTTAGGCCCCAGCCCTGGAAACTCTTGTCTTTGTTTCTGGAACTGATTGCCTGCATGCTGGGGACTGTGCTTGGCACGTGAGGGCATCCTAGGTCATGGGAGAGAACACAGAGTGTAGGAGCATGGGTTCTGGGCTGGAAATTGGGACTCGGCGTTCCGGGACCAGCTTCTCTGCTGTGTCCTCGAGGAGGCCCCTGTCCCTCTCTGGGCCTCTTTCACCAGGAGAGGGGGACCTGGATGGGTAGCTCCCAGAGCCCCTTACTCACTCAGCGTAAGGTAAAAGTGGCAGAGTCTGGATTTGACTTCAGGCCTGCCTCCTGCAAACCCAGACTCCCCCTAATAACACTCAAGACAGCCAGTTGCCTTCTCCCCACCTCCGGCTGACCCTGTGGGAAATCACCTCTCTCCCCTTGGAATGTCCAGCGCCATTCTTTCCTTCTCCTGGGATGGTCGATCATTTCCACCTTTGCCCTTTGCTAAGTGCCCACTGTGCACCCGGACCCGTGGTGGGCCCTGGGTCTCAGGGCTGCCTGGGACGCAGCCCCTGCCCTCTCCAGGGAGAGAGAAGAGGAGGCAGAGGGTGGTGTGATGGTGAGGGCAGGCAGGGGCCCAAGGGGTGCTGGTCTTCTGGCCCCCCCCTTCTGTCAGCTTTGAAGCCAGACTGTTTCCCGTGACGCACCCAGGAGTTGGATGCGAGAGGAAGTTTTGGGACCAGCGACGCCACCTTCTTGGAGAGGCGACAGGTGCCCGGTCGCGGTCGGCACTAACTCCGGAAAAGCAGTGACGGTGCCTCCTGGCATCGCCTTCGTCCAGATGCCTCAATCACAGCCCCTCTGCTTTTCCTTCTTTCAGTTCATTCAAAGGGGGTTTTGTTGGAAGTGGGGGGCAGCTTTTGAAAAGCTTCGGAGGCATTTCTAGAGTGCCCAGAAGGCCGGCTGAGCCAGCAGAACAAGTGTGAGCCCTCTGTCCCGGCTTCCGTTGGGGTCAGCCGGGCTCCCAGGGGGCTCTCCGGGTGTCCCCCAGTTCCTGTTCCGAGGCCTGAGTCATCCCCAAAGGTGGCTCTCCCGTGGACCTTAGCAGCCCCCTGAAGACACTGCCCAGGTTTGTCACCAGCCACAGGAGTGGCTTCCCTTCTCTGCCTCAGTGTCTACACCTGTGAAACGGGATGCCGACACCTTCCTCCCAGCTTGGCCGGGAGCTCTGAACGAGGTCACTCGTGTGAACGTGGGGTGAACGTGGGGTGGAAGGCGAGTCGGTGTCCATCCTGTCGGGTGAATGGTGATGTTAGGTAAAGCCCCCACTGTGTGCATGTGTCTCTCTGGAGTGCTTCTGGTTTATGGCTGGTGGGTCCTTCTGCCTTATAGGGCGCTCACCTCCACACCTGGCCTGCGGTGGCTTGAGATTACTGCTTGTCAAGTGGCTCTGGTTTCATTTTCCAGATGAATAATTTTTATTCTCTTTTTGTCCTCATTACAATACATTTACACTGTATACATTTACATTATAATACGTTTTCCCATTGTTGAACGTGTATTTATTGTTAATGTTTATTTATTTATTTTTGAAGAGTGGGTGGGGAGGGACCGAGAGAGGGAAACAGAATCCCAAGCAGACTCCGGGCTGTCGGCGCGGAGCCCGATGCGGGGCTTGTACTCATGAACCGTGAGATCATCACCTTAGCTGAAATCAAGAGTTGGACGCGTAACCGACTGAGCCACCCAGGCGCCCCTCACTGTTGAACATTTAAAATACAGATGGGGCGCCTGGGTGGCGCAGTCGGTTAAGCGTCCGACTTCAGCCAGGTCACGATCTCGCGGTCCGGGAGTTCAAGCCCCGCATCAGGCTCTGGGCTGATGGCTCAGAGCCTGGAGCCTGTTTCTGATTCTGTGTCTCCCTCTCTGTCTGACCCTCCCCCGTTCATGCTCTGTCTCTCTCTGTCCCAAAAATAAATAAACGTTGAAAAAAAAAAATTTAAAATACAGATAAACCAAAAGGAAGGTAGAACTCATGATCCGACTTCTAAGGTAGCCAGTGGTAATAGTTTGAGGAGTGATTTAAAAAAAAATTTTTTTTTTATGTTTTATTTTATACTTGAGAGACAGAGAGAGAGAGAGAGAGCATGAGCAGGGGAGGGGCATAGAGAGGGAGACACAGAATCCCAAGCAGGCTCCAGGCTCCGAGCCGTCAGCACAGAGCCCGATGTGGGGCTCAAACCCACGAGCAGTGAGACCATGACCTGAGCCGAAGTCGGATGCCCAACCGACTGAGCCACCCAGAGGCCCCTGAGGAATGATTTTTAGATTTGTCAGACACACGATGCATATGTACATGTGATTGAAAGATGTCAGCACCGTAATCTGGGGGTTCAGAACGTTGGCTTTATCCTCAGGTGGATTGGTTCAAATCCGGGCTCTGCGATGTCCTAGCTGTGGGGCCTTAGGCAGGTCACATCCCCTCCCTGAGCCTCAGTTTCTCCTCTGTAAAGTGCGGCTGTGTGAGGATTCAGTGAGTTAATGTATGTGAGGGGATTAGAGGTGCCTGGCAGAGAGCAAATGCATAATTTTTACTAGCTATCATTTTATACGTATGCGTATTTTTTTCTTGTGAGCGGTGAGCGCCTTTCCGGGAAGGTCGCAGTCTACAGTTGGTGGATTCGGACATCAGGCTGGGGGGACCCCCAGGCCACCTCCTCCGGGGAGTGCCCAGCAGTGCTCAATTTCATTTCAGACGCGGGGGCTGCTCAGAACGGGGGTTGGGCTGGGTGTTTGGGCCCACACAAAGCGCCCTGGATGCTTTTCCAAGCCAGTCCTGATCTTTATCTTTAGATTTATCGCTCAGGGATGTTTCCTGTCCCCACCAGGGCCTGAGCGTTGTCCAAGTTAAAGCGGGCAGATGGTCCCAGTGGGCTGGAAGAGGCCCCTGTAAGATGAGCTCAGCAGGAACCCTTCCTCCTCCTCCTCCTCCTCCTCCTCCTCCTCCTCCTCCTCTGGCTGCAGCTGTGGCTTCAGGATGGGCTCAGCCACACCTAGAACAAGAGGCAGGGTCAGGTGGATACCTCTAAGAAGGTCTGAAAACTAGGGAGTCACCTGGACACCAGTGGGACCCGGAGAGCCAGAGAGCGGGTTAATGGTATTCAGAGGTGAGTTTAGGGTTGGTGATACCCATGGAGGGAAGTGATGTCGCCCCTTACTTGCTCTGTGACCAAGGGGAAGTTAGACAACTTGATCTGCCCTCAGTTGCCTGGTCTGTAAAACGGGGCTAATAGGTCTCACCTTATAAAGTTGTTGGGACACAGTGTGTAAAGGCCCCTGGCACAACCAGGCACATAGTTTGTGCTTCCTCCTCCGAATCGTCTTCATTTAGTTATGTTTATAACAAAAACGCTGACTGAGCACATCTGGTGCTAAGATCTTGCTGCGGTCATCACACTGAATCCTTGTAATTAATTGTAGTTGCGGGGCCCATGGGTGGCCCAGTCGGTTGAGCCTCCGACTTCGGCTCAGGTCAGGATCTCACGGTTCGTGGGTTCGAGCCCCGCGTCGGGCTCTGTGCTGACAGCTCAGAGCCTGGAGCCTGCTTCGGATCCTGTGTCTCCCTCTCTCTGTGCCCCTTCCCTGCTTGTGCTCTGTCTCTCTCTCAAAAATAAATAAACATTAAAAGTTTCTTTAAAGAAATAAGATGTAAAAAATTGTAGTCGCTATTGCCAATAATACTACTGTCTTGCTGTCTGATTCCGCGTTGCTTGGGACTATGTTTAACCAGAGCTCCACACCTTTATCTGTGTGAGAAAACATTCAACACCCAGTAAGTGATCAATAAAAGTGGTGCCATAGTGGTGACTATTATTTTTGCCGGTGCCAGATAAATGACTCCTGTCAAGGAGAGGGTGGTGTTGGGGTGCCTGGGTGGCTCCATCAGGTGAGCATCCTACTTGATTCCAGCTCAGGTCATGATCTCATGGTTTGTGAGCTCAAGCCCTGCATTGGGCTCTGCGCTGGTAGCACGGAGCCTGCCGGGGATTCTCTCTCTCGCTTTCCTTCTACCCTTCTCCCTTCTCTCTCTCTCTCTCACACACACAATAAATAAATAAGACATTTATTTATTTATTTTAATTTTTTATGTCTTTATTTTATCTTGAGAGGCAGAGTGCAAGCGGGGGCAGGGGCAGAGAGAGCCTCCATATGCTCTGGTCCGTGTTCGTATCAAGGAACAGTCCCTGAGTTATACTTGAGCAGCACCAACATGGTACTGACAGGTATTCTAGTCCTTCTAGGTGTCCCTAAGGAGGAAAGGCGGCGGCCCCTTCCTGTCTTGAGTCACCAGGCTGTTGCTGAAGTGAGCTTCCTGTCTTTCCCTGAGGAACACAATTGCTTTCTTTTTTTTTTTTTTTTAATTTTTTTTTCAACGTTTTTATTTATTTTTTGGGACAGAGAGAGACAGAGCATGAACGGGGGAGGGGCAGAGAGAGAGGGAGACACAGAATCGGAAACAGGCTCCAGGCTCTGAGCCATCAGTCCAGAGCCTGACGCGGGGCTCAAACTCACGGACCGCAAGATCGTGACCTGGCTGAAGTCGGACGCTTAACCGACTGCGCCACCCATGCGCCCCACAATTGCTTTCTTAAGAGTCTTTCCAATCAACTTCTGTTGTAAATGAGACAATATACATTTTAGATGATATTGCTACTTTCCCTAGTGGGGAGAGTGGTGAGTGGTTGCCTCTTGCCAACTGTCACCTTGGTCAGGGGGACATTTACCACTGGCAGTGCCAAACCTGGTAACAAACAGTGTCCTAGGATCTTTTTCAGCAGCAGCAATTTGTCCTGCTTGGGTGAAGAATTTTGTAGTCGGCATCCTCAGTGGTCTTGAGAGACACATCCCCAGGAAAAAGAACTTCTGAAAGGCATCCTATTTATTTGCTTTCGGGGACTTTTGACTCAACCACTGTGTCCCATCTTGTATCCTAAAGTCACAATGAGAACTGAAGAGTGGTGCACACAATGTATATCATGATCTCACCCTGATGGTGTTTTCTTTCCTAACATTCAGGTGGCCGTAGGAGCACGGGAGAAAGGTATGAGTCCTGGAAACTGTTTCTTGCTGAGGAAAATGTTTAGGAGGTGGTGTAGGTGGGGAATTCTTGTTGTCTTCAGTCCGGAGACCTACCCTGATTCCAGGGTTTGGGGGGACCGGTGCTTGAGGGTGGGGGGGAAAGACCGACGTCCCAGTTGAAATCTATGTCCATGTTTCTACAGTATGAGAAAGATAGTGTATTTACTCTGTGTGGTGTGATTCTGTGTGCTTGAGTCTGGGGTTCTGTATGTGTCCGTATGTCGCATGATTGTGTGTGTGTGTGTGTGTGTGTGTGTGTGTGTGTGTGTTTTCTTGAGAGACTCAGAGACAGAGAGACAGAGCCACACACAGAAAGAGACAGACACACTGAAAGACATGGGGAGAGAGAGAGAGAGAGAGAGAGAGAGAGAAAATGTGTGTTTCCCCAGAGAATTGTGCCACTGACACTGCACAATGACCAATAGCTACATTTTCAAAGAACTCATACTGCACACTTCAAGAAATACAGCTGAGCATAGCTCAGCAGTCACATTCAGTCCATGCAGGTAACCAAAGCCTCCATATGCTCTGGCCCATGTTCATATCCAGGAACAGTCCCAGAGATATTCTTGAGGAGCACCAACAAGGTACTGACATGCATTCTGTGTCCTTCTAGGTGTCCCTAAGGTGAAAAAGCGGCGGCCCCTTCCTGACATGAGTCACCAGGCTGTTGCTGAGGTGAGCTTCCTGTCTTTCCCTGAGGAGCACAAGTGCTGTCTTAGAGGCTTTGCAATCAACTTCTGTTGTAAACATGACAATCTACATTTTCGATGATACTGTTACTTTCCCTGATGGGGACAGTGGTGAGTGGTTGCCTCTTGCCAACTGTCACCTTGGTCAGGGGGACATTTACCACTGGCTGTGCCAAACCTGGTAATAAACAGTGTCCTAGGACTTTTTCGTCAGCAGAAATTTGTCCTGCTTGGGTGAAGAATTTTGTAGCCGGCATCCTCAGTGGTCTTGAGAGACACATCCCCAGGAAAAAGAACTTCTGACAGGCACCTATTTTATTTGCTTTTGGAGACCTTTGACCCAAGCACTGTGTGCCATCTGGTTTCCTAAAGTCAAGAGGAGAACCAAAGACCAGTGCAATGTGTGTTCATCATGATCTGACCCTGATGGTGTTTCTTTTCTCTACATTCAGGTCGTTGTGAGAGCAATGGAAAATGGTATACATTTTGGAATCTGTCTCTCCTGATGAAATACTGCATATATTCAGGAAGATGGGGCATGCCTGCAGGCATCAGTCTGGAGAGCTACCCTGACTCCAGGTTCCTTGTAGGAAAGAAGCTTGAGGGTGTGTAGAAAAGACAGATTTCCCAGGGGAAAACCTATGTCCATGTTTACAGTGTGAGGAAGACAATATATTCACTGTGTGTTTTGTGTGTGTGTGTGTGTGTGTGTGCGTGCATGTGTGTTTGAGAGAGACAGAAAATGAGGGAAGGGAAACACAAAGGGAACGAGACACACTCATAAGAGAGAGAGAGTGAGGTGACTGAGAGAGAGATGTGTTTTCCCCAGGAGATACGTGCCACTGACACTTCACAAGACGCATGTTTACATTCTCAAAAAAACTCCTCATACTGCACACTGTAAGGATTATTGCTGAGCATGGCTCAGCAGTAACATTCATTCCATGCAGGCAACTGAAGCCTCCATATGCTCTGGCCCATGTTCATATCAAGGAACAGTCCAGAGCTATTCGTGAGCAATGCCAACAATATACTGACGTATATTCTGTGTCCTTCTAGGTGTCCCTAAGGAGGAAAAAGTGTGGGCTGTTCGTGTAAGAAGACACCAAGGTGTTGCTGAGGTGAACTTGCCTGTCTTTGCCTAAGGAAGACAAGTTGATTACTTAGTGTATTTCCAGTCATATTTGGTGACATAAGACAATGTACATTTTACATGATAGCATTACATTCCCTGGTAGGGAGATTGGTGAGTGGTTGTCTCTTGCCAACTGTAACTTGATCAAGAGGACATTAACCGCTGGCAATGCCAATCCTGCTAAGAAACAGTGTCATAGGATCTTTTCCTGAGTAGCAATTTTTCCTGCTTGGGAGAGGAATTTTGTAGTCGGCACCCTAAATGGTCTTGAGAGACACATCCCCAGGAAAAAAACAACTTCAGATAGGCATCCTATTCATTTGTTTTTGGGGACCTTTGACTCAAGCACTGTGTGCATCTGGTTTCCTAAAGTGAAGAGGAGAACCAAAGACCAGTGCAATGCATGTTCATCATGATCTGACCCTGATGGGGTTTCTTTTCTCTACATTCAGGTCACCGCGGGAGCAACGGAATATGGTATGTATTTTGGAATCAGTCCCCTGCTGATGAAATAATCTATATGGTCAGGAAGTTGGGATATTCCTGCTGGCATCAATCTAGAGAGCTACCCTGACTCCAGGTTCCCTGTAGGACAGAGGCTTGAGGGTGTGGAGAAAAGACAGATTACCCAGGGGAAAACCTATATCCATGTTTACAGTGTGAGGAAGACAATGTATTCACTGTGTGTGTGTGTGTGTGTGTGTGCATGTATGTTTGAGAGAGACAGAAACTGAGGGACAGAGAAAGAGACAGAAACAAATAGAAAGGACACACACACTGAGAGAGAGAGAGAGAGAGAGAGGGTGGGTTTCCCCGGGAGATATGTGCCACTGACACTGCACAGTGGCCAATGTCTACCTTTTCAAAAAACGTCCTCACACTGCACACTTTATAGGAATATCGCTGAGGGTGGCCCAGTAGTAGCATTCAGTCCATGCAGACAATCAGATCCTCCATATGCTCTGGCCCATGTTGATAGCAAGCAACACTGAGTTATTCTTGAAAAGCACCACAATGTACTGTCATCTATTCTGTGTCCTTCTAGGAACCCATGAAAGGGAAGACCTTTTCATGGTAGATGTGACGATGTGGGATGATACGGAGGACCAGTCTGTGGCCAAGGTGAGCTTGCCTTTCTTTGCCTGAAGAATTCATGTTGCTTCCTTTGTGACCTTCCAATCACATTCAGTTGTAAATCTGTCAATGGACGTTTCAGATCATACAATTAATTTCCCTGGTGGGGAGAGTGGTGAGTGGTTGTTTCTGGCCAACTGTTACCTGGATCAAGAGACCATTTACCACTGGCAACACCAAACCTGGTGATAAACAGTGTGTTAGGATTATTTTTTTCAGCAGCCATGTTGCCTGCTTGGGTGAAGAATTTTGTAACTGCCATCTTTTTTTTTTTTTTTTTTTTCAACGTTTATTCATTTTTGGGACAGAGAGAGACAGAGCATGAACGGGGGAGGGGCAGAGAGAGAGGGAGACATAGAATCGGAAACAGGCTCCAGGCTCTGAGCCATCAGCCCAGAGCCTGATGCGGGGCTCGAACTCACGGACCGCGAGATCGTGACCTGGCTGAAGTCGGACGCCTAACCGACTGCACCACCCAGGCGCCCCATGTAACTGCCATCTTAAGAGACCTTGAGAGACACATTCCCCAGGAAAAACAACTTCTGACAAGCATCCTCTTCATTTGCTTTTGGGGCATTTGCCTCAACCATTGTGTCCCATCTTGTATACTAAAGTCACCAAGAAAACTAAAGAGCAGTGTTGTAAGTGTACATTATGATGTGACCCTGATGCTATTTTGTTTTCTGTAGTTTCCTTGGCCTCTGGAACAATGGAGAATGGTACATATTCTGGAATCAATCATTTGCTGTCTTTAGTCTGGAGAGTCCTTCTGACTTTGGGTTTCCAATGAAATGAAGATCACAGACGTAGTGAAAAAGTGGATTGTCCATGGATAAACCATGTTCATGTGTTTACAAGCAGCTGTGTGGCTTTCAGCTGGTGACTTTGTGTGCGTTCAGACTGGCTGCATCTGTTTGTGAAGTGAGAAGAGTGATTCTGAGCAGGCATATGCTTGTGTGTGGGTCTCTGTGTGAGTAGTTTATGTTTCCCTGGATTTACATCTCCCTAAACAGCACAGTTGCTGGTGTGAACTTTGCCATTCATAAGAAAAATCCCATCTCATAGCTTCATGATGTGTGTCTGTAGGTCAAAGTATATAGAAATGTAAAATTTAAATATGGTTAAAATCCTGAAAAAAATCCTGTTACTAGCCAGGAAAATATCCACAGGATTCTGAAAGGCAAATATGTTTTCAGAATCAATATGATGCTGTGAATCATAACTTTGGTTCAGGATAGACCTCAACTCTGAGGAGCCTGTTTCATTGCCCTCAGTGCACTTGGATCAATCCTCATTAAAGAGAAACATGCTTAATGGTATCTAATTGGCCTCTGAGAAAGGGAAGCTGGTGGAAGTGATGAATTATGGAGGGGTTGGCACAGCTTGTGGGGATGGGGGCCACCCCAATCCCTAGTACCTTCTCTCACGCCTCTACTTCCTGAGGAAGACACAAAATTTCTATGCTAGTCTGTCATCAGTAATAACTTCAATCCTTTCTCCTGATCCTCCTCGTGTGGGGCCCATACCGGTTTCGAGATCCCACAGTCATTGCTCTGTCATACTTCACCATTAAGGGAAAAGGCACTAAACAAAAGAGAAGGCAAATGGTGATGGATAATGAGCAGCTTCCCCCCAAGATGTTGGGGCCAAGCCTCACTCTCACATGCTCTGTCTCTTTCTCAAATATCAAAAAAACATTAAAACAAAAAAAGAAACCTATCCCTCCTCTTGGCAAAAGTTACTGATAACACAGTTTATGTGTTAGTTGCAATACAGATCATACTCAACCCATTGGCATGCATAGTAATGGACAGTCACATTACCCTAGATTTCCTGCTGGCTGGTCATTGGGGCATCTGTGCCATTGCTAACACTTTTTGTGCTTGGAACAATAAAGTAAGGTAGGCAGAACAGGCTATGAAGTGCCTTAAGGAAGAAGCTATTTGCTATAAGTTTGATCTGCGTGATTTATGGGATTGGTTCTCTTGGCCTGGGTTGGGCAGTTGGAGTTCTGGCATTGGAGTGCCTAACATGGACTCTTAATTGTTCTTGTTTGTTTCTTTGTTTGTTTCATTGTGGTCATGATGCCGGTCAATTGCATTCTATCTGGAGTCTTAAATGCTTTCATATAAGTGTTCTCTCATCAGATGATTGCCATGATGACAACTAAATGGTCAAGAATATCTTCCAAGGCAGGTGACTCTGAAGACGGCTGACAGTGTCCAGCAGCAAAGCATGGGATCTCAGGTTTTCTCTGAATGGGCCAACCTCTCAAAAGTGAGATCATAACCAAAATGGGGGACTGAGAATGAAAGATACAAATGGACGGTGGCCTGGCCATATATAAAAATAGGACTCTGACATGAGGTCTGCAGCAACCAGCCCAGGAAATCAACCTATTGTCTACAGTTTCGTCATATTACCTAGAAGTCAGACGTGTAGATGTCAGACCGCTCTCTCGAGCAAACAGCCCCGGAAGCTAAATAATAACCTCTGTAATGATTGGCCCCAGATGGCCAGGACTTGATTGTAACTGGGAGTACCCCTGAATTTGTCCCTATTGCAACTTAAGACCAGCAGATAAAACCACAGATGCACCCCTAACAATGATATGGGATGCCCTTCTTCTAGAACACTTACCACAGCTTCCTTATGCCAGTAGTCTCCTGCGTCACTGAAACCTTGTCTTCTGTCTCTACTAGGTTTCCCTACTCTTCTGTCCATCTCTGAGTCTGCCCAAATGCAAGGGATAGTGGCTGACTCCCTTGCTCTAGCAAATTTTGAAGAAATCATCTTTATGTATTATCATCTGTCTCATCTTCATTTGTATCCACAGCAACACTGACTAGTGTCAGAAAACACTGAACGGTCCAGGTAGGGAGCTGAGCTAAGTCAGGAGTGCTGGAACCACCCTGCTGGGGACCCACTGGAGTCTGCTTCTAGCTCAGGTACTCCTTACACTGGTATTTTCCTGATTTGGGCGGTTTTGGAAATGCATAACTTTCCCATTCTCTTCAACTCCCTAGACTTCTCCAGGAAGCATGTGGTTCCAGAAGTTCTGTAGTCTTGGGGTTCAGCTTTGGAACATTGGGACTGAGTTCTGAAACAAACATGTGGAAATGCTGAATGAGAAAGTCGAGGTGGTGTGGGCTAGATATTTTAAAGTTGAAGTGAGGCCATCCTAGGTCAGGAGTGTCCTGGGGAAGGGGTATCTAGGATGTGGTTATGGGGAGAGCCCTCCCAGAGGAGACAAGGCTCTGTCCCCTGCCACAAAAGGGTCTAGACTCATCAAAAGGATGATGAGTCTGGAGATAGGAAGATGGCGGCGTAGGAGGACGCTGGGCTTGCCGCGTGTCCTGATGCTGATTACTTAGATTCCACCTACACCTGCCTAACTAACCCAGAAAACCACCAGAAGACTAGCAGAACGGAATCTCCGGAGCCAAGCGCAGATGAGAGGCCCACGGAAGAGGGTAGGAAGGGCGGAGAGGCGGGGCGTGTTGCACGGACTGGCGGGAGGGAGCTGGGGCGGAGGGGCAGCCTGCCAGCCAAGCAGAGCCCCCAAGTCTGGCTGGCAAAAGCGGAGGGGCCGGACAGAGTGTGTTCTGACAGCAAGCGCCACTTAGCATCTGGGAGGTCATAAGTGAACAGCTCTGCTCAGAAAGCGGGAAGGCTGGAGGACAAAGGGAGAGTTGCTGAGCCCCAGGACGACAGAGCTCAGTTTGGCGGGGAACAAAGGCGCTCGCCAGCGCCATCTCCCTCGCCCATCCCCCAGCCAAAATCCCAAAGGGAACCAGTTCCTGCCACGGAACTTGCATGCTCTGTGCAAACACCCAACGCTGTGCTTCTGTGGAGCCAACCCTCCGGCAGCGGGTCTGACTCCCTCCCGCTGCCACAGGGCCCCTCCTGAAGTGGATCACCTAAGGAGAAGCGAGCTAAGCCTGCCCCTCCTGCCCCCGTGCACCTTGCCTACCCACCCCAGCTAATAGGCCAGATCCCCAGCACCACAAGCCTGGCAGTGTGCAAGTAGCCCAGATGGGCCATGCCACCCCACAGTGAATCCCGCCCCTAGGAGAGGGGAAGAGAAGGCACACACCAGTCTGACTGTGGCCCCAGCGGTGGGCTAGGGGCAGACATCAGGTCTGACTGCAGCCCCGCCCACCAACTCCAGTTATATACCACAGCACAGGGGAAGTGCCCTGCAGGTTCTCGCCACTCCAGGGACTATCCAAAATGACCAAACGGAAGAATTCCCCTCAAAAGAATCTCCAGGAAATAACAACAGCCAATGAACTGATCAAAAAGGATTTAAATAATATAACAGAAAGTGAATTTAGAATAATAGTCATAAAATTAATTGCTGGGCTTGAAAACAGTATAGAGGACAGCAGAGAATCTCTTGCTACAGAGATCAAGGGACTCAGGAACAGCCAGGAGGAGCTGAAAAATGCTTTAAACGAAATGCAAAATAAAAAGGAAACGACGACGGCTCGGATTGAAGAGGCAGAGGAGAGAATAGGTGAACTAGAAGATAAAGTTATGGAAAAAGAGGAAGCTGAGAAAAAGAGATTAAAAAAAGGATGATGAGTCTGTAGAAACTGGATCTGAGGGATGAAGGGAGGAGCAGGGAAAGTGGATACTCAGAGCCAGAACAGCCCTGTGTTCATTCTCAGCCAAGTCTAGGCTTAGTCCATGCAGCTTAGACACTTCAATCAATAGCCAGTGAGACATGGAAGGCCACAGACAATTTATGAAGCCACCAAAGCACTAGCCCAGGTGGCCACTTTCCCAATTACTTCACGATACCTGCTCAGCCAGAGCTGGTCAGTTGAAGGGAAGCTAATTCTTAGCAGAGCCATCATGTGACCATTGGTTTGGAATGTCCTGGCTTCTGAGTCAGCTTGGGAGCCAAACAACCCTGGTCACTGAGGGTGTTCAACTGGTCACCTGGAAGACACCACGTGGGATAGCTGATGGTGTGAAGATGCCGGAGAAGGGTGGCCCACGTTGGGCTTCCCCTCATCCTTCAGAGGGGCTTCACTTGGGGGCAACTGCATCGTGTTTTGGGTCGAGGATTGAAACCTAGAGATGGGAGACTGAGTTAGGATCTGGGTTTTTCTCTTGGCTCAGACACCTCCTGCAAAGCATCAACTGTCTCCTTCACAGAAAATGGGGCAGGAGAATTTGAGGAAGAGACTGAGGGGCCCCTGGTTAGGGGTGCAGGGCATGATTTCAGGTGTTCAGAGATCTCTCTCTCCAGGGAACCAGCTAAATTTCTGTCTTGAACACCCAACTAAACAGTGTAGTGACTTTTGGCAAATCACTTTTTCTCTCTAAATTTGAACGCCCCCACTGTAAAATACAGATGACAGGCCCTGCTCTGCCGCCTCCCACCTCAACAGGGCTGACACAGAAACCACAGGAGATCACAGATACTCTCTTTGAGCTGTAAAGCATCTCTCCATATAAAGGCTAACAGGAAGCTTATATCCTCCCCTGCTGTGGAGCCAGCCACATCCCCTCTCTGGATTCAACCACTACCAAGTGTCTACCTTACTCAGTGATTGAACACCTAGGGAAGTTATGAAACACCACTTATTTTTCTGAAGATTTTACTTGTGTTTAATCATTTTGAACTCACAACTTAATACTAAAAATTAGGCCCTATTAACATTTCAATATCTCAGAACAGAGAAACAAGTCACAAAGGGGTCTATACAACCTTCTCAGGTACGTGGAGCTTCTAAGCAGAGTTTTGACCCAGGCCATCAGTCATGGACTATGTACTTGCTGTGCTTCTACAATGCCTCAGGGAAATAAAGCTATTTGCTCACAAGATCTGTCTGTTGGGTGTTCTAAGTGTACACCCAACTGCACAATCTCCAGACATCCAACTTGGCTTCACGAGGCTCTGCTGGTCAGCTGGCAAATAATGGAATCCAAAGATTGATTGTGAATACATTATCACTAATTTCCCTATGGACTTCTACAGCAAGGTGTCAACAGTTCTCTCTATTGCAATGCATTTCCCAGGATCTTGTTTCAAGGGTGAAGAAGAAGAAATGCTCCCCTGAGGTCAAGAATATCAACTGGCACCAGGCAGTGCTTCAGAAAACTCCACATCTGGCAAACAACAGGGGGTACTCTATAAATGACCCCACTGAGGTATTGTGGAAATTCACTCATTAAGCTCATTCAAGAAGAAGAATTCTACTTTAGTCAGTGGCCCATATTTAATAGAAAACCATAAAAATTTAAACCATATTCTTCTGTATGCAAAGGGGAATGATCAAGGCAATCAGTTGTGCTGTAACTGTATAGAAGTCAAGATACATTTCTAACTCAAGATTGGGCACACGTTTTACACTAAACAACATATCTCGCTGTTGTATAGACCTTTAGCTGATTTGTGAACATTGGCTCTAATAGATCTCTTCCTGAAACAGTGTTTACAGATTTTTAAAAACCTTAATAGGCATTATTTAGAACAGGAGGTTTAGATGAATGTAAGAGTTGAACAGATAATGTAGAACGTTCCCATATTCTACCCCTCCAGTTTCCCCAATTGATAACATCTAACACGAGTGTAGTACCTTTGGTATAATTAGCAAAATCATAATGATACATTTTCATTAAATTAAAGTCGCAGCTTCCATTGAAATTCACTCTTTGTGCTTTGACATTCTATGAATTTTGACAAATGCATAATGTCGTGCATCACCGTGACAATATTCTACAGAAATCCATACACCAGTGTCCCTAACTGCACTATCCAGGGGAGCAGCCACTGATCAGATGTGCCTGCTTATGCTTAAGTTAATTAAAGTAAATGAAGTTAAACATTCAAGCAGTTGAATATCCCTGCTGCTTTGGAGACTGAGGAATGGGGTATGAAATCCGAGAGAAGGAGGAAATATATGTGAAGGTTTGTTTTGTTTTGTTTTTCATGTGTCAGCATCATAACAGTAGGAGATACTATGTGTATGGGCTTCAAGTGTGTTTTGCTCTTCAAGATTATCTTTCCCCCAAGACCAGCTCTTTTCTGCTTCTCCACCAAGCATCAAAGCCTCAATTACATTTGGTTTGCACATTTTGCTAACTGAACAGGGAAGTTACTACATTGGGTTTGGTATGACCTGTGACAGAAGAAGTCTGGGGAGACACACTGTCACACACTTGAACTGGAGACCAAGTGCTACCATGTGAGCCGGAGGCTGGGGATGTGGGGACCCTCTCTCTCTGCACCTTCAGGTCTCAGACCAGCACCTGCATGGGACACCCTCAGCCTTGCCCTTGGGTGAAAGGATGCTCCCAGAGTGGGCATCACAGAAAATGTACCCTCTCAGCCTCCTGCAGAAGTGAGGTGGGAGGTGCACCCTGGAGCACATTTCTCTCAGGATCAGAATAAATCCTGCACATGTGAGTCCATGTGAGAGAGGCCTGTGTGCAGCTGCCCTGAGACCCTCCCTGGTTGGCGGGAATTCTAGAAGCCTGTGTGAAGGCTGCTAGGCTGGCCACACACACTGGCTCTCACGGCCCCACTGAGCTCTCCCCTGGGACTGACCAGGCCCAGAGACTCCGAGCAGCAGACAGGAGTCCCTGCCCCTGTCACAACCTGCTGCTCCAGCCACACGGTCCTGGTCCATCCTGTGACCTCCATTCAGGCCTGCCCGGGGTCTCCCCCAGTCTTTCCAGGGCTCAGGCAAAGGCTGGCAGGTACAGTGTTCATGTGGCTTCACCTACTATAGAACCTCTATAGTAGGTGTGGATTAGGGGAATTTGGACCAAGTACTTTTAATTTCATGTTTATCCTCTTAGGGGCTAGGAAAGGTACAGGGTTGTTCTGAGGATTAAGTATCTCCAAGTACCTAAGGTCGTCCCAGGCACAGGACAGACACTCTGTGTGTGGCAGTGGTTGCCATTCCCTCTGACAGGGCCCAGCACAACCCCAGGCCTGTGGCAGGTATCCCAGGGGGGTTGGCTGCATTGGTTACTTGATCAACTGATTGGTTAGGGAGGCTGGCTGTATATCCGTGATCGTTCCCCCCCTCCACCCATATGACACAACAGTCTGGTCGGTGGAGGTGACAGGAGAAGGGAAAGGACACTGATCATAGGAGATAGAAGGGAAGCAGCAGGTTGTGAGTACTGAGGAAGGCAACGTCACGCACAGAAATGCATGGAGACAGCGGCTGCCTTCTAAGAAGGACGAGATGACACCAGCGTTCATTCCAGGCCACAATTACGGAATGTGAGGGCTGGAAAAGTACATTGGAGATCAGAGACCCAGTCCCTCATCATGGCCCCAGGGAGGAGCTGAGGTCAGAATGGGGCCCGAGATCAGCCCTTATCCTGCCAGGAGCAGTGAGTATGAGTTCTCACTGTCCCCTGTCCTTTCCCAAGGCCACCCCTTCCGGGCCACAGCTGCCATGGTCCATGCCAAAGATTAATTGCAGATTATGAAGACTCAGAAAAAGGGAGCAAAATCCTGCACCTAATTTCTTTCTTCTGTCATGTCCTTCACTTTCTTGCATTCCCATCCTTAAGCTCCTTCTTCTGTGGTTCTTCACCGCTCCCTCTTTGAACGATTCTCATCCTGAAGAACCTGGTCCTGTCCAGGCACAGGACATCCTCACATCTCCAGTGTCTACAAGATCTCCCGCCACCCCCTCACCCGCTTTCCGAGCAGTGCCTTGGGTCCAGACCTGAGTCTGCACTCCTGGATCCTGCTCAGTCACCCTGAGTGGTGGACTGGGAGCAGGGTGGGGGCGGAGGATGGATGGACCCACCTGTCTGAGAGGCTCCCCCAGAAGACTGGGGGTTTCAGGAACCGCGCAATTGGTGCTCTCCTGCCCCGGGGAGGGGCATGGTGCTCTGGACAGGCTCGATCCTTCTCTTCCCACCAGCTGGAAGGGGTCAGAAAGTCTCTTCCCCCAGGCTCAAGAGGGGGATGGGTGAAGAAGGTGAGAGGCGATAAAGGGGAAGAATAAGAGGAAATGTGGAATGTGGAGAGGGCGGGAGGAAAAGCAGAAGGCAAATAAGGGCCCACATCTCCGTGGCTTCCCTGACTTTCTCTTGGCCCTTCGGGAAAGGCAACCAAAGGGAAGGGAACCCTGTGGTGGCCATATTGCACGTGATCGTGCAAGGGAGAGACAAGAGGGTGGTAACAACCAGCGCAGGAAAGGGGAGGGATGCCCTGAGCACGTCTCTCCTGGAAACGGATACCTGCTCCATATTTCCAGGGGTGCATAGCCCTGACTCTGCCCAAGTCAGGCCTCCTGGGAAAAGTGAAGGCCGAGGCCCTGCGCTCCCTGGCATGCAAGCAGGGCGGCTCCCCAGGTCCAGATCTGCAGACCCGTGACCACACAGCAGCCTGGGCATCAAGTAGGGGCCACCGCAGCCTCCAGCCAGGGCTGGGAGTAGCCCAAGCCCTTGGGGTCTGTCAGCTTCTGCGGAACCCGGTGGACAGCCTGGATCACCTCAAACTGGGGTTCTATAATTTTTGTTCTACTATATATATATATATATATATATATATATAATATGTAAATGTATATATTTTTTATTTATATTTATATATATAAATATATATGTTTGCATGTGTATATATATTATATATATAATATAAATATAATATATATATGTTTGCATGTGTATATATATTATATATATAATATAAATATATATATGTTTGCATGTATATATATAATATATATATGTTTGCATAATTTATATATATAAATATATATGTTCTAATATATATATATAAATATATATGTTCTAATATATATATATATATATATATATATATGTAAAAATCAAAACACACATGGAAATGAAGGGAAATTCAGTGCAGTGTCCATTAGGGAATTTGTAAGGAGGTAGAATTGCAAATCGCTTATGTTTCTTTTATTTTTCAATTTTTTAAATTAATTCAAATATAACTGGTTTAATTCCATTTGTGTTGTTTTTATTTTTATTTATTTTTAGGTTTCATTACATCTTAGACAGTAGTGTCTTCTGTAGCCTTTTCGCACTGAAACACATTAAGCCATAAAGATTATTATTTTTTAACTACCTCATCATAAGCTTCTTTAAATGGAAAGGCACATGTCAGGCATTTGGATGTAATGGGGAAAAAAGATACTGAGGAAAAAAAGGGAAGCCCTCTAAGTGTCACTTCGATGGTGCAGGTGTCATGCTAGGCCCTATCGCAGGTGGATGAGGGGACATCATCACCTCCCCCCTCCAGCCCTGTGTCATCAGACCTCCTGCTCCTCACAGGCCAGGGGTGGGACTCGGGCTTTTCCTCCTGCACTCCGGAGCCAGTTATGCCAGTATATCATTGTTAAGCTGGATACAAATTCCAGCTTTGAGTTATTTTGAAATGCAGAATTGTGGCATATTATATCTCAATTTTGCACCTTATCCACAAAACACAACGAGAAAAATGGCTCAATTGCCAAATCTTCCTCTTGATACAATTTTAAGAATTTCTGTAATACCCTCATTTGTTCAGAAATTATACGTTATTTTTGTAAATTTATGTGTGGGAATAATTACCTTAAGATCTGCATTTTAGGCTAGAAGTTCAAAATACCAGGCCAGAAGAAACCATTAAACAGCAAGCAGCCCAAGTTCACAATCTTCCGAGCAACTTGTTAAGGACAAGTTTAGTAAGTCAGTCTCTTGATGTCTGTCCTACTGAAAAGGAATCCTTATTTCAATAGTTGTAGTACATAAGAATGTTTTCGATCATATGGAAAGTCTCACTGATCAAAATATTAGGTTGATCTTGTTCCTACTTGCTACTAGCGATAGAATTCTTCTATAGAGATGAAGTTGATTGAATTCATAAAGTAATGATATTTATAGTGAGATTTTCATAAAAACACTGTGAGAGTCTAAAGAAAAGCAACGTTTTATATATAGCACAGTGAGCGTTTGGTTTAGTCCACCTTTTGGCTACTGTTAATAATGCTGCTGGGAACGTTGGCATACAGATGTGTGAGTCCCTGCTAATATTTTTCAGCGTGTTTCAAACTTCTGCACACTTTGAGTGATCATTTCATCTTGAATTCTGACTCTCTTGTAGTCTCAACCCTTCAGTGAGAGTTTGAGAACAGGTTATGTTGATGATTAGTTGTAATTTGTAATTACAAGTTTGCAATTTATTGTCTTCATCAAGAATGACTAGCAGGTTGTTACGCAAATGTCCTTCTCAAATGAATGGACTTTTCTCTTTGTTGGATTTGTAAAGGAAAAGAAATGCCAGTGAAAAAGTAGAAATGGCTGCTCAGTCAGGGCCTTACCTAGTAACATAGTGCTCCTACCATTGCAAGTTCAGAAACTCATTTTCTTTTTCCACTCACTTGAGTTAATCAGCCTTTCAGAGATTTCACAATTCAATCTCAGAAAAGACTAATGTGCCATTCAAGATTCTAATTTATTGATATGTAGTGAAACCCCAACTGTTTCCAAGCAGAACAGTTAATGTCATCCCACTCTCACCCTCCTTTGTAGGATTCACATTGTAAATCCTAACTGGGAGCAATGAGGTAAATACACTGACCAACCCGTTTCTATCAGTCACACAAGCTATATAATATACATGCAAGTTTCATTAGACAGCTATACTCGTCAGGGGAATTGGAACATTCTGTTGACTGGTCCTTTTTGTGGCTGAAGAGACATTGAAAAATATATTCTTTTCTAGACCTCTTATAAATGAGTCACATTGTATTAGGGAACTTTTCATGCGAGTAACATGACACTCTGTTGATCAGTCTTCTATGAATGAGAGTGCGAGGCGTTGTCCTGCTACTGTGTCCTAAAGAAATCTTTAAGGTCTCAAAAACTAAAATTTGTAAGAATATCCAAAACTGATGAAGCCTAGTAAAGAATAATGAGGGATTTTCTGTAGATCCCTATAGAAGGTAATTAGGGTTATGGCATGAAATTAGCTGCCCCTTTAAGGTCTTCCCTGTGAAACAAAAACTTAGATAGCTTTCAGCCAACTCAGTCCATAGCTCTGACTTCTCTAGAAGGTCCTTATCTCCTGAATCCCCAAACCAGAGGCTTCCTGGGTTGAGAAATTTTTTGGTGGGGTGGGGGGCTTTATTCTTTTTGTTGTATCTTTAGTTTTTATTTTTTAAAATTTGCATCCAAATTAGCATTTAGTGAAGCAATGATTTCAGGAGTAGATTCCTTAATGCCCCTTACCCATTTAGCACATCCCCCCTCCCACAATCCCTCCAGCAACCCTCAGTTTGTTCTCCATATTTATGAGTCTCCTGTGTTTGTCCTCCTCCCTGTTTTTATATTATTTTTGTTTCCCTTCCCTTTTGTTCATCTGTTTTGTCTCTTAAAGTCCTCATACGAGGGAAGTCATATGATTTTTGTCTTTCTCCGACTAATTTCACTTAGCATGATACCCTCCAGTTCCATCCACATAGTTGCAAATGGCAAGATTTCATTCTTTTTTTTTCTTTTTTTTTTTAATTTTTTTTTCAACGTTTATTTATTTTTGGGACAGAGAGAGACAGAGCATGAACGGGGGAGGGGCAGAGAGAGGGAGACACAGAATCGGAAACAGGCTCCAGGCTCTGAGCCATCAGCCCAGAGCCCGACGCGGGGCTCGAACTCACGGACCGCAAGATCGTGACCTGGCTGAAGTCGGACGCTTAACCGACTGCGCCACCCAGGCGCCCCAAGATTTCATTCTTTTTGATTGCCGAGTAATACTCCATGGAATATATATACATATATACCACATCTTTTTTTTTTTAATTTTTTTAACGTTTTACTCATTTTTGAGACAGGGAGAGACAGCGTGAACAGGGAAGGGTCAGAGAGAGGGAGACACAGAATCTGAAACAGGCTCCAGACTCTGAGCTGTCAGCACAGAGCCTGACGCGGGGCTCAAACTCACGGACCGCGAGATCATGACATGAGCCGAAGTCGGCCGCTTAACCGACTGAGCCACCCAGGCGCCCCATACCACATCTTCTTTATCCATTCATCCATCGGTGGACAGTTGGGCTCTTTGCATACTGTGGCTATTGTTGAGAGTGCTGCTATAAACATGGCGGTGCATGTGTCCCTTCGAAACAGCACACCTGTATCCCTTGCATAAATGCCTAGTAGTGCAATTGCTGGGTCATAGGGTAGGTCTATTTTTAGTTTTTTGAGGAAACTCCATACTGTTTTCCAGAGTGGCTGCACCAGCTTGCATTGCCACCAACAATGGAAAAGAGATCCTCTTCTCTGCATCCTCGCCAACATCTGTTGTTGCCTGAGTTGTTAATGTGAGCCATTCTGACAGGCGCAAGGTGTTATCTCAGTGTGGTTTTGATTTGTATGGCCATCTGGATGTCTTCTTTGGAGCAGTGTCTATTCATGTCTTTTGCCCATTACTTCACTGGATTACTTGTGTTCTGGGTGTTGAGTTTGAGAAGTTCTTTGTAGATTTTGGATACTAACCCTTTATCTGATATGTCATTTGCAAATACCTTCTCCCATTCTGTCCGTTGCCTTTTAGTTTTGCTGATTGTTTCCTTCCCTGTGCAGAACCTTTTTATTTTGATGAGGTCCCCCTAGTTCATTTTTGCCTTTGTTTCCCTTGCCTCCGGAGACATTTTGAATAAGAAGCTGCTGTAGGCAAGATCAAAGAGGGTTTTGCCTGCTTTCTCCTCGAGGATTTTGATGGCTTCCTGTCTTCCATTGAGGTCTTTCATCCATTTTGAGGTTATTTTTTGTGTAAAGAACAACTTTTTATGTGAACATGTTTTGATTTCTCTTGGGTATATACCTATAAACACAGTTGCTGGTTCATATGGTAACTCTGTTAAATAAGCCTTTTTTGTTTGTTTTTGTTTTGTTTTTTCAAACTTTTGAAGAGGGGCAGGCACCTGGGTGGCTCAGCCGGTTGAGTGGCCAGCTCTTGATTTCAGCTCAGGTCATGATCTCAGGGTTGTGGAATCGAGCCCTACATTGGGCTCTGCTCTGAGCATGGAGCCTGCTTGGGATTCTCCCCCTCCCTCTCATCTGTCCCTCTACCCCACTTGTGCACTCTCTCTCAAATACGTTTAGAAAAATTGTTTTTCTAGTTTAACCTTTTGAGGAACTGGCAAGTCTGGCAGTTTCCAAAGTGGCAGCAACATTACATTTTCATCAGCAGTTTGTGAGAGTTCCCATTTTCCTGATTCTTGCCAATGTTTGTCATTATCTGTTGCTTTTATGATAGCAATTCTAGTGGGTATGAAATGGCATCTTGTGGTTTTTGGTTTGCATTTTCTTATAACTAATGATGTTGAACGTGTCTCTTTTATTTTTGAGAGAGACAGTGTGAGCAGGGGAGGAGCAGAGAGAGGGAGACACAGAATCTGAAACAGGCTCCAGGCTCCCAGCTGTCAGCACAGAGCCCAATGCAGGGCTCAAACCCATGAACCGTGAGATCATGACCTGAGCCCAAGTCAGAAGCTTAACTGACTGAGCCACCCAGGCACCCCAAACATCTCCCTTTTAACGTGAATATTATCCATTTCTGTATCGTCTTTAAAGAACTAATCCATTCTTTTGCCCATTTTTATATTGGATTGTCTTCTCATTATTGGAAGAGCTATTTAAATATCCTACATACAAATCCCTTAGCAGATAGGGGATTTTCAGGTATTTTCTCCTATTTAGTCACTTGCCTTTTCACTTTCTTGATGGTGATATTTGAAGCATAGTAGTTTTTAATTTTGATGAAGTAGACAATCTGCTTTTGTCTTTTGGTGTCATGTCTAAGAAATCATTGCCGAATCCAGTCACAAACATATATACGTAAGCTTGTTTCTAAGAGTTTTATCATTTTAGCTCTTAGATTTTAAGTTAATTTTGTATATATGCTATGAGGTAGAGGTCTGATTTTATTACTTTGCATGTGGATATCCATTTGTCCCAGTACTGTTTGTTACAAAGACTATTCTTATTCCATTTAATTGTCTGGCACCCTTGTGGTAAATCAGTTCACTATAATGTGAGAGTTTATTTTTAGATTCTCAATGTTAATACTTTGATCTATATGTCTGTCCTTATGCCAGTACCATATCAAATTTTATGAAAACTTTTTCCTAGTTATCTTTCAAATTACCAGTCACTTATGTAATAATAAAAAGTCAGTGTAGTAGAACTTAACTTTGCTCCTATAGAGATTTTTGCTTCCTGAAGGACCCTTTCGCCAGCCTATGCCTTGCTGACCCCATGACTCGATGTGAAGTCAGGCTCAAAAAGATAAAATGCTCTTTCTTTGGTGTGTTCAGACTTTATTTATTTATTTTTTTTTATATTTTTATTTTATTTATTTTATTTTTTTTGAGCATACACAAGCAGGATGTGGGGGTGTGTGTGTGTGGGAGAGAGAGAGAGAGAAGAGAGAGAATTTTTAGCAGGCTTCACACTTAGTGTGGAGGCTGACAGGGGTCTTGATCCCATGACCCTGGGATCATGACCTGAGAGGTTGAGGCTCAACTGACTGAGCCACCCATGTTCCCCGCCTGTGCAAACTTTTAGTCTCTCAGTCAGTGCTGCCCACTTTCATTGCCATCAAATCTTGGCCATAGGATGTCTTGACTCAGTCTACCATTTACTTCATTATATTTTATTCTCTCATTATAATGCATAGACTCACCCATACTTTTCACCATCTAAGAAGGAAAAGATTAACTCTGGGGTATTCCTCTTTCCTGTTAAGCAATCTTGCTAATCCATCATCTTGCAATTCACAATGAGATCCTCTTCTGACCTGGTTCTTGTGTGTAACACTGGTGTTAATCCTGTTCTTGGCACAGATCCTACATTCTTGGAAAACACAGTAGTATCGCTTTCTTTCACTTAAATAGAAAGATATGCATAGCTATGCGTTATAGCTCAGCGTATCATTAATGGAATAAACATTACATTATTCAAATAATACAGCTGTACAAAGTGAGGTAGTATTAAGGTGATTTATCAGAGACAAATAGTAGATTGGTAATTTGAATGACAAAAAATTTTTGAAGCCAACTTGTATGATATGGAGAAGCATTGTGGGACAACACAAAGATGAAATGGTCTTACCTCCCCCCACAAACAAGGTTGGAGTAAGGTAAAGGAGAATGTGCAGTTAATTTAAGTAGTGCTAAAGGACAGTACATTTGTTGTGCTACTGAGAAGATGAAAAATGATTTCATAACATTCTCTTTATTTCCTCACTGAGGGAAGGAGAATAAAGATTGAGTATTCAATGGATTAAAAAATACTCAAAGCTGCCTATTTCCTTTGAAATCAGATCAAAGGCCCAATTTTGGTTATCAGATTGACTCTTTCTGGTTTTTCAACTTTTGTGCTTCAAATCATATGTCTCTGTGCTTCTACCTTAACTTGAGGGGAAATTCTAAAGAGGCATTCCTGCTTACTTGTAAGAATTGTTGTAATGAAGGGAATCTTAGGAAACTATCTTAGACACAGGAAGATGGCAGAGGAGTAGGAGGACTCTAGGCTTGCCTCGTCCCACGAATACAACTAGATAACAATCAGCTCACCCTAAATGCCCCAGAAATCGACCTGAAGACTGACAGAACAAACTCCACAACAAAAGGGAGAGAAGAGGCCACATCAAAGAAGGTCCTTGATGCCGAAATGTCTAGAAGAGAAACAGATCCTGGCTGCTGCAGAGGGGAGGGAGTCGAGGTTGTGGATAAGGGTGAGAGAGAGGAACGCACAAAGAGAACATTTCCCCATACCCACTGGTTTGGAAAACAAGAGGGGCTGCATTAAGTGAGTTCTTGCAACCAGTAGTGCTTAAAGTCTGGAGTTTTAAAGGGCATCCGGTTTAGCTGGGTTACAGCCCTGAGGTACAGCACTGCTCTCGGACACAGGGCAGGCAAACAACGTGGGAGCATACAGCATGGATACAGTGATCTGAGGAGTGCCTGGGGCACACAGTGGGGAGATTATTTGCTCTTCTCAGAGCACGTCCCTCAGAGGCAAAGTTCAGAGAGACCTGGGTGTAGGAACAAAGCCGCTGGCTGCCACCATCTCCTTCTCCTGCCCCTCACCACAAACATAAAGCCACCTGCAGGAAGCAGTGCATTGGTAACACTGGCTACCTAACTTGTTTACACCAAGCACCGCCCCCTTGCACTCTGATGGAACTACCCTTCTCAATCACTCTTGCTTGAGTTCCAGCACAGCAGACCCCTCCCCCAGAAGACCAGGACAAGCGCCTGCCCACACCACATCTCCCAAACAAAGAGTTTCCCTTGGCCTCAGTTCCAGTAGAGGTGGTGACAGGTCTCATTTCATAAGCAGACCAGAGCACACCTGGTTAAAACTCGCTACATTCAGGCCAGGGACCAAACACTCACCAGACCAGGCAAGGAGAGCCTCTGCAGACAACTGGCCTGAAGGATAGCATAGCCAGAACACAACAGCAGAACACATGCAGCACACACTGGTGACACTCCCTGAAGAGCTAGACCCTGGACATTACATGACGTCTTTTTCCTAAGTCCATTACTTTCGGGAGCAGGTGACATAACTGGCTTCTCTAAGACACAAAAGCTGGCAGATAGACAAAATGAAAAGACAGAGGCATTTATCCCAAAGGAAAGAACAGGATAAGGCCATGGCCAGAGACCGAAATGGGACAGATGTAAATAACACGCCTAATGGAGAATTTAAAACCATGATCATAAGGATATTCAGTGGACTTGAGAAAAGAATGGAAGACATCAGTGAGACCCTTACCACAGACATAAAAGAGTTCAAGGATCAGAGACGAAGAGTGCCATAAAATGAACAGCAAGCTGGAAGAAGCAGAGGAACAAATTAATGACCTAGAAGACAAAGTAATGGAAAACAACGAAGCTGAAGAAGACAAAGAAGAATTATCCAATGCAAGAATAGACCTAAGGAACTCGGTGACTCCGTCAAATGTAAAAACATTCATATGATAGGAGTCCCAGAAGAAGAAGACAGAGAGAAGGGGACAGATAATTGATTTGAAGACACAATAACTGAAAAATTCCCTAATGTGGAGAAGAAAACAGACATCGAGATCCAGGAGACACAGAGAACTTCCATCAAAATCAACACCCAAGACATGTTGTAATTAAATTTGCAAAATATACTGCTAACATCTTTTTTTTTAGTGTTTTGTTCTTTTGTTTTGTTTTGTTTTTGCTTTTGATTTTTCTGTGACAGAACACAGACACAAGCAGGGGAGGGCAGAGAGAGAGAGAGAGAGAGAATCCCAAGCACTCTCTGTGCTGTCAGTGCAGAGCCCACTGGAGGCTTGAACCCACGAACTGCGAAGTCACGACTTGAGCTAAGATCAAGTCATGCTTAACCGACTGAGCCACGCAGGTGGCCCACTGCTACAAATCTTAAAAGCAGCAAAACAAGTCATTAAATTCCAAGGAGAAACCCACAAGGCTAGCAGGAGATTTTTCAAGAGAAACTTTGTAAGGCATAAGGAAAAGGCATGATATATTCAAAGTGCTGAATGAGAAAAATCTGCAGCCAAATATACTCTATCCAGTAAGGCTATCATTCATAATAGAAGGAGAGATAAAGAATTTCTCAAACAAAAGTGGAAGGAGTTCGTGACCACTAAATCAGCCTGTAAGAAATATTATCAGGGACTCTGAGTGGAAAGGAGAGATCAAAAGTGACAGTATAAAGGCAGAAAATGTAAAAGCAGTAAAAATGTATATTTCTGTAAAAAAATCAGTCAAGGAATGCCCCAAAACAGGATATACAATATAATAGCTTATCTAAACCATGGGGAGGAGAAAAAAAAATGAGTTCTAACTTCATTGACCATCAACTTAATATAGACTGCTACACGCAGAGGAGGTGATATACAAATTAACGCTTATCATATACCAAAACCCACTAATAAACATGCAAAGAATAAAGAGAAAGAAATCCAAATATATCATTAAAGCAAATTAGAAAGACATCAAAGAGAGAAAAACAATAAAGGATTTGAGAAAATCTCCAGAAACAACCACAAAACAAGTAGTAAAATGACAATAAATAGATAGCTGTCAATAATTACTTTGTATATAAATGGAATAAACACTCCAACCAAAAGACCTAGGGTGACAGGATGGATTAAAAAACATGACCCATCTGTATGCTGCCTATAAAAACCTCATTTTAGACATAAAGACACCTGCAGATTAAAAGTGAGGGGATGCTTGCACTGTTGGTGGTAATGCAACCTGGTGCAGCCGCTCTGGAAAACAGTGCGGAGGTTCCTCAAAACAATTGAAAATAGAACTACCCTATGACCCCTCAATAGCACTACTGGGAATTTATGCAAAGGATACAGGAGTGCTGATTCATAGGGGCACATGTACTTCAATGTCTATAGCAGTGCTTTCAACAATAGCCAAATTGTGGAAAGAGCCTAAATGCCCATCAACTGATGAATGGATAAAGAGATGTGGTTTATATATACACTGGAATACTACCTGGCCAGGAGAAAGAGTGAAATCGTGCTATCTGTTGCAATGCGGATGGAACTGGAAGGTATTATGCTACATGAAATAAGTCACAGAAAGACAGATATCATATGTTTTCGCTCATATGTGGAATTTGAGAAACTTAACAGAAGACCGTGGGGGAAGGGAAAGAGAAAACTAGTTACAAACAGAGAAGGAAGGAGAGGGGCAAACCATAGGAGACTCTTGAATGCAGAGAACAAATAGAGGGTTGATGGGGGGGGCGGTGGGTGAGAAAGGAAAGTGGGTGGTAGGCATTGAGGAGGGCACTTGTTGGGATGAGCCCTGGGTGTTGTCTATAAGTGATGAACCACGGGAATCTACCCCCAAAACCAAGAGCACACTGTACACGCTGTATGTTAGCCAAGTGACAATAAATTCTATTAAAAAAAATGAAAATGAGGAGATGGAGAAAAATTTATCACGTTAAAAGAAAAAGTGGCAATACTTTTGTTAGGCAAAAGAGTCCTTAAAACAAACGCTGTGGGGCACCTAGGTGCTTCAGTCATTTGAGCGACCGACGAGGTCTTGGCTCAGGTCATGATCTTATGGCTGGTGGCTTTGAGCCCCATGTTGGGCTCCAGGCTGACAGCATGTTGGCTGCTTGAAATTTTCTCTCCCCCTATGTCCCTCCCCAACTCTGTCTCTCTCAAAATAAATAAACTTAACCAAAAACAAACACTGTAGCAAGAGCCAAAGAATGCTACTATATCATCATAAAGGGTACAATGCAATAGGAAGATCTAACAATTGTAAATATTTATGCACCCACCATGAGAACACTCAAGTACATAAAACAACCAACATAAAAGAACTAATTGATAATAATACAGTAATAAGGCAAGTTAACACCCCATTTACATCAATAGATCTTAATTTAAAAAATCACCAAAAAATACATCTTAACAGAAAATCACCTAAGAAACAGTGGCTTTGAGCCATACAGAGAAAGACAGATACCATATGTTTTCACTCTTATGTGGATCCTGAGAAACTTAGCAGGAACCCATGGGGGAGGGGAAGGAAAAAAAAAGAGGTTAGAGTGGGAGAGAGCCAAAGCATAAGACACTCTTAAAAACTGAGAACAAACTGAGAGCTAATGGGGGGTGGGAGGGAGCGGAGGGTGGGTGATGGGTATTGAGGAGGGCACCTGTTGGGATGGGCACTGGGTGTTGTATGGAAACAAATGTGACAATAAATTTCATATATTAAAAAAAAAAAGAAACAATGGCTTTGAATGGCAGAGCAGACCAGATTGGACTTAGATTTTTTCAGAACGTTCCATCCTAAAACAGAATACACGTTGTTTTCAAGTGTACATGGAATATTCTCAAGAATGGATCACAAAAAACAGGCATTAATTATTAAAAAACAATACATGCAGGTTAAATAACGTGCTACTACACTGGAATGGGTTAAGCAGGAAATACAAGAAGAAATTTTTAAAAATACATGTATACAAATGGAAATGAGAAAACAATGGTCTGAAACATTTGAGATGCTGCAAAAGTAGTCCTAAGAGGGAAGTACAAAGCAATATAAGCCTACTTCAAGAAGCAAGAAAAATTTCAAACCTAATCTTACACCTAAAGGAGCTAGAAAAAGAACAAATGAAGCCTGAAGCCAGCAGAAGAAAGCAAGTAATAATGATCAGAGCAGGGGGCCCTTGGGTGGCTTCACTGGTTAAGTGTCTGACTCTCGATTTTGGCTTAGGTCATGATCTCACAGTAGTGAGATCGAGCCCCGTGTTAGGCTCTCTGCTGGCAGCATGGAACCTGTCTGGGATTCTGTCTCTCTCTCTGCCCATCCCCCACTCATGTGTGGTCTCTCTCAAAATAAAATTAAAAAAAGAGATTAAAGCAGAAAGGAATGATAGACAAACAAAAAACAGATAAAACTAGAACAGATCAATGAAACCTAGAGCTGGTTCTTTGTAAAAATTAATAAAACTGATAAGGCGTTAGCCAGAGTTATCAACAAGAAAATAGAAAAGACCGAAATAAATAAAACCACAAATGTTAGAGTAGAAATAAGAACCAACACCACAGAGATACAAACATTTATGAGAGAATATTGTGAGAAAATATATGCCAACAAATTGGACAACTTAGAAGAAATGAATAAATTCCTAGAAACATATAACTTACCAAACTAAAACAAGAAGAAATAGAAAAATTGAAAAAAAATCAATAACCTGCAAGGACACTGAATCAGGAATCAAAAAAACTCTCAACAAACACAAGTCTAGGACCAGATGACTTCAGATGTAAATTTTAACATGTAAAGAAGAGCTAATACCAAAAAAAAAAAAAAAAAAAAAAAAAAAAAAAAGAAAGAAAGAAAAAAGAAAAAAAAAAGTTTAACCTGTCCTTTTCAAATTGTTCCAGAAAAACATGAAAGGAAGGGAAATTTCCAAATTCATTCTATGCCAGCTTTACCCTGATACCAAAACCAGATAAAGACACCAGAGAATTACAGGCCAGCATCTCTGATGAACATGCAAAAATCTTCAAGAAAATAAGCAAACTGAATCCAACAATACATTAAAACATCATTCACCAGGGGCAGGGGCAGCTGGGTGGCTTAGTCAGGTAAGCATCCAACTTCAGCTCAGGTTACGATCTCATGGTCCGCCGGTTTGAGCCCAGTTTCAGGCTCTGTTGACAGCTGGGACCCTGGAGCCTATTTCAGATTCTGTGTTTCCAGCTCTCTCTGTCCCTCCCCTGCTTGTGCTCTTTCTCAAAAATAAATAAACATTAAAAAAAATCATTGACTATAACCAAATGGGATTTATCCCTGGTTTGCAGGGGTGGTTCAATATTTGCAAATCAATGAATGTGATACCTCATATTAATTTTCAAAAAAGCATAAAATCATATCATTGCAATAGATGCAGAAAAATAATTTGACAAACTATAACAAACTCTAACATACATTCTTGATGGATTTTCATTTTATTTACTTATTTTTATTTTATTTTTTTTCAATATATGAAATTCATTGTCAAAATGGTTTCCATACAACACCCAGTGCTCATCCCAAAAGGTGCTCTCCCCAATACCCATTAACCACCCTCCCCTCCTTTCCACCCCCCATCAACCCTCAGTTTGTTCTCGGTTTTTAAGAGTCTCTCACACTTTGGCTCTCTCCCCCTCTAACCTCTTTTTTTCCCTTCCCCTCCCCCAATGGTTTCTGTCAAGTTTCTCAGGATCCACATAAGAGTGAAAACATATGGTAACTGTCTTTCTCTGTATGGCTTATTTCACTTAGCATCACATTCTCCAGTTCCATCCACGTTGCCACGAAGGACCATATTTCGTTCTTTCTCATTGCCCTGTAGTACTCCATTGTGTATATAAACCACAATTTCTTTATCCATTCATCAGTTGATGGACATTTAGGCTCTTTCCATAATTTGGCTATTGTTGAGAGTGCTGCTATAAACATTGGGGTACATGTGCCCCTCTGCATCAGTACTCCTGTATCCCTTGGGTAAATTCCTAGCAGTGCTATTGCTGGGTCATAGGGTACGTCTATTTTTAATTTTCTGAGGAACCTCCACACTGCTTTCCAGAGCGGCTGCACCAATTTGCATTCCCACCAACAGTGCAAGAGGGTTCCCGTTTCTCCACATCCTCTCCAGCATCTATAGTCTCCTGATTTGTTCATTTTGGCCACTCTGACTGGTGTGAGGTGATATCTCTGAGTGTGGTTTTGATTTGTATTTCCCTGATAAGGAGCAACGTTGAACATCTTTTCATGTGCCTGTCGGCCATCCAGATGACTTCTTTAGAGAAGTGTCTATTCATGTTTTCTGCCCATTTCTTCATTGGGTTATTTGTTTTTCGGGTGTGGAGTTTGGTGAGCTCTTTATAGATTTTGGATACTAGCCCTTTGTCCGATATGTCATTTGCAAATATCTTTTCCCATTCCATTGGTTGCCTTTTAGTTTTGTTGGTTGTTTCCTTTGCTGTGCAGAAGCTTTTTATCTTCATAAGGTCCCAGTAATTCATTTTTGCTTTTAATTCCCTTGCCTTTGGGGATGTGTCGAGTAAGAGATTGCTACGGCTGAGGTCAGAGAGGTCTTTTCCTGCTTTCTCCTCTAGGGTTTGGATGGTTTCCTGTCTCACATTCAGGTCCTTTATCCATTTTGAGTTTATTTTTGTGAATGGTGTGAGAAAGTGGTCTAGTTTCAACCTTCTGCATGTTGCTGTCCAGTTCTCCCGGCACCATTTGTTAAAGAGACTGTCTTTTTTCCATTGGATGTTCTTTCCTACTTTGTCAAAGATTAGTTGGCCATACGTTTTGTGGGTCTAGTTCTGGGGTTTCTATTCTATTCCATTGGTCTATGTGTCTGTTTTTGTGCCAATACCATGCTGTCTTGATGATGACAGCTTTGTAGTAGAGGCCAAAGTCTGGGATTGTGATGCCTCCTGCTTTGGTCTTCTTCTTCAAAATGACTTTGACTATTTGGGGCCTTTTGTGGTTCCATATGAATTTTAGGATTGCTTGTTCTAGTTTCGAGAAGAATGCTGGTGCAATTTTGATTGGGATTGCATTGAATGTGTAGATAGCTTTGGGTAGTATTGACATTCTGACAATATTTATTCTTCCAATCCATGAGCAGGAATGTCTTTCCATTTCTTTATATCTTCTTCAATTACTTTCATAAGTTTTCTATAGTTTTCAGCATACAGATCTTTTACATCTTTGGTTAGATTTATTCCTAGGTATTTTATGCTTCTTGGTGCAATTGTGAATGGGATCAGTTTATTTGTCTTTCTGTTGCTTCATTGTTAGCGTATAAGAATGCAACTGATTTCTGTACATTGATTTTGTATCCTGCACCTTTGCTAAATTCATGTATCAGTTCAAGAAGACTTTTGGTGGAGTCCATCGGATTTTCCATGTATAATGTCATGTCATCTGCAAAAAGTGAAAGCTTAACTTCGTCTTTGCCAATTTTGATGCCTTTGATTTCCTTTTGTTGTCTGATTGCTGATGCTAGAACTTCCAACACTATGTTAAACAGTGGTGAGAGTGGGCATCCCTGTCATGTTCCTGATCTCAGGGGAAAAGCTCTCAGTTTTTCCCCATTGAGGATGATGTTAGCTGTGGGCTTTTCATAAATGGCTTTTATGATCTTTAAGTATGTTCCTTCTATCCCGACTTTCTCAAGGGTTTTTATTAAGAAAGGGTGCTGAATTTTGTCAAAGGCCTTTTCTGCATCGATTGACAGGATCATATGTTCCTGATGGATGTTTTGAAGAGCAGCACACCTCAACAAAGTAGGCTTAGAGGAACCATACCTCGACATAATAAAGGCCATATATGGAAAATGAACAGCTAATATGATCCTAACTGGGGAAAAACTGAGAGAAAAACTTCTTAGATCTTGCTTCTAGTTATCTGCTTCTCATTAGCACTCTTGGTTGTTAATAAATTAATCTTAACATTTATCACATCCTACTTTAATGGAGACCAACTTCTCCTATACAAGTTTATGTGTCTTATCTCTTTTTTTTTATCCACTGTTCCATTTATCATTTTTGTTTCTTTCTTAACGAACTCCCCAAAAGTTAGATTTCTTTTGTTCACAAATCTGTTAGGAAAAATGTGGCCAGGACAGCTAGTGTTTGCCCCGCTCAGCTTCAGGTGGGGCAACTGAAAGGTTTGGGGCTGGATCCATTTGAAGACTTGTTCACTAACGTCTGGTTGTTGATGCTGGCTGTTGCCTGGGACTTCAGTTCAGGAGGCAGCAGAAACACTTAAACTGACACACCTAGACCCTCTTTGTGGCCTAGACTTCCTCACTAGATGGGGAGCTAGATTCCCAGTAAGCAGCCTGAGATACAGAGCAAGGCAGAATCTGTATCGCCTTTTGTCACCTAGGCTTGGAATACACACAGCATCATATTCACATATTCTGTTCATTAGGAGCAAGTCACTAAGGATCTTCCATGGTCTTTTTTTTTTAATGGAATTAATATTTGAAACCTATGGACACCTTTAAAAAGCAGATTAATTTACCCTCTGGCCACAAATGTTTGTATTCCTCCCACCTGAACAATACATTCACTCCCCCCACCCCCCACCCCATACCTCCTGCAAGTCTCAGTTATCATGGCATCAGGTTCAGGACTTGAGTCCAAGATCTTACCATCTTATTCAGGTGCAGTGGGGATAAGCTGCCTGGGTTATGGTATCTAAAGTATAGCACCTTGAGTGCAAGTGTTTTCAATATGAGGACTTGAGAACGAGAGACCGTTATTACCACTCACAAATGCAACATTCTAGTCAACTGCTGAAGACTCTCCCATTCAGAAAAAGAAGATGGGAAGCCCCCTAGTCCATAAGAGTTTTGAAATATAGCCTGATGCATGCTGTCAGTTCTTAAGTTAGGACTTAGTCCTAACCACGGGAATACTTTCTCCATGTCTCTTCCCTCTCTTTACTCTTTGAGCTCTTGGTTCCTTCCTTTTCATAAGGAATGACCTGTATTTGCAGCTGTTTTTTCATCCTGCTTCCTCCTTGTGGGACTTCTAAGACACAAAGGCCTCTTTTCATTTTGCATGATTTGGTCTCTTTTAGTCCAAGCTAGCAAATAGCATGTTTGCTACTATAAATCTCTTACCTTTTTTAGTTTTCTATAAATATTACTGGATTTCATGCCGTGTTGTAGCAAAGGGACCCTCCCAAGTCCTTTTGAGATCAGCTTTTCACTTCAGGTTTCCTGTGAAGCTCTTATATGACAATGCCTTTAAAATTCGTCTCTTGGGGCTCCTGGCTGGCTCAGTTGGTAGAGCATGTGACGATCTCTGGGTGCTGAGTTTAAGCCCCATGTCGGGTGCGGAACCTACTTTAAAAAAAAAATCTTATACTCTTAAAATCCCTAAAGAAATTGGAGGCATACCTTAAATCTTTCTGTTTTCCTGGTAGCACCCTGGATTTTCTCGTAACCCAAAAGCCATTTCTTCATGTTGGCATTATTTGACAGTTCCACATGTAGAGAGGCTGTAAATGAGAAACAGATACTTGAACCCAGTAAGTCCTGGTTCCTTTCAGTTGCATAGTCTTTCTTTAGTTTCTCTTTCCTATCCGTTTTACTTTCAGGTATTTTGTAGCATGACTTCCCTTTCCTCCAGTGTCATTTTCTGCACTTGCTTAGAAACCCTTGCTGTCATCCTCTTCACAGGCCATCAGGCTTCCACTAAGAGTTTCATGGAGGCCCTTTTTGGGTCTCATTCTTATGCTTTTCTACATCTTTCCAGGTTCCACCTACCTCGTTCAAAGGAAGTTTAGTTTCAGGTTTTTTTCAATAGCAGCACACTGTTTTTAGTATCAGTATCTGTGGTAGTAATTTACTGCAGCATAATAAGACACCTCAAAGCCTAGTAGTTCAAAACAGCATTTATCTTGTTCACCAATCTTTAGTTTAGGCAAAGCAGAGTAGGGCAACTCATTTCTTCTTCATTTGGCATCAGCTGGCATAACTGGAAGCTGGAGACTAGAATCATCTAAAGACTTGTTCATGCACGTGTTTGGCTGTTGAAGCTGGCCTTTGACTAGGACGTTGGCTAGTCTCAGCTGGAGTATCTACATGAAGACTGACTAGGTAGCCTGGGATTCCTCACAACGTGGTGGCTGGGTTCTAAGGGTGAGCTTCCCTAGAGAAAGAAAGTCAGATGGAAGCTGTATCACATTTTCCAAGCTGGCCTTAAAAATCACAGCAGTTCTGCATATTCTCTTCACTAGAAACCAGTTACTGAAGCCAGCATATATTTAAGGGGAGGGATTTTCACAGAAGTATGAACAAATTTATAAAATGACCACATCCACTCACCTTGTCTTACAATCATATATAATGGATGGAAGACCTTTCCAACTCAGCATCACTGAAACTCCAGCCAGTTTTGTTGTTGTGGTTGTTGTTGCTGTTTAGTATGATCTCTTATTTTCTAGAAAGTAACAAAGGATTACAAGATAACAGTATTGAATTAATTTTTTTTTTTTGCCTCAAAAAAATATGTGGATTATCCAATTAAAGTTTTATACTGGGAGATGTGATCTTAACCTGGAGAATCATTTCTCCTGGGAATGCAGTTCAAATTAGCATTAAAACATTTGCAGCTCAGAAATAGGCCATGGCATTAGAATCATTACAGATTCATGAATTAGAGTCTTATTTTCAGAGTCTTATCTTGGGACATATTTTTGGATGCGGGCATACATAAGTCAATATGATATTGCTAAACTTCTTTAAAAATTATGGAGTGTTAAGATGGGTGGAGGGCTAAGAGACTTTCTCTTAAGAGGGGACTTATTTTATGAAAGAAAGATATGAAAGAATGATAGAAAAATAAAAGTATAGAATCAAGTGCAAATGTTGTGTAGTAAAGACAATGATAGCAAAGATCTATTTCAGTAACACCTGATGGCTTTAACTTTGCTCTTGATTTTCTGAGTTGTTTAAGGTTCCACATTCTAATATTTTATTGCAAATGAGTTTATTTAAAATTTTGAGTGCTTGGCTGGCTCAGTTACTCTTGATCTTGAGATTGTGAGTTCAAGCCTCACACTGGGCTTAGAGATTACTTAAAATCTGAAAAAAATTTTTGATAGTAGTTTTGAGTTAGACTCTTTTCACTCCACTTCCAAACTATAGTGTTTTATTCATGCAGGCTGATGTCCTTACAACAGAACTGGAAACTACATCTTCAAAATGTCTACACCTGGATGCAAAAAATCAACTTCTTCAACAAGAGTTATCATCAATGAAAGCTTTCGAAGAAGAACGTGAAAAACTAGAGAGCAATAACAACAAGTTACAACAAGAAGTAGTAAAATTGAAACATTTTATGGAAATAAATATGGTAAAACGCAGTCAAGTGGAACAGTATAAACGGGAGATTGAAGAAAGAGCACGACTGGACATAGTACAAAAATTACACGAAGTCAACCTGATTTTACAGGTTAATTGATTGATCTGTAATGTGCTTTCATTCATTTCACTGCAAATTACATTTTGGATAGATGTATGGGTTTCCTCTACTTGCTTTATGGTAATTTGTAGATTTCCGGAGGCATTTGTTCTTCCCTTTAAAGATTTCAGTTTTCATCATTGTTCCTACTAAATCAAGAAGATAAGAAAAAAATGATTTAAACAACTAGTCTCACTATTAAGAGGAAAAGAAAAATTATGATTTAAAAATTGCACTGTACTTGGATTATTCTTAAGTTTATTGTTGACTTTTAAATTTTGTCATTGATTCTATTATTTGAATTATCAGATTGCATGAATACTAATACAAGAATGATTGAACTTTAATTTTATAAATCATATTTAATTCAGTTGACATTGATGATAAATATTTTACACTTGAGCTTTTGTTTTCATTTAAAATTGCTCTCTGAATCATTGACTCAGAACTAAAGGAAACAGGTATAATTAATTATTCAGATTATAGCTATTTTAAAACTATCCTGTTAATTTGCTTTAGGCACAAGCAGCAGCTCAAGAAAACTTGGACCAGTTAAGAGAAAATGCTCATGCTTCAACGAGAAGTCAAATGGAACTTAGAATTAAAGATCTGGAATCTCAGGTCTATACAATGAAGACGTCTCAAGAAGATTCTACTAAAAGAGTTGGAAACCTACAGGCAACTCTACCTAGAATTAAAAGTTAGAAAGACCTTGAGAAATGAGCTGAACAGGTAAGACAAAACAGAATCATAGACAAGAAATTTAGCTTATTAATTTGCCTCTAAAGCATAATTTCTGTGGAGCCAAGATCATGAGATGAGTAGGAAGTGAAAGCCAAGTAGATTGTGTAATTTTGGAAAATGATGTTTCTAAGTGAACTTACCTTTGAAATGTTAGTCCAGTTTGCATCCCTCCTCTTCTTTTTGGTTTTACAGGACCTCTTCTCCCACCCCACCCCCCCGGACCCCCCGCCCTGTATATTTTCAATTGATCAGATCTGCTAGTCTTTAAGTGCATTGTTTGAAGCTTTCTCATTTAGAAGCATATTATTATAAAATTGCTTGTCAGAAGTACCCTAAATAGAAATGTCGATGAGTCCATTTTTGGAAGATGACATCTTTAACCTAAAAGGTCAAGTACTACTACTACTCATCCTGGCAGCTTGGTACATTTATTCCCTTGATTGTGAACTTTGGTATTATTACTAGAGTGGGCCTTGAGACAAACTATCCTTTATGGTTTTTCTACTTTACATAATGGCATACATGTGAAATACAGAAAGACTCACACAGGGCTGAAGGGGAGTATAGTTCCCAAAGTGGCTAAAAAGAGCACCGTGGTGGGAGGGAGGTATGTGGAAGACTGAAGACAGAAAGGGCAGATTCTGCCTCCAGTGCCTTGGTAACTGTTATAAGCTAATTGCCTCTGTAGCTGTTTTAATTCTTTCTGATCACACGTCCGCCATCTACTATCTCCCCTAGAGATTGTTGGTCTCAGTGATTCCTCGGTGTCAAATGCTCAGTTTCTTTGAGATAGTAAGTGGTGAAAGCACTTATTTTCACAAGAGTGGTGAAAGCAAACGCTTGAAAATGTCTTTGAGGGATGGTTTATTTTTATATCTCTAAACAGGTTTACTAAATATGTGTGTATATATACTGGCATCCTGAAGGATGTTGTCAGTACAGCCATTCCAGAAGACAGCAAGTATTATTCGTTAAGCCATGTACATCACTGATAGCCACTTCTCTCCCTTCCCTAATTTGAATTGTTAGTTAGGGATCCCCCTGGAAACATAAGTATTTCTTTAGAACAATTTTAAAAGTATAATTTTAGATAGTAGGTGTGCTCTGTCACATGTTCAGTGTTAAAACACTCTTCAATGGCAAATGCTATTTACTATTATGGAAACTTAAAAAGATGTAAGTCATTTAGGAATGATTTAGGGAAAAAGAAAATGTATTTGTGTTTTTTAATCTTCACAAGACTAATGAGAGGCTGTCGGAGAGCAATACAAAACTTCTTGCGGAGAGACAGCAGCATCAAACTTCACTCAGGACTCTTACTATGAGCCCAGGCCTGGAAACACCTTATTGTGGACATTTTGAAAATAATTCAGTGCTCAATGGAAACCTTACTCTAAGAGGAAACTTAGTGATTCCTACCTTAAACCCACGGCCGTCATATGACTACTGGGAGACTTCCTTGTGGAAGGTTGGTTGTATTATCTGTTTTACTTTGGGTTTCAGATATTTGATATAATTGTTGCTTTTAATTTGGTTAAATTCTGAGTTAAGTAACTAATACATACGAAGTAAAAGTCATAATTATATGTGCTAAGAAAGAACTGAGGTAAATTTTATATATATATATAAATTTTATATATGTGTATATTTTTTATTCCCTTGATCTCTCATTTCCAAGAGATACTTATTTTTATTTTATTTTTGCGAGAGAATGAGTGAGTGCATGCAGGGGAGGGGCAAAAGGAGAGGGAGAAAGAGAATCCCAAGCAGGTTTCATGCTCAGCACTGAGCCGAATGTGGGGCTCAGTCTCAAAACCATGAGATCATGACCTGAATCAAAATCAAGATTTGGACACTGAAAACAACTGAGCCACCCAGGTGCGCCACAAGAGACACCTAGTATTAACTGTATTCAATAAATATAACTAAACTGACCCATGTTAAATTTCTTGAAAAGCTTTCATTTAAATTTGATTTTAGAAAGTAAATGTTATTGCCTGTTGATCACAGGTACACTTAGATGCTTGGACTTATTTTTGGTTGGCAGTGGTTCATAAACATTTGAAGGTTTTGCTATCATCCAGTTTTTGCACCACTGTATGTCAGTGAATGATCGTCCTCCAAACACTTAATGACATATGAATGTTTACTATTTAAAAGAATCAAAGGGGGTGCCTGGGTGGCTCAGTCATTTCAGCGTCTAACTCTTGATCTCAGCTCAGGTTTTGATCTCAGGGTCATGAGTTCAAGTCCTGCATTGGGCTCTACACTAAGCATAGAGGCTACTTTAAACAAAAAAAAGAATCCATGGTAAGTCCTTTTTTATGAATTAAATCAACTTGTAACACTAAAAAGGTTAATTTCTCTTTTAAGTAAAATTTTTGCTATTTTCTTACATGAGAATACATCTTTAATTGCTCTCTTATGGCACTCTTTTTTCTTTTTCTTTTTCTTTTTTTTTTTTTTTTTTTGACTAATAGCACCTCTGTTTCAATTTTTATACAATATCTTGCTGAGCGATTGTAGAGCATTTTATAAATAGCTGAATCAAGCAAATATTTGAATTTTTTTTTTTTTAAATTTTTTTCAACGTTTATTTATTTTTGGGACAGGGAGAGACAGAGCATGAATGGGGGAGGGGCAGAGAGAGAGGGAGACACAGAATCGGAAACAGGCTCCAGGCTCTGAGCCATCAGCCCAGAGCCTGACGCGGGGCTCGAACTCACGGACCCGCGAGATCGTGACCTGGCTGAAGTCGGACGCTTAGCCGACTGCGCCACCCAGGCGCCCCATTGAATTTTTAAAATGAAGCTTTTATTTCTTCAAATGAGTTCTTTGCCCGTTTCTCTTTTCTTTTTCTGGAACCCCTTGAATGCAAGTATTATTACACTGGATGTTGTCCCACAGGTCCTTTAACCTAGTCTCATTTTTAAAGTTCTTTTTTCTTTTTGTTTTTCAGCTTGGATGATTTCTACTACCCTGTCTTGCAAATTGTTGATCTGTTCTTCTGCATCTTCTTATCTGCTGTTGATTCCCCCTAGTGTATTTGTCATTTCTGTTATTGTATCCTTCAGCTCTGATTGGTTCTTTTTTATATTTTCTATCTCTTTGTTGATGTTATCACTGGATCCATTCATTCTCCTCCCAAGTTCACTGAGCATCTTTATCACCTTTACCTTGAACTCTTTATGAGGTACATCACTTATCTCTGTTTTTTTTTTTTTTCTTAGTTTTTTTTCTTAGTTTTGTTAGTTTTTTTTCCCTTAGGTTTTGTCATGTTCTTTCATTTGGAAGGTATTCCTCTGTGTCCTCAGTTTGTCTGACTTTCTATGTTTGTTTCTAAAATGGTTTCTTTCAACTTTTTCTCTCTTTTGAGTGGGCATTGCTTTTGAACAATGTACATTAGTTATGAAGTCAAGGAAGAAGAGAATTTTTCTGTAAGTGTTGTCTAGTATTTTTCTTGGTGGAGCTTTGACAGGTGACACTGGGTAGGCGACAAGTAACACTGCTCTTCTCTTTCTAAATTCAGAACACAGCAGACAGGGAGATGGAGAGAAACTTAGTAGCTTTATTACTAATACACACTAACAAATTGGAGGATATGATTTAGGTTATGTTAGCCACACTGGGCTTCCTCCCAAATTGGGCACTTCCCCACACAGTTGTAAATTGAGGAAACAAATGCTTGACACTCACCCTGGGGGCAGAGTGCTTACCACAGAGCTGAGAGCAGACCCAAATTCATGTTACTGTGGGCAGGCACATCTTTTCAAAGAGGAGACTCAGAAACACATAAGCACTGCTTAGCTCCTTCTCCCAAATTCACCCGTTAGGTAAGTCTCCCTTCCTGTCGGGAGGGAGAGAGAGATAAGTCCAAATGTGAGAAGTGAAGGTTCACCTATTATTTCTGACTGGATTTAAATTATAAATAAAGTGAATTGTGTCTTTTGTACATACCAACTAATGATGAGAGGTTAGACAGAAGCATGCTAGATGGGAAAGAGAAATCTGTTGGGTTTTAAATTTTGCTATAAATAACTACACCATGGGTTCACTCATTTGTTGATCGATTTTGATAAGCCAAATTTTCTTTGGAAGAAATAAATCATTCTTTCAGGAAGAATTTCCTCAGTTTCAGCTTGCTTGCTTCACCTGAAGATTTTCTCTCTCAAGTTCTCTGTCCTGTGGTTTAAAAAAGTTGTGCTTAAAAATTGACTGCTACTAAAAGGAGTTAACATAATTTCTGTTCCTTTATTTTTATTCATGACTTTAAAATTTGTAATTTAGTTACAAAGCTACTATTGTGTGCCTCATACCTAAACATTATTGAGCCACATGACAAAGTTTTATGTATTCATTTTCTCTGAGTTATACTTAAAATATACATCTTTTTCCTGACTATGAGGAAGTAACTGGCATAGAACTCTAGGCTTGGTAAGACCAGAAGTGTATTCCTGGTCTGCATCTAGTTGGTTTCATGACCTCAGGCAAAGTACACTCTCTCTGAGCCCTTTTTGTCTATTACGCAATATTCGGGATTTTGACTAAATTAGTGACTTTTATACCTTCAAAATAATTTTTTTCAAAGAATAGAACGCAATTTTTTTTTTGCATTAAACTGTATTGTGTAAAACAGAGAAGTAGAGCTGTCTAAAGGAGAGATGGAGACTATGGCTGTGACTTCCTTGTCCCTCAATCCTGCAGTGTCCCCATCTTAACCTTAGATTTCTATGGGCCATATTTGAATGCTAACAGTAATGAGAAAATCCTTCTAATTAAAAATTCTTTAAAAATGTTCTTTGAATTAAAATTTGCTGATATATAGTTTTTCTGTGTATAATTTTCTCACCCTCTTATATTTCTGATAAATGGAAAGGTATACATAAAATACACATGTGTCCTTATTCATGGACTTGAAAGCTATTTTCACCATCGAAACACAGTTTTTACCTAGAAATAAACATAAAGGTCACAGAGGTAAATATTTAGGAAAAGAGCTTTTGGGGAAAAGATGCAACATTACCTTGGTAGTTCCTTAAGTCATGTCATGAAAAAACGTGGTTTATATTTTATATCGTATTTATTAATGGTAATATAAAATTGTTTGAATAAAGCCTTCTCCCATCATCTGGTATTGAGTTATTAATTTTATAAGTCTGGCATAGTAATGTCCCATTCATTTTATAAGGCCTGAATTTTATAATGTCCCATTCATTTTATAAGGCCTGCTATTGTCAAAAAAGTGTTATGGTTCCTCAAAAACTTAAAAATAGATATTCATTAATTCAACTACTGCATATTTACCCAAAGAAAATGAAAACAATAATTTGAAAAGTTGTGTGCATCCCTATGTTTATTGAAACATTGTTTGCAATAACCAAAATATGGAAGCAACCTAAGTGTCCATCGATAGATGAATGGATAAAGAAGACGTGTAATATGTATACAATGAAATATACCTCAGCTATCAAAAAGAATGAGATCTTGCCATTTGTGACATTGATAGACCTAGAGGGTATTATGCTAGGTGAAATATATCGGAGAAAGACAAATACCATCTGATTTCACTTACATGTGGATTATAAAAAAACCAAACAAGTCAACAGAATCATAACTACAGAGGACACATTGGTGGTTGGTAGAGGGGAGGTGGGTAGAGAGTAAGGACAAAATAGGCGAAGAGGAGGAAGAGGTAAAAATTCCAGTTATAAAATAGGTAAGTCACAAGAATGAAGAATACAGCATATGAAATATCGTCAATAATATTGTATTAATGTTGTATGGTGACAGAGGGTAACTACATGTACGGTAGTGCGCATAGCATAGTGTCTACAATTGTCCAATCTGAATTTGAATACTGAAATTAGTGTAACATTGTCTGTCAACTATACTTCAATTAAAAAAAAGTATTAGGGAAAACAGTCTCTGAAAATATTGGGAAATATGTCAGCCAAAACATTTGTCCTCACACCTACATTTGTAAAGACTTTGGAATCCTTATCACCAGTGTTGATTATGTTCAGTACGCTATTTTGGAGCCCGTTTGGGGCATTCAGGGCGAGGCTACCTTGTATAAGAAAGATCTAAATAAGAACATTCTAGATAGGAACAGTTGTAATATACAGTTGACCCTTGACCAACATGGTTTCGAACTGTGCGGGTCTACCTTACTTACACATGGATTATTTTTGGATACTGTATAGTACTCTAAGTGTATTTCCTCTTCCTTCTGTTTTTCTCAATGTCATTTTTTTGCCCTGGCTTATTCTACTGTACAAAACATGTACGAATTGACTGTTTATGTTACCGGTAAGGCTTCCGGTCAACAGTAGGCGATTAGTAATTAAGTTTTGGGGGGATGAAAAATTATATGCAGGTTTTTGACTGCACCACAAACCCTGTGTTATTCAAGGGTCACCTGTAGTTGGAAATATTCGTACACATTTCATAAGTAAGTAGATAACCATAACTTTAATAAGTCAAGTGTTTCCAAACTTGGTCCTAATTTGGAGAAAGGAAACAAAGTTACAATTGAAAATTGTATATTGTTTTCCTTCTCTCTAATTGAGAAAGTTATAAATCAGAAGCTAAGTTTGAAAACTGTTGTAACCCTCTATTTTTCCTTTCTTCAAAGAGATTTTCTGAAATCTTTGTGTGCATATGAAAAGAAGTGTTTTAGTCATAACACAGATAGCAAAATATTATTACTCAATTTTTTGCCAGTAGAATTTCCACATGACAGTATGACAGTCCCACTTTCTTCATTTTATATGTATTTAAGAGTCAGTCCTGAAAAATTAATAGCAAAAGCCTTCCTTCAAATTTTGTTTTTCTAAAAGTGAAAGAATGGAAAGCCCAATTTAAGGAACAATTCATTAAGGTAAAACTGATTAAACTTTCATAAATGGCAGGTTTTCTAATCATTTTCAGGTAATAACTCAGTATACAATATGATTCTTGTTTAAACTTTTTTGTACCAGTAAGATCAAACATCACCTTTCAGAGATTATACACATTCAATAGATCAATATTAATTGTGCTTTTTATCAGATTCACCTAAATGGCATTATATATGTATATATAATATACACATATTTATATATGTATATATACACACACACACATATATACACACATATATACGTGTGTGTGTGTATGTATGTATGTATCTGTTCTCAATTATGTGAAACTAACATAAAATAGGTAGGAATTTATTTTATTCATATGATTGTCTTTCTATGTAAGCAATCCCTAACTTTGGTTTAATCTCTACAAGTATTGTTTCAAGACCACATGTCGTAAGCTATATATAATTCCTACAATGTCTTTTGTTTACCGTACACATTCTAAATAATATTTGACTTATTTCAGATGCAGCTGGAGTTGGAGAAAGGAGTAACCAGAGCACCAGAAGAAGGTATGTTGCCAAAAATGTATGAAGTTAGATATCATTGATTTCTGAAATAAACTATAAGTAGTAAATGGCATCCCTTTCCATTGTTCGGATAATGGATACTGCATTCACATTTTTTGGTACATATCTAATAAAAAATGTAAAAGCATGAGCATAATGAAGAACACACTTCTTCCTCATTTAGTCCTCATGTTTCATAGCTCTTTTAAAATCTCCCAAAAGTCTAGGGGCACCCAGGCGGCTCAGTCGGTTGGGCGACTGATTTCAGCTCAGGTAGGTTCAGACCCTACAGAGGGCTCTGTGCTGAAAGCTCGGAGCCTGGAGCCTGCTTCAGATTCTGTGTCTCCCTCTCTCTGTGCCCCTGTCCGCTTGTGGTTTCTCTCTCTCTCAAAAATAAATAAACGTTAAAGAAGTTTTTCGATCTCCCTAAGTCTATATATCTGTTATTTCTGGCGATAATCTTCCTTCACTGGTGCCATTCCTATGGAACTGTCAACCTGCACAAGTGTCAGAAAAGGTGTGCTTTATCAAATTGTTTCCGCTAGTGATAGAAGACCCAAAAAGCCAGTCGTCTTGGTAATGCTTGGTTAAGTAATTAGAGGTCATATAGCTGTCACTTGACAGGTAACGGGTTTCAATCTTCACTCATTGACTTTGTCATTGCTTTTGCCCTTGGGTAAAACTTCAAATTCCTTAGCATGGAATGAAAACACTCAAATCAGTTTGCTTCTTGCCAGATTATTCAGCCTTGTCTCACTATTTGCCCTACTCTGTTGCTTTGCTCTCGCACCTTGTCAAACTACTCATAATTGCACAAGTGTTCTTCCTCACATCTAGCTCTTTGTGCTTCTTCCCTCTACCTAGCATACTATTTCCTTGTCCTTCAGTTGTCAGCTTACATATCACCTTCACCAAAAAGCAGACAATATTGACGCAAAACTGGGATGTCCCTTCTGTATGTTCCAGTAGTGCTGTGTTTTATAACTGTCACTTACATCTGTATATCAAGGAAGGTCCTGTTCAGAAATGTTTGGAAATGCCTGTTTGATTTTTCAGTTTATAGTTTATGATTGTTCAGGGTGGACTATGTCCTCATCTTGTAATTTCACCTTGTAATGAAAAAAACAGAAACTCTGATATTTATCCACAATAGCAATTAATTCAGTGTGCAAACCTGAGCAAAATATATTTAATACTAATCTTGGGTTTCATATTGCAGTTGTACGTAGTTATTTTTCAATTTTCTTAACACCTTTTCATAAAGACCCCAACTTTCTTTTTTTCTTTTTCTTTTCTTTTCTTTCTTTTTTTTATTAAGGACTTGTAGTGAAAAGTATTTTGGAGAAAGAAGATAATTCTTTCTTTTCCTTTTCAGCTGCTACCGAATTTGAATGAGGATACTGTAGAACTCCTTTAGTATCTACTGATGATTCAATTCTAAATCAAGATCCAGTATGGAAAGCGTCACGAGAATATGTACAGATTTTGAACAAAAATTATATGATTTGAAAAATAAATAGAAAAAATTTACTGGGTGCTTACAAAACATTGTCATTGTTTCCCAATTGAACACACTATATGGAAAAATCTTGATTAAAGGAAAATGTTTTTGTGTCATATGTGTGTAATGAAAATCTGTATATTTTAAACTATGTTTCTTGGCATTTCATTAACTTTTAAGCACATTTTGTACATGGAAACCAGCACTAAAGGGTTTGACATACATCAGATGTTCCACTCCCTGCTGTTTGAACAGCACCCAAACAACCAAGTTGTCATTAATACTTCAGTAATGTTCATGAATGGCTTTTTTGAATTTTCCAATTTTTATCACTATATGTGGGCCTAAAGATTTAGACGTTAGTTTGATGTATTCCTGCTACGGCTATTGCCAATGTTTGTACATATAACAATTTTTTATAGTGCCATAAAACTTATTTATAATTTTAATTGTCAACACTGATTCATAGCTCTTTCCACATGGAAAAATAGGATTTGCCTAAGACTTTTCACCTTTTCTATTTATTTATTTATTTAGTTAATTTTTGATTTGCTTTTTGGAAACAAATTTAGAGAAAAGAAAAAAATTGAGAAAAAAAAAAAAAAAAAAACTCCCCTCCCCTGCCCCAGAGCCATTTGCAAGTAAATTGCTAATGGGATGCCTGATTCCTGTAGCATTTAAATCCTACAAGTCAGTAGATTCCACATAACTACCATACAACCTTCACAATCAGAACATTAACTCTAATACACTTGTCACTTGAACAATGGGGTTAAAGTCTCTGACCCCTGCCCCCCACAGTCAAAAAGCCATGAACAAATTTTGACCCCCAAAGACTTAACCACTGCTACTACCAATGATCTTTTTGTATATGATATGTATCGTACTATATTCTTAAAGTAAGCTACAGAAAAAAATACCATGAAGAAAATTATAAAAGAAAATATATTTCCAGTACTGAAAAAAAAATCTGTGTGTAGTCAGTGCACCCATTAAAACTCTTTTGTTCAAGGGTTCAGTATAATTCTATCATTTATTCCTCATAATTCTTTTTAAGTTTGGTCACTTATCTGTAGTATACGTAATACCAAGGAAGGTCATGTTCAGAGCCATGTATTGAATTCAGTTGTGTGTCTTAGTCTCTTTCACTCTAGAACAGTTCCTTTGTCTTTCCTTGACTTTCATGACTTTTAACCTTTTGACAAGTAAATTCCAGTAATGTGGAATGTCTTTCAATGTGGATTTTTCTTAGGTTTCCTTACGGTAAAATTCAGATCATAGATTTTTAGCAAGAGTATCACTACAACCTACTCTTTTCATTGCATCTTATCGTGTGACCTACAATTCTGATTTGTCCCAATACTGGTGATGTTAATGTTGGCCACCGGAGGTAGTATCTGCCAGGTTTCTCACCTGGAATGTTAACTTTCCACTTTCCAATTATTTAGTATTTTGTGGGGAAGTACTTTGAGACATGTACATATCTCCTTTCTCAGACACCCTGTGCCAAGCCACCTCTTCTGCAGATGGTTTGCCCCCCTGCAGGTTCTGAAAACCCACGCTGGGCTATTCTTCCCCTGTGCAGATGCCTCCCCACCCTGTCCAGTCTGTGATACTTCATTATTCTATATCATTCACTTTTCAGGGATGCTCTCACTTGAGCTCCAACACTGTGCAGGGTGACTGTCCCACACGTAATGTCTTCCCCATTCTGTCTAAGCTCCAGCACCTCACTCTGGACCCCCACAACTCCATGCCTCTGTTTCTAGGACTGGGAACTAAAATGGGCATGAGAAAGAAGACAGGAAGGAAGGGCTCCACAGGTCTTCTTTAATCAACTTGGCAAGATCTCCAAAGCCGTTTCTCTTTGGAATTGCATTGAATCTGCCAATAGCTTGTCAGGAAAGACATTTCTTATACTGATTTTTCCAAACAACTAGTCTTTTAATTGTCTAAGCTTATTCCCCACAATATATTGTTTCTTACTCGAGTGTCTTATCTGCAGATTCCTTTGGATTTGGGGCATGCAGCGACATATCATCTATAAATGGCATTTTCGTTTCTTTCCAATTCCTAGAGCTTTCATTTTTTTTCCTACTACAAGAATGACGTTGAGTAAATGGGAGGATAGTGAGTGTTCATGTCTTCTTGAAATTGCAACATGTAAAACTAGTTTTCTAGAACAATGTAGATAGTGGGGTTTTTAGAAGTGTATATCTTTTATCAATCTCTTAGTTTGCTCTTGACGTTTATAACAAATCACCATCAACACAGTGTCTTACAGCCACACACATGTATCTCACATTTTTATGGGTCAGAAGCTGAACAATGGCTTAGCTGGGTCCTTTGTTCAGGTTCTCACAAGGCTTCCCCATTGGGTGCTTCGATGGGGAAGAATCTACTTCCAAGCCCATTGCGTTTGTTTTTAAGAGAATCTCCTTGTGACTGTATGACTGGACTCATTTCCACAGCTCTTTGCTAGTTGTTGGCTAGTTGGAGGCTTAGATCTGAAGCATTCCCAGACATGTCCTAGTCCTTTTGGGCTGCTCTAACAAAATACCATCAGCTTATGAAAAAAAGTTTTATTTTTCACAGTTCTGGAGGCTGGGGAGTCCAAAATGAAGACACAGGCAGATTCAGTGTCCAGCGACGACCTGCTTCCTGGTTCATGGACGCTGGTCTTCCTGCTTGGTGCAGGGCCAAGGGAGCTCTCACAGCCCTCCTTTATAAGGGCACTAATCCCATTCATGAGGGCTCCACCTTCATGACTTAATCACTTCCCAAATCCCCACTTCTAAATACTATCACGTTGAACATTAAGATTTAACACATGAGTTTCGGTGAGTGGGGACACAAATATTCAGCCTAGAGCAAGGCTGTTCCTTGTTCGTGGCCACGTAGACTTCCTCGATATGGCCGCTTAGTTTAGGAGGCCAGCAAGGAGAATGTCACTTCAGAGAAGGCTCAGTCCTCCTTGAAGGGTGTTCACGTGATCAGATCAGGTTTGCCTAGCATAATCCTCCTTTTGGTTGACTCTGAATTAACTGAATTAATTAGGTCTGCAACATTCCTTTACATTTGCCATATTCTAGTAGCTAGAGTCAAGTCACAGATCTTAAGAGAAAAGAATTATAAAGAAAAGGTGACAATAAAATGCAGATATTATGGAGTCACTTAGGGTCTTTCTGCTACAAGTATATTGAGGAAGTTCCCTTATAATACTAGTTTTCTAAGTTTTGTCATGAATGAATATTGAATGTTAACAGAAGTTTATTTCACATCTATTAAGATAAGTTTTCTGGGTTTTTTTGAGAGAGCCCAAGCAAGCCAGCAGGGGAGGGGCAGAGAGAGAGGGAGACAGGATCTGAAGCAAGCTCTGCGTTGACAGTGGCGAGCCCAATGCAAACCCCACGTGGGGCTTAAACTCACATACTGTGAGATCATGACCTGAGCCTAAGTTGGATGCTTAACCGTGGGAGCTACCCAGGCACCCTGAGATAAGTTTTTAAAATATTTGTGAATGGGGGGAGGGGCCAAGATGGCAGAACAGCGTGGAAGTTTTGTGTGTGTCTCCCATCCATGAAATACAGCCAGGCCAACACAAAACCATCCTACACACCTAGAGCACTGATTGGAGGACCAACACAACAATCTGCACAACCTGAACCACAGAATTCATCAGATATTTACCCCAAAAGAAAGAACACGAAGAAACGACAGCCAGGGATTTGAGCAACACAGATAGAAGCAAGATGTCTGACCCAGAATTTAGAATCACGATAATAAGAATATTAGCTGGGGTCCAAAATAGATTAGAACCCCTTTCTGCAGAGATAAAAGAAGTAAAAAATAGCCAGAATGAAATTAAAAATACTATAACTGAGCTGCAATCACGGATGGATGCAGTGGCGGCAAGGATGGACAAGGCAGAACAGAGAATCCGCGATATAGAGGACAAACTTACAGGGAATAACAAAGCAGAAAAAAAAAGAGGGAGATTAAGGCAAAAGAGCACTATTTAAGCATGAGAGAAACCAGTGACTCATTAAAAATGAACATCAGAATCATAGGGGTCCCAGAAGCGGAAGAGAGAGAAATAGGGGTATTAGGGTAATGTGAACATAGCGGAAAACATGTACGGAAGCTGGGGAAAGGCACAGACGTCAAAATCCAGGAAGCACAGAGGACCCCCATTAGATTCAACAAAAACCGACCATCAACAAGGCATATCATAGTCAAATTCACAAAATACTCAGGCAAGGAGAGAATCATGAAAGCAGCAAGGGGGAAAAAAAGTTCCCGAACCTAAAAGGGAAGACAGAACAGGTTTGCAGCAGACCTACCCATAAAAACTTGGCAGGCCAGAAAGCAGTGGCGGGATATATTCAGTGTCCTGAATCAGAAAAATATGTGGGGGCGCCTGGGTGGCTCAGTCGGTTAGGCGTCCGATTTCGGCTCTGGTCGTGATCTCGCGGTCTGTGAGTTTGAGCCCCCCGTCGGGCTCTGTGCTGACAGCTCAGAGCCTGGAGCCTGCTTCGGATTCTGTGTCTCCCTCTCTCTCTGCCCCTCCTCTGCTCATGCTCTCTCTCTCTCTCCCTCTCTCTCTCTCTCTGTCAAAAATAAATAAACATTAAACAAATAAAATAAAAAATAAATGCAGCCAAGAATTCTTTATCCAGCAAGGCTGTCACTCAAAATAAGAGAGAGAAAAAGTTTCCCAGACAAACAAAAATTAAAGGAATTTGTGATCACTAAACCAGCCCTGCAAGAAATTTTAAGGGGGACTTTCTGAGGGAAGAAATGAAAAAAAATTACATATACATACATACATATATATACATATACATATATATACATATACATATATGTATGTGTATGTGTCTATATCTATCTATCTATCTATATATATACCAAAAGCAACAAAGATTAGAAAGGACCAAAGATCACCACCAGAAACTCCACGTCTACAAGCATCATAATGGCAATAAATTCATATCTTTCAGTACTCTAAATGTCAATGGACTCAATGCTCCAATCAAAAGGCATAGGGTAACAGAATGGATAAGAAAACAAGGTCCATCTATATGCTGTTTACAGGAGACCCAGTTTAGACCTAAAGACACCTTCAGATTGAAAATAAGGGGATGGAGAACAATCTATCATGCTAATGGTCAACAAAAGAAAGCTAGACTAGCCATACTTATATCATTCAATCTAGACTTTAAAATAAAGACTGTATCAAGAGATGCAGAAGGGCATTATGTCATAATCAAGGGGTCTATCCACCAAGAAGACCTAACAATTGTAAACATTTATGCGCCAAATGTGACAGCACCCAAATATGTAAATCCATTAATCACAAACATAAAGAAACTCATCGATAGTAATACCATAATAGTAGGAAACTTCAACACCCCACTCACAGCAATGGACATATCATCTAATCAAAACAATCAACAAGGAATGGCTTTGAATGACACACTGGACCAGATGGACTTAGATATATTCAGAACATTTCATCCTAAACCAGCAGAATATACATCCTTCTCCAGTGCGCATGGAACGTTCTCCAGAATAGACCATATACTGGGACATAAATCAGCCCTAAGTACAAAAAGATCGAGATCATACCGTGCATATTTTCAGACCACAACACTATGAAACTCAAAATCAACGACAAGAAATAATTGGGAAAGTTAACACATACTTGGAGACTGAAGAACATCCTACTAAAGAATGAATGGGCTAACCAAGCAGTGAAAGAGGAAATTGAAAAGTATATGGAAGTCAATGAAAGGGATAACACCACAACCCAAAACCTCTGGGACGCAGCAAAGGTGGTCATAAGAGGAAAATAGATAGCAATCCAGGCCTTCCTAAAGAAGGAAGAGAGATCTCAGATACACAACCTAACCTTATGCCTTAAGGAGCTGGAAAAAGAACAGCAAATAAAACCCCAAACCAGCAGAAGACAGGAAATAATAAGGATTACAGCAGAAATTAATGCTATCAAAACAAACAAACAAACAAAAAACCCCACAAAAATACCAGTTGAACAGACCAATCAAGCCAGAATCAAGTGCCTTGAAAGAATTAACAAAATTGATAAACCACTAGCCAGTCTGGTCAAAAAAGAAAAAAAGGAAAGGACTGAAATAAATAAAATCAAGAATGAAAGAGGAGAGATCACAACCAACACAGCAGAAATAAAAACAATAATGAGAATAGTATGAGCAATTATATGCCAATCAAATGGGTAATCTGAAAGAAATGGGCAAATTCCTAGAAACCTATACACTACCAACACTGAAACAGGAAGATATAGAACATTTGAACCAGTCAGGAAATCGAATTAGTAATCAAAACTCTGCCAAAAAACAAGAGTCCAGGGCCAGATGGCTTTCCAGGGAGAATTCTCCCAAACATTTAAGGAAGAGTTAGCACCTATTCTCTTGAAACTGTTCCAAAACATAGAAATGGAAGGAAAACTTGCAAACTCTTTCTATGAAGCCAGCATTACCTTGATTCCAAAGCCAGACAGAGACCCCACTAAAAAGGAGAACTATAGACCACTTTCCCTGAGGAACATGGATGTAAAAATTCTCAAAAAGATACTAGCCAACCGGATCCAACAATACATGAAAAGTATTACCACGACCAAGCAGGATTTATACCTGGGATGCGGGGCTGGTTCAATATCCTCAAAAAAACGTGATTCATCACATCAAGAAAAGAAAGAGCAAGAGCCATAGGACCCTCTCAATAGACACAGGGAAAGCATTTGACAAAACACAGCATCCTTTCTTGATAAAAACCCTCAAGAAAGGGAGAGAGAAGGAGCATACCTTGAGATCCTAAAAGCCATATATGAACAACCCGATGCTAATAATTTTTCCTCAGTTGGGAAAAATGGGAGAGTTTCCCCCCTGAGGTCAGGAACAAGACAGGGATGTCCATTCTCACCACTGTTACTCAACATAATATTGGAAGTCTTAGCCTCTGCAATCAGACAACACAAAGAAATAAAAGGCATCCACATCGGCCAGGAGGAGGTCAAACTTTCCCCCTTCGCAGATGACACAATACTCTATATGGAAAACCCCAAAGATGCCACCACAAAACAGCTCGAATGGATTCATGAATTCGGCAAAGTTGCAGAATATAAAATCAATGCGCAGAAATCGGTTGCATTCCTATACACCAACAATGAAGCAACAGAAAGAGAAATCAAGGAATCGATCCCATTTACAGTTGCACAAAAAGCCACAAAATACGTAGGAATAAATCTAACCAAAGAGGTGGAAAATGTATGTACTGAAAACTATAGAAAGCTTATGAAAGAAATGGAAGAAGACACAAAAAAATGGAAAAAGAGTCCAAGCTCCTGGATAGGAAGAACAAATATTGTTAAAAGGTCGATACTACCCAAAGCAATCTACATGTTCAATGCAATCCCTATCAAAATAACACCCGCATTCTTCACAGAGCTAGAACCTATACTCCTAAAATGTGTATGGAACCGTAAAAGGGCCCGAAGAGCCAAAGCAATCTTGAAAAAGAAAACCAAAGCAGGAGGCATCACAATCCCAGACTTCAAGCTATACTACAAAGCTGTAATCATCAAGACAGTATGGTACTGGCACTAGAACAAACACTCAGATCAATGGGACAGAATAGAGAACCCAGACATGTACCCACAAATGTATGGCCAACTAATCTTTCACACAGCAGGAAAGAATATCCAATGGCGTAAAGACAGTCTCTCCAGCAAGCGGTGCTGGGAAACTGGACAGCAACATGCAGAAGAATGAACCTGGACCACTTTCTTACACCATACACAAAAATAAACTCAAAATGGATGGAAGACCTCAATGCAAGACAGGAAGCCATCAAAATCCTCGAGTTGAAAGCAGGCAAAAACTTCTTTGATCTTGGTCGCAGCAACTTCTTATTCAACACGTCTCCGGAGGCAAGGGAAATAAAAGCAAAAATGAACTACTGGGACCTCATCAGACTAAAAGGCTTCTGCACAGCGAAGGAAACAATCAGCAAAACGAAAAGGCAACTGACAGAAGGGGAGAAGGTATTTGCAAATGACATATCAGATAAAGGGTTAGTATCCAAAATCTACAAAGAACGTCTCAAACTCAACACCCAAACAACAATCCAGTGAAGAAATGGGCAAAAGCCATGAGTAGACACTTCTCCAAGGAAGACATCAAGATGGCCAACCGACACATGAAAAAATGCTCCACATCACTCATCATCAGGGAAATACAAATCAAAACCACACTGAGCTACCAACTTACGCCTGTCAGAATGGCTCACATTAACAACTCAGGCAACAACAGAAGTTGGCGAGGATGTGGAGAAGGAGGATCTCTTTTGCATTGTTGGTGGCAATGCAAGCTGGTGCAGCCACTCTGGAAAACAGTATGGAGTTTCCTCCAAACACGAAAAATAGAACTACCCAACGACCCAGCAATTGCACTACTAGGCATTTATGCACGAGATACAGGTGTGCTGTTTCTAAGGGACACATGCACCCCATGTCTATAGCAGCACTATCAACAATAGCCAAAGTATGCAAAGGAGCCCAAATGTCCATCAACGGATGAAAGGATACAGAAGATGTGGTATCTAGATACAACGGAGTATTCCTCGGCAATCAAAAAGAATGAAATCTTGCCATTTGCAACTACATGGATGGTACTGGAGGGTATTATGTTAAGAAATAGTCAGTCAGAGAAAGACAAAAATCATATGACTTCACTCGTATGAGGACTGTAAGAGACAAAACAGATGAACATAAGGGAAGGGAAACAAACATAATATAAAAACAGGGAGGGGGACAAAACAGAAGAGACTCACCAATATGGAGAACAAACTGAGGGTTGCTGGAGGGGTAGTGGGAGGGGGCTAAATGGGCAAGGGGCACTAAGGAATCTACTCCTGAAATCATTGTTTCACTCTATGCTAACTGATTTGCAGGTAAATTCTAAAAAAATAAAAAAATTAAATAAAAAAAGTAAAAATAAAATAAAGTATTTGTTACTGTGGGGAATTACATTATTTGCACATGTTAAACCAACTTTGCATTTCTCAGATTAACTGAATATAGTTGTGATTTCATTCGGTTTTTTTCATTATTTTATTTTATTTTATTTTATTTTTTTATGTTTATTTTTGAGAGAAAGAGAGCCCGAGCGTGAGCAGCGGAGGGGCAGAGAGGGAAACGCAGAATCTGAAGCAGGCTCCAGGCTCTGACCTGTCAGCACAGAGCCCGACGCAGAGCTCAAACTCACAAACTTCGATATCGTGACCTGAGCAGAAGTGGTCACCCAAGTGAGCCACCCAGGTGCCCCTATTTTATTTTACTTGAGAGAAAGAGAGAGAGAGAGAGCACACAAGAGTGGGGGAGGGGGGCAGAGGGAGAGAGAGAGAGATTCTTAAGCAAACTCCAGGCTCTATGCGGAGCCAGACGCAGGGCTCAATCCCATAACCCTGGGAGACACCCAGGCGCCCCTCGGGACCTACATTTTCATTTGGCACTGGGCCCCACAAATTCTGTCACTGCAAAGTCCCCACCAGGCCACGTCCCCCCTCCCCTCTACCCCACCCGCACACTAGTCTCCCTCAGAATGAAATGCAAACTCCTCTCTGAGCCCGCAGACCCCGCCAAGCTGGTCCTTGAATCTTTGCTGCCCTCGCCGCCCTTGTCCACTGGGCTCCATTCACAGTCCCCACCTTTCCATCGCAGGGTGCTCCCACTGGCTACTCCTTGGCCTGGAATGTGGCTGCGTGCTCAGAGGGGCCCTACTGGCCCTCCAGCTACATTAGCTGTCCCCCGCCCGGGTCTTCTGCTCCCCAGCACTCACAGTGGAAGCTAGCCGGCTCCTTGTTTACCTGTTCGTGGTCTGTCTCCCCCACCCACACCCTGGCGCTCAGAATATCAACAGGAGAGCAGGGTCATCTTAAGCCTGTAAGCCTCAGTCACCGGTCACCGGTCGCAGTGGCGCCCAACCCCCTAGGACAAAGCCTGGCCCGGAGCAGTGCTCCCTAAACAACTGTTGTGTGATGACACACCTTGCCTGAGAAGTGATGACAGACTCTGAATGACAAGTACCTTCTAGTGTGGGGTGGCAGGCCCGGCCAGTGCGAGCCCAACCTGTAGGGTGTTCTCCCCTGATCCCAGGCCCAGAGAACCCACCCCCTCCCGCCCCCCCCCCACTCCCCACCTGGATCCTCAGTGCCACTGAGATCAGCACAGGGTGTCGGGCAGTGCCAGCCCCTCCCCCAGGCTCCCCCCTCCCCCAGGGGGACAATGTACAAAGGGCCACTTCAGCACGGAGCTTCAGCTCCATCTCTAGCCCACAGGCCTGAGGTAGGGGAGGGGAGGGGAGGGTGTGCCCCAGCCATCGTCTGTCCTCAGGGAGCCTGCTCTAGCACAGGGCCAGGAGGGTGACAGATTCAAGCTGTAGTGCAGAGAGGCTTTGTTCCAGGAGCTGCGCCTTGAGGCATGGGGGGATGCCCTTGCACAGCGAGGGGATGAGACACATCAAAGCACAGGGTCGGGGTGCCAGGGCAGAGGGCGGTCCCCGTGGACCCAGGCAGCAGGGGTGGAGTGGTGCTCCCCCATGTGGACAGGGCACAGTTGTGAGGTGCAGCCCTTCACTCAAGAAGCTAAAGTGCCTGTAGGGTTAAGGGAGAGAGAGGAGCAGACCTGGTGGGGTCTGGGCCAAGCTGGAGGGCAGAGGCCTGGGCGCAGAGTCAGCTCCCATCCTGCCTGGGACCCTCTGCCGCAAAACCAGCCACAAAGAACTCGCTCAAATAGTGCTTCCCGAAACCTGAGCTGATAACCCGAGATGTGACCATCCACCCAGTCTCCCAGGCCAGGAGCCCGGCAGTCATCCTGAATCTGGCTTCTCGCTGACCTCGCGCTCCCCATCGCCAGGCACGTCTCTTCCACGCCCAGGTACTTGTTGTCCCACCTGGCCCCCTGTGCCACTGGCCCACGCTGCCTGCGCCACCATCCACGCTCACCTGGACAACAGCAGCAGCCTTGCCAGGGAAGGGGCTCCTGGCTTGAGCCCCACGAGCCAAGCAAAAGCCACATCTGATGCTGCCCCTCTCAGCTTGGAACACCTGCTCCCAGGATAAAGTCCAAATCCTCTAGGAGGCTCCAAGTTTCTGTGGAATCTTTCACTCCCTGCCCAGGGAGGCTCAGCTGAACTGCACTTCCCCCAGGCTGAGGAAGGACTGAGCTGCCTCACCCCTGGCCTGCCCCCCAGAGCTCCTCACCCCACACTGGGCGGTGCTGCCCAACACTCCTGGGGCCCCAGCACAGAGCCTGATGCAAAGGAGGCGCTGACCTTGGCCTGTTGAATGAATAAACGACACCCTCCCCCTCCGCCCCCAAATCCACACACCTGCACCTTCAGTCAGTGCTGCTGGGCTCTCAGAACTGGTCTGGGGTTCGAAAAAGTCTAGTCCTGCCTGGGCAAGGCACACCCCGATGAGGTGGCTCATGTACAGGAACTCGATGGGTCCCCCACAATGGGAGGGATGTGGTGGAGAGCAGAGCCACGGGGAAGGACTCCAGCCTTCCAAGCGCTCTGAGCAGGATGGCTGATGGTCCCAAGGAGACCCGGCAAGGAAGGAGGGGAAACAGGAAGGGATCTCGGTTCCCCCCTGGGTGCTCAGTGCCTGGCACCATGCCTGGCTGCTGCTGGCTCAAAGGATGGGCTGGAACCCTGGCCCCAACGCCCCCCGCCCCCAACTCTGGAATCCTGCTCTCTTGGAGGCAGAAAAGTGGGGGCTGGTAGCGCCGCCTCACAGGGATCTGGGGAAGTGACCGGGCTGCTCCTGGCCCAGATCCTACAGCTCCAGCTCTCTGGGAGCCCGAGCAAGGTCGTCCACCTCCTTCAGGATAGGTGGCCTGGAGCAGGTGCACCTGGGAAGCCTCCGTGGAGCTGGAACAATGAGTCCTTTCTCTTTTCCCTTCCCAATCCACCTCTGCCCACCCCTGCCTTCGAGGGGCCGCGGCGCCCTCGGCTCAGGACCCGACCGTCTCCACTGGGGGACACTCGAGAAGCCCTCACCAAACGGCACAGGCCACCATTCAGGGCTGTAGGCACCGGGCCCCTGCTCCTTCATATGGAGCCGCCAGTCTGTTCTTGCTCCTCTGATTAGTCTTTTCCCTCTACTAGATCCCGAGAGCATTCCAGAAAAGGGCCGCAAGTACCCAAATGTCCCACTGAGTGTGAGAAAGAAGAGAAAGGAACAGCAGTGACCAGATCATCACCACAAGGGGACAGAGTCATTCAGGAGTCAGGTGGCCAGGGTCCAGGCCTTAGCCATGCCACTAGCTTGCCGGGAGAGCCTGAGCACCAGGTGAGATGCTCCATCTTGTCTCACCGTCACATGACCATTTCACAGAGGGGGAACCTGAGGTTTGGAGAGGGGACAGGACTCGCCCGAGGTCAGGCAGCAGCGAGCTGTGGGGAGGTCCTGGCTCAGCAGAGACCACCTGCGTGCCACTGCAGCTCACCAATGCTCAAGGCCTCCCCGTTCCTGCCGGACCTCAGTTTCCCCCACTGACCACCGGGGGCACAGACTGGATCTTCCAGCTTCCGGCCGACTTGAGTGTTCCAGGTTCTAGAAGGCCCAAAGTCTAGGTCTGCTGCTCCATCTTCCTCCTCTAAGTTCCGTGATCCTGCTTCTCTGGTCTGGATCACGGGGTTCTACTCTCCAGGTTCTGTGTTCTGCTGCCTGGTCCCCAAGTTCGCCTCTCAGAAAGGTCTGCAGCCCAGGCAGGTCCTCCAGCCAACATGCTTCATTTTCATTCCCTGTATTCTCTCCCAGCCCCCAGCAGTCGGGGCCCACGGGTCACCACCTGGAGCTCCGGTTCCGTAGGCCCTCGGGGCTGCTTTAGGGCATGAAAATGGCTGGGAGGGGCGCCTGGGTGGCTCGGTCAGTTAAGCGTCTGACCTCGGCCCAGGTCATGATCTTGTGGTATGTGAGTTCGAGCCCCACGTCGGGCTCTGTGCTGACAGCTCAGAGCCTGGAGCCTGTTTCAGATTCTGTGTCTCCCTCTCTCTCTGCCCCTCCCCTGTTCATGCTCTGTCTCTCTCTGTCTCAAAAATAAATACACGTTAAAAAAAGTTAAAAAAAAATGGCTGGGGAGGCCTGTCTCAGTGCCCCACCACTTCCCGGCCCTGAGCCCAGCCCCCAGGCACCCTCAAACTGCCAAATGAGGAGAATAATAGTACCTGCTTCAAGGGAAGTTAGCAGGCATAGGTGGGATGATGCAGACAAAGTGCTTGGCCCAGCGCCCAGCACATAGTAAGTGCTCGATAAATAGCAGCAAATTATTATGACTCAGAGGTCCAGGTGGGGTAGAACAGCCTGGGAAGTCATCCATTATGGGTCTCGGTCAACCAGAATCCTGGAGACTGCCTCTGGCCACCCTCCCTCGCTCAGACCCCCATCTGGGCTGCTGCTTCTGGGAAGTTCCCAGCCTGCTAGGAGAGGGCAACTGGAGGGCAGACCCTGAGGAGGCCCCAGTGTCAGCGCAGACTCTGGCCTCCTGCCTTGGCCCTCACCCTGCCCCTCCCAGGGGATTCCTCCTTCAGCAGGAGCCAAAGTCTAGAGCCAAACCGGCTCTAAATTCAGAAAGCAACGGAGTAATTAGGGTGTGTGAATGATTATTTCCAACTTTATTTCTCTAGATAAAATGAAAATAAGTGGGCCAACAGGGGAATTTCCACTTGGGGCGGTGCAAGGAAAAGTATTTTGGGACCCCGTTAACTTCCTGGGTTACAGGCAGGGCTGTGGGCCCATGTCAGCCCCGCTCTAGACCACAGGAGGCTGGTCCACTACCCTTCTACCATGCCTGCTTTCAGCCCCGCCCAAAGCCTCACTTCCCCTTCCCTTCTGGCAGGTGTGGCTAAGCAGGGTCCCTGTGACCATCCCTCCATGGTGTGAGGCTGCCCTCTGGAGGGTCGGTCTCTTCCCACAGGGATAGAAAGGGAGGAGGAATGGGTAAAAGAACAGGGATGCTCCCTGGGGCTGAAAGTCAGTCACTCACTCATTCATTTTCATGCATCCATTCATTCAGTCATTCATTCAAGCTCCTATAGGATAGGGAACTCACGGCCTAGTGGAACACGCCACAGCAAACACACCGAAGAAAGAGAAGTGGTGCTCTGCCCAGCCCACAGCAAGGAGCCTCCCTGCACAACGAACGGATGCTCAAGCCGAGAGGCAAAGGATGGGTGGTCGTTAACAAGACAGAGCCTCCATTCCCCCATCTACAAAAGGGATTATCACGGTACCTCTATCACAGGTTGCTGTACAGATGCAATGTTAGCTACTAATATTTTTATGGGCAGGCAGGGTGCACACGAGAGGGGCTGTAAGGCCAGAGAAACAGCAGAAGGGGAGAAGGGTCTGTGGGATTTGGGGTGGAGGAGGCTTTTGAAGGGTGACAGAGTTTCAGGGCACATAGGAAGAGGTGGGTGGAACAGACATTCAGGCAGAGGGAACAGCATAAGCAAGGGAATAGAATCTGACGTTTGAGGCCCGTCTGGACCATTTCTCGGAGCTCTGTCAGGTTAATGCTTGGGATCCAGCTAGGTCATTCTGTGCAGACAGACGGCCCAAACCAGGCCAAGGTCAAGAGGATCCAGAGCAGAAGTGACGCAGGGTCAGAGGTGCAGAGGTTCCCAGGAAGGGAGGACACCAGTCCTCCTTCCCCTCTGCCCTCCATCTCACCACGGGTTACTTATTCAGAGTGGTCTCTTGTCCTGGCCTCAGCCTGTCTGATGCCTCCCTCTCTCAGCTACGGTATGGCCTGGCAGCTCTCCAAGTCTTTGGAGCCTTCTCTCCTTATTCAACCATCATTTATTAAGCACCTACTGAATGCCTGGGTGCTAAAGCTGGCATGGACCAGCTCCCACTGCGAGATGGTGAAGCTGTTGGTAGCCTCAAATGGGCCTTGCCGGAAGATTTAAACCATGGAAACCTGCCAAAGCTGTTGATCAGGTACCTTTTTCTCCCAGAGGGCCTGTTGCCAGCACACCATTGCCTCCTGCCCAAGCAACGGACACAGAAAGGCAGGTCCCCACCTATTGGGACTCACACACACAAAAAAGATGATAGCCTACTGGAGCAGGCTGTGTAGTCTTCCAGGAGGCAGGGGTGAACTGGGAGACCCATTCTGGAAAATGGGGCGTAAATGCCCACTAGAAACTGAACCGAGCTGTTCAAATAGGACTAATGTGCCTCGTTCCCATTTTAGAGGCAAGAAAACAGAGGCACAGAGAGGCAGAGTCACCAGTTCACGTTCACACAGTAAGAAGTAGCAGAGTTGAGATTTGAACCTGGGCCACTGGATCTGGAGTCCTTGCTTTTCACTTCTGCCCTTGACTGTCCCATGGTGCAATTATTGCAACTCCCAACCCCCCTGCCCCCCCCCACACACACACACCCCTAAGCAGCCAGCACAGGGCTACCCAAGACCATGGAGACCTGACTGGTTTTGCTGCCCAACTACATTCCATTCTCCTGGGGCTAAGGTCTGGGTCCTCTCCACCCGGCTGCCCATGACAGTGCCCCTCACAGGAAGATATTGTGTTTGTTGGTCTCAGTGTCTCAAGACCCTTCTGGAAGGGAGCCCTGGTCCCCCATGTGCAGGGCTAGGGCTGACTAGGAGGAAGGGGTGCATCGTGCAGCATGGAGAACAAAGAGGCTTTGCCACGGCTAAGGTGCCCATAGGGGCACAAGGAGGACCACCCCGCCCCGGCCACGGCCCACTGCTTCTCTCTTCTTCCAGAATAGCATGAGCACACGGACTTGCAGTGCCCCCTGCCCCTGGCTTCCCCGGGTCACATCCAGCCCTCACAGGATCCTCATCGCCACCGGGTAAAGTGAACCTGGCACACCAGCTGACATCAACGCCCCCGTTTTCCAGGTACACAAACTGGCACAGCAGCCAAGGATTTCCCGAGGCCTTCTCAGGTGCTGGGCTCCCTACACTCATCACTTCATGCAGACCTCCCCACAACCCTGTGGAGGAGTCTCCCCATTTGACACATGTGGACACTGAGACTCAGAAAGTGGACTTGCTTGGGGTGGTCCAGCCACCGGCAGATGTGGGCCAAGCAGTCCTGACCACAGCAGGGACCCTGGGCAGACTCCAGAGGGCCTGCTGAGCCAGATGCCAGCACTGCCCACCCCATCAGCGCCTCGCTGTCCTTGGGAGCTTGCTTGTGCCAGCTCGCTGGGATGGCCTGACACCTCACCTCCACCTGGCCCTCCTTCCCTTCGTTCACGTGGGTCACTCCCTTGCCTGACCAGACACCCCTTCCACAACTCTCCACCCCGACCAGGCGCTCACATCTCACAGCCTCTGCTCCAGCCATTGCCTCTACCTAGAGTGCCTTTCCCTTCAGTGCTGAGCAAGCCAACTCTTCCAGCAACTTCTCTCTCCTCCCTGGGCTGCCAGAACCTCTTCCAAACTTTCCCAAGACCCTGTGCCTATCTCCTCAGGACCTGGAGGCCTGGATCTTCAGTACCTGCCCTGCCCGGGGAGGTGACCCGCCAGCATCCACAGCTCCCCATCAAGGCAGGTCAGGACTGGTGTCCCAGGAGTGGCAAGGAGTGCTATGGGGTTGGGGCAGTGCCACTTCTGGGGGGCCATGGAGGGGGTCTCTCTGGGGTAGTATTCCTGCCCACAGGCCTTCTAGGGAGTCTTCCAGAGCCAGGAGAGTCACCTGACCTCCCGCTACTAGGGCTGCCTGAGACCCACCTCTGCTTCTCCTGGCATCCCACCCAGCTCAGGCGCCACCGTTCCCATTTACACCCAAGCTCTCTTCCCCACCCCAGCTTCCAGAACTCTCTATTTGCAGATATTGATAGCCCCCTCCCCCAGCCAGGTTCCCTTCCCCACCCTGGGCAGTGCAGTGAAAAGCGCCTGAACCTCGACGCGCCCGGCCCTCGCCCCAACCCCAACCCCAAGGAAAGGACTAGGGGTGCTCTCCCCACGCCCCTCCGCCTGGTCCCCACAAGCAGCCACAGTCCCAGCCTCCGCACCCGCCCTGTTCTGGAACTGCTCCGGAGGCTTGGATGGTGGGGGGCACAGCGCACAAAGCGCCTTTTGAGCCCCGTGCCTCGGGGACGCCCCCCCGCCCAGGCCTAGGGAGGGGATCTAAGACATGAGGCTTTGCCCTCTGGGGCCTGGGAAAGGTCATGGGGGCAGCCGGGTTGGGGGAGGGAGCAGTCGGAGCCCAGTAGTCTCCCTGGCATCCCGCTCCCCTCCCTGTCTCGACGCCCCCAACCCCAGGGCCCAGTACTCCCGTCCCCGCCCCTATGGTCAAGCTCAGGGAGGGAGGGGGCTGTGCGAGCCCTGACGGCGTGGTGGGGGGGCGGTTGGTGCGCCGCGCGAGCCTGGAGATGGAGGCGGAGGTCCAGGAATGCGGGGATGCAGGGGCTGCGGCGCGGGCTCCCCAGGACGCCAGGGTCAACTCACCCATCTCCCACCGCGTCTCAGCAGCGGGGGCGGCAGCGGCGGCGGCGGGGGCGGCGGCGGAGGCAGCGACTCCGCGGCCCCCAGCAGAGAGATGCTGGCATCCGCCGTAGCCTCTTGCCCCATCCCGGGCTCCGGCGGCGGCTTCGGCGGGCGCCAGGCAACGTGGGCGGCGCGGCCCGGGCCCGGCCCCTATCTCCGCTCCACACCCCCACCTCCACCCCGTCCCGCGGTCCAGGCACGGCCGCCTGGCTGCACCCCGGGGCCACGGCGGGGGGCCGGCGAGCGGACGGGCGCGGGAGAGGGGCCCCCCGGGAGGCACGCGTGGGGGGACTGGGGTGTCGAGGTGAGGCCCCAGCGCGGCGAGCAGAGGTGCAGGCTTCCGCTGGGCTTGGCGTCTCAGGCCCCTGCCCCACGCCACACCGGATCCGTTCCCTGCGCAGCGCAGGGCCTGGGGGCGCCTCTGGCCGCAGTCTCTGGCCACAGCTCCGCGCCTCCCGAGTGTGCGATCAAATGTGTGTGTGTGTGTGTGTGTGTGTGTGTGTGTGTGTGTGTATGTGTGTGTCTGTCTGTCTGGCGTGTGCCAGGGTCCGCGTGTCCGGTTCTGGTGTGTGCGTGGATGTGTGCGCCCGTGTTCTGTGTGCATGGGACTGTGTGACCTACAGCTCCCGGGAGTGCATGGGCGTGTACATCTGTGTTACGGTGTGTGCCCGGCCCTGGCGGCCCTTCCTGCGTGTACCTGAGCCGGAATTGTGTGCACATGTACGTGACCGCGTGGAGAGGCCTTTGGGGCCTGTATGCGTGCGTGGCTCTGGGCCCCTGTGCTTACGTGTACACCCATCCATGATCGTGTGCAGAGGCCTGGGCTTCTATTGTGGGGCGTTCATGACGCTAGGCCTTTTACCGAGTCTACACAGGTCTGTGTCTGTGCAGGTGGCCAGAGTATACCGCCACTGGTCCACGGGCTTTGTCCACCTGTATCCTTCTGACTCCCTCCATCGCTGTATATGCCCAGTCATCGTGGCCCCGTGACTCCTGGCCCTGGAAGTCCAGGGCATAAACCTCCCCTTCCCTCGCCCCCCTCAGCGGGCACCAAAACTCCCATGGTCGTCGCTCTGCCAACCTCTTGAGGTTCCTCTGCTGCCATCTGGCCACCAGCTGTTCTCCAAGCGCCTACCTCTTCAGACTCTGGCCCTTCACGATCTTGCTTCGGGCTCCCAGGCGGCCTCCCAGGCGGCCCCCACGCCCTTCCCGCCCTTCTGGAAGTTCCTTCCGCCTCATTCGTTGATTTTATACCTTGCTACTCTCCATATGCTAATATCTTGGTGAGGATTTTCTTGTCTCTATGGATAATAATAATGCAAGGAAATTTGAACACTTTAACTTCACTTAACATCGCTCTGCACTTAGGTGTGTTGTTGCTTTGTGTTTTAATTCTGTCTTGTGTCTTTTAAAAATACTCAACATTTTTGTAACTGATATGATACGTCCGATGTTCATTTCAATTTACCTATATATTTAATTATTTTTTTCCTCTCCTTGCATCTCAGAATTTCTATCTGGGACCATTTTTCTTCTGTTGGTTTATGTACATACTTCAGAATTTTCATGAGTGAGAATGGCCTGGTAATGAATCTCTGTTTAAGAAATGTTTTTATTTCCTCTTACTTTTGAGGTAATGAATCTCTGTTTAAGAAATGTTTTTATTTCCTCTTACTGTCTATTCATTTTCACTGAATAGATAGTTCTAGGTGGGTAGTTATTTTCTTTGATCATATAGGAAGTGTCATTCCACTGTCCTTTGTCTTTCATAGTTGCTATTGAGAAAGTAGCTGTCTACCTGTTTCTCCTTTGAACATAATTTATTCCCCACCATGCCCCTTTCCTGCACAATCTTCGCTTACTTTTAGGATTTTACTTTTTTTTTTTTATTGTTTACATACTTTTGACAGAGACAGAGAGTGAGAGAGAGAGAGCGCACACAAGTGGGGGAGGGGCAGAGAGAGAGGGAGACACAGAATCTGAAGCAGGCTCCAGGTCCAAGCTGTCAGCACACAGCCCTGACGTGAGGCTCAAACTCACGGATCGCGAGATCATGACCTGAGCCGAAGTCGGATGCTCAACTGACTGAGCTGCCTTTGTTTTGGGTTTATTGCAGTTATGTTATTATGTGTCTAGGTTTTGATGTCTTATTATTTACCTTAATAAACAATGAATATTTTGTAATTTGAATTCATTTGGCTTTTTGAATCTGTGATTTGGTGTCTCAGATTAAATATATTTAGACTTTCTTATCTAGCTTTCTTGTTACTTAACCTCTCTCGTGTATCCATGGTTTTTTGTTTTTGTTTTTGTTTTTTTTTTTTTGGTCTCTTTCTTATATTCTCAATTATTTCTTCTAATTTCCTTGTTAATTGTCATTTATGCTGTATCCAATCTACTCTCTATAGAAATTTTGGTTGTTGCATCTTTAAAACAGTTTTCTTTGGGTCTTAAACAAGTCTAAAGTGGTGCCTGGGTGGCTCAGTCAGTTAAGCATCCAACTCTTGATTCCAGCTCAGGTCATGATCTCAGAGTTTGTGGGTTTGAGCCCTGGGTGGGACTCTGGGCTGACTGCATGGAGCCTGCTTGGGATTTTTTTTCTCACTTTCTTTCTGCCTCTCCCCTGCTCATGCTCCCGCTCTCAAAATAAATAAACTTTATTTAAAAATCTATTAGGGGCGCCTGGGCGCAGTCGGTTAAGCGTCCGACTTCAGCCAGGTCACGATCTCGCGGTCCGTGAGTTCAAGCCCCGCGTCGGGCTCTGGGCTGATGGCTCAGAGCCTGGAGCCTGTTTCCGATTCTGTGTCTCCCTCTCTCTCTGCCCCTCCCCCATTCATGCTCTGTCTCTCTCTGTCCCAAAAATAAATAAACGTTGAAAAAAAAATTTAAAAATCTATTAAAATAATATAGGTTTTTACTCTGTGAAGAATATATCTTTTATATCATTTACTGAGGACATGCTTTTAACAAGATGTAAAAGATAAGGGTAGGGATCACAAGTCAGAAAATGGGAATGACTACACTTTAGTTCATTTTTTGTTTTTCAGTGTTAAAGTGTACAATGTGATGAATTGATATATGTATACATTCTGAGAGGATTTCCATGAGCCGAGCAATTAATATATTCAATCCCTATATATATGTGAAAACACTTAAGTTTTCGTTTGCTAGCAAATTTCAATTATAGGACACAGAATTATCAAGTATAGCCACCATGTCATACATTAGATCTTCAAACCTTGTTCATGTTATAACAAAAGCTTATCTGCTTCTATCAACCTCTACCCATTTTCCCCTCTCTCTAATTCGTGGCAACCAGGGATGTGCATATATATACATAGTGTGTGTGTAACATTTACTATATCCCTCAGTCCATCAATGGAAGCAGGTTTTTCCCATACCTTGGTTATTGCAAATAGTGCTGTTGTGAACATGGGAGTGCAGATATCTCTTTGAAATAATAATTTAATTTCTTTTGGATAAATATACTCAGAAATGGGGCTGATGGGTCATATAGTAGTTCTATATTTTTTTATGAGAGAGAGAGAGATGGAGGAGGGGCAGAAGGAGAGAAAGAGAATCTTTAAGCAGGCTCAATGCAAGGCTAGATCCCATGACCCTGAGATCATGTCCTGAGCTGAAATCAAGAGTCGGGTGCTCAAATGACTGAGCCACCCAGGCTCCCCAAGGTAGTTCTATTTTTAATTTCTTGAGGAACCTCCATAGTGTTTTTAGTGGTAGCAGGACCACTTTACATCCCCACCAACAGCATATGAGCGTTTCCTTCTCTCCTCTTGTTTTTTGGATAATAGACATCCTAACAAGTATAAAGTTGTGCCTCATTCTCTGTTAGTCAGCGATGTTGAACACATTTTCAGGTGTGTGTTGGCCATTTTTATGTCTTGGAAAAAGGTCTATTCAGGTCTTTTGACCATCTTTCAATTGAGTTTTCTAGCTAGCTATTGCATTGTATGAGTTCCGTATATGTTTTTTTATTTTAAATGTTTATTTATTTTTGAGACAGAGAGAGACAGAGCATGAACGGGAGAGGGGCAGAGAGAGAGAGGGAGACACAGAATCTGAAACAGTCTCCAGGCTCTGAGCTGTCAGCACAGAGCCCGACGCGGGGCTTGAACTCACGAACCGCGAGATCATGACCTGAGCCGAAGTCGGCCGCTTAACCAACTGAGCCACCCAGGCGCCCCCCGTATATGTTTTTAGATATTAACCCCTTATTGGTTATGATTTGGAAATATTTTCTCCCCATCTCATAAGTTGCCTTTTTAAAAACGTTTTTATTTGGGCTCAGTTGGTTGGGCATCCAACTTTGGCTCAGGTCATGGTCTCAAGGGTTCGTGGGTTTGAGCCCTGCACTGGGCTCTGTGCTGACAGCTCAGAGCCTGGAGTCTGCTTCAGATTCTGTCTCCTCTCTCAACCCCTTTGCTCTCCTGCTTGTGCTCTGCCTCTCTATCGCTCTCTCTCTCCAAAAATAAATGTTAAAAAATAAAATAAAGTTTTTATTTTAATGAGCCTGTGTTCATAACAAGTGCCTTCCTTATTCCCCATCACCTATTTCACCAATCCCCTCCACCCACCTCCCTTCAGGTAACCATCAGCTCTCTGTAGTTAAGAGTCTGTTTCTTGGTGTCTCTCTCTCTTTTTCCCTTTGCTTATTTGCTTTGTTTCTTAAATTCCAAATATGAGTAATAGAGTATTTGTCTTTCTCTCTTTTACTTAGCATTATAGTCCCTAGTTTCATCCATGTAATGGCAAGATTTTGTTCTTTTTTGAATGTTTACTTCCCTTGCTCTAGGAGATACATCTCAACAAATGTTGATATGACTGATGTTAGAGAAATTACTGCCTGTGTGGTCTTTTAGGATTTTGATGGTTTCAGGTCTCACATTTGGATCTTTAATCTACTTTGAGTTCATTTTTGTGTATAATTTCAGTAAGTGGCTCAATTTTGTTTTACAACTGGCTGTCCTGTTTTCCCATCACCATATATTGAAGAGACTATCTTTTCCCCCATTTTAGATTCTTGCCTCCTTTGTCATAGATGACCTAATAAGTGTATACTTATTTCTGAGCTCTCTTCTGTTCCATTGATCTGTTTGTCTTTTTTGTGCCAGCACCATACTCTTTTATTTTTTTTTTTACTTTTTATATTCTCATTATTTCTTTTTCTTCCTTTTAACTTTAGAGACTGCTTTTATTTATTTTTCTTTTTTAGGACCATCTTGTTTTGATTACTACAGCTTTGTAGTGTATCTTGAAATCTGGAATGGTGACACCTCCAGCTTTGTTTTTCTTTCTCAAGATTGCTTTAGTTATTTCAGATCCATTGTGATCAAGAAAAAAAAGAAAAACCCGAATAAAATCAGAAATCAAATAGGAGAAGTCACAAAAGACACCACAGTAATACAAAGTATTATAAGAGAATACCATGAACAATGATATGCCAAAAAATTGGACAACCTTCAAGAAATGGATAAATCCCTAGAAACATGTAATCTTCCAAAACTGAATCAGGAAGAAATAGAAACATTTCTGATTTTGTTTGAGTCTTCTTTTGTTTTCTTTCAGTGCACAGTTTCCTCAACCCTTTCTTTTAAAAACCAGCTTTTAGTTTTGTTCATCTTTTCTATTGCTTTTCTGGTTTCTCTTTTCTTTCTTTCTTTCTTTCTTTCTTTCTTTCTTTCTTTAAGGTTTGTCTGCTGTTTGTTTATCTATCTATTCTAATGATCTATCTATCTACCTACCTATCTATCTAGGCTGAGGGAAAGGGAGAGAATCCCAAGCAGGCTTCACACTGTCAGAGCCTGACATGGGACTCAGTATCACGAACCACAAGAACATGATCTGAGATGAGATCAAGAGTCAGATGCTTAATCAACTGATCCACCCAGGTGCCCCATCTGCTGTCTTTGTTTCTGCTTTGATCTTTATTATTTCCCTTCTTTTCCAATATTTACTCATTGATTTTCTGTCTGGATGACCTATCCTCTGTGGAAAGTAGGGTATTAAAGTTTTCCATTGTTGTTTGTTTTTCTCTTCAGGTCTATTAGTATTTGTTTAATATAGGTAGGTGTTCTTCATGCTGGGTGGTTATATATTTATGAGAGTTATATCTTCTTAATCAATTGACTCCTGTATCATTGTATAATGACCTTCTTTGCCCCTTGTTACTGTTTTTGGCTTAAAGTCTATTTTGTCTCATGTAAGTATAGCTACCCCTGCCTGCTTTCTTGTGGTTTCCGCTTGCATGGAATATCTTTTTTTATCCCTTCCCTTTTAGACTATGTACATTAAAGCTGGAGTAAATCTCCTGTAGGAAGCATACTTTGGGTCTTATATATATTTATCCATTCAGTCACTCTATGTCTTTTCATGGGAGAAGTTAATGCATTTCTTAAACAAGTTTTATTTGAGATGGGGGGAGAGGGGTAGAGGGAGAAAGAGAGACTCTCAAACAAGCTCCATGGCGAGCAGGGAGCCCCTAACATGGGGCTCAATCTCGTGACCCTGGGATCGTGAGCTGAGATGAAATCAAGAGTTGAGCACTTAACCAACTGAGCCACCCAGGAATCCTTTCAATACATTTTCACTTAGAGTACTTACTGATAAGTAAGGACTTGCTTAAGCCATCTTATTGTTTCCTGGCTCTTTTGTGGTTCCCTTCTACCTTTCTTCCTCTTTTGCTGCCTTCCTTTCTGAACTGATGTTTTTCTTTAGTGGTAGGCTTTGATTCTCTTCTGTTTATTGTGAACATATTGTAGGTTTTTGCTTTCTGGTTACCATGAGACTTGCACGAAACATCATACATATATAACAGTCTATTTCATACTGATGACAATTAAATTTCAATCACATACAGAAACCCTACCCTTTTGCCTCCTCCTTTTATATTTTTGAGGTCAAAATTTACTTCTTTTCATATTGTATATTCATTAATAAATTATTGTACCGATAGCTATTTTTTAAACACATTTGTCCTTTAACCTTTAAACTAGAATTAAGTAAGTTAACACACCATCATATTGGAGTAGGAGTATTCTGAATCAGAGTATGTTTGTCTTTACCAGTGTGTTTTATATTTTCATGTGTTTTAATGTTAGTAATAAGCATCCTTTCATTCCAGCGTGAAGGACTCCTTTCAGTATTTCTTACAAGACACGTCTAGCAGTGGTGAGCTCCCTCAGCTTTTCTTTGTGAGGGAAAGTCTTTATTCTGCCTTCATTTCTGAAGACAACTCTGCCAGTTAAGTCTTCCTGGTTGGCAGTTTCTTTCCTGTAGTACTTTGACTATATCATTGCCGTCTCTCCTGGCCTGCAAGATCTGTGCTCAGAAATCTACTTTAGCTTTATGGGGTTTACCTGGTATGGGAGTATTGTTTTTTTTGTTTTGTTTTCTCTCCCATTGTTTCTTAACTTATTTCTTTGACTTCGATTTATTCAGTTTTATTATAATGTGTCTTGGAGAGGATTATTGTGGATTGAAAACTGTGGTGATTTATTAGCTTCATAAACTTGGAGTTCCAAATCTCTCCTCAGGTTTGGGAAGTTCTTAGCCATTATTTCTCTGAATAAGCTTTTTTACCCCTTTTTCTCTCCTCCTTCTGGGACTCCAATGATATTTACATTGTTTGTTTTGGTTTTTTTGGTGGGGCCCTTAAGTTTCATAGGTTTTCTTTATTCTTTGTCATTCTTTTTTCCTTTTACTCTACTCTTTGGATAGGAGATGACAATTAAATTTCAAAAAAAAAATTAATGTTTTATTACAGAGTGAGACAGAGCATGAGCAGGAGAGGGGCAGGGACAGAGGGAAGCACAGAATCCAAAGCAGGCTCCAGGCTCTGAGTCGTCAGCACAGAGCCCGATGGGGGATCTCACAAACTGCGAGATAATGACCTGAGCCGAAGTCGGACATTTAACCCACTGAGCCACCCAGGCGCCTCCTTAGTTGGATAATTTCAAATGATCTGTGTTTCAGCTCACTGATTCTTTAATCTGCTTTGTCAAGTATCAGAGTGAAGCTCTCTACTGAACTATTCAGTTACTGCATTCTACCGGGTCCCAAAGTTCTTACTGCTGTATTTAAAAATAGTGTCTGTTGACCTTCTCAGTTTCTTCTTGTGTTGTCTTCCTATTGTTAAATTGTTTACATGTGTTTTAGCTCCATGATCATCTTTAGAACAACTATTTGAATGAATTGTTGAACAAGGCTTAGATCTCCATGACTTTGTGGCCAGTTACTGGAAGTTTACTATATTCCTTTGGCGGAGTCATGTTTCTTTAAATCTTTGTGATTCCTTTCGCATTTTGTACATCTGTGCATTTGAAGAAGTAATCACCTCTTCTGGACTTTATGGCCTGACTTTGATAAGGTAAGACTTTCACCTCAGAGTGGGGGCATGTTGATAAAGAACCCCAAGCATAGGGTGTGGATGACACTGGGTCTTTGGCTCAGGCCACTGGGATCCACAGCAACTACAACCCTGTGGTCCTTGGCAAGCGTTCGAGGGGTCCATAGTGACTTAAAGGGAACTTGTGATCTGTGTTGGGGAAGTTGGTGGTATATGCATGGTGTGTGGTGTATATGTGGTGTGTGTAATGCATGCGTGTGTACATGGTGTACGTGTGATGTAGGTGCATATGTAGTATTAATGTGGCCAATGCGGTGTGCAAGGTGTGTGGTATGTGCAGGGTGTGCAAGTCTGTGTGTTGGGTCTTGGTAAGGTATTTTGGTCGTGGGTGGTGTATTTTTCATAAATATTTTGTATTTGTGTGTTGTGTGTTCGTGTATGCAGGTAGGGGTGACACAAGTGTGGTGTTTGTGTGTAAAACGTTGTACTGTGTGGTTGCATATTAGTTGCAAGATGGTTTCCCGAAAGTGCAGTTTGACCGAGTTATGTGGCACTCTCTGCATAGTTTCCGCATAAGTTTTCAGACACTGCTGAGTGAAACGAGATGTTACCTAGGAGATGGTTTACCCACAATGTTCTTTCCCAGAGTTGTGTATACGGCACTTACTTTGTCGGCCCCGCGTAGGTTTCAGACAGTTCTCAGTGAAACAAGATATCAGTTAAAAGACTACGTCGCTACAGTGTTCTTTCACATAATTGAGTATATGGCACTTTCCGCATAGGCACCGCATAGGTTTTCAAACGCTTCTAACTTAGTGAAACCAGATATTAGCTGCAATAGTGTTTCTCGACAGTGCTTTCAAAGAGTCGAAGTATACGTCACCTTCCTCAGCATTCCCAAAAAGGTTCCTCAAACACTTGTAGCATGGTGAAACAAGATGTTAGTTGAAAGTTGGTTTCCCAAAGTGCTGCTAGATAGAGTTGAGTATATGGCCCTTTCTGCATAGGTCCCACGTAAGGTTTCCAAACATTTCTCAGTGAAACTAAATGTTGGTTGAAAGATGGTTTCTCCACTGTATTCTTTCACAGTATTGAATACATGTCACTTTCCACATCGTTCCCACATAGGCTTTCATACGCTTCTAACTTAAGTATACAAGATGTTGGTTGAAAGTTATGTTCCCCAAAGTGCTCTTTGACAAAGTTGAGTATATGGCACTTTCCACCTAGGCCCCGCATAGGTTTCCCAACACTTCTAACTTAGTGAAACAAGATGTTGGTTGAAAGATGGTTTCTCCATAGGATTTTTTAACAGGGGCTGGTATATGTCCCCTTCCGCATCCTTCCCCGCATAGGTTTTCAAGTGATACAAGACAGTAGCTGAAAGACGGCTTCTGCAAAGAGCGGTTTGACAGAGTTGAGTATGTGGCACTTTCGGTATAGGCCCTGCATAGTTTTTCAAAGAGTTCTTAGTGAAATGAAATGTGATAGTTGAAAGACGGTTTCCCCGCAGTGTTATTTCATCGGGTTGAGCATATATATGGCACTTTCCGCATAGTTCCCGCATGAACTAGAAGTGTTCCTGCATGAATTAGAAGTGCCAGACACTTCTAATGTAGAGAAACGAGATGTTAGTTGAAAGAACGTTTCCCCACAGTGTCGTTTCACAGAGTATATGGTACTTACTTTGTATTCCCTGCATGGGTCTTCAGAGTTCTCAATGAAGTCGGTGTGAATTGAAAGAATTTTTCACCACAGCGTTGCCCCACAGAGTGGAGTATATGGGATTTTACGTTGTGGCGCCATAAAGGGTCACAAACACATCCATGATGGTGAAAGCAGAGGCTTCTTGAAAGATTCTTTTAAACACAGTAGCTTTTCACTGAAGTGAAGGTTTGGCACTATCCGGCTAGGCCCGGCATGTGTATTCAAACACTTCTAACTTAGTGAAACCACATGTTTCACGGAGGTGAGTGTATGGCACTTTCCGTCTAGGCCCCGCGTTAGGTTTGCAAGTTTCCAAGTTAGTTGAACCCGACGTTCGATGAAAACGTTGGTTTCCCCCAAGCGCTGTTTGACAGAGCTGGGTAGGTGGCACTTGTGTTCCAACACTACTCCCTTAAGTTATACAAGAGTTTAGTTGGAAGCCGGTTTCTCTACAGGACTCTTTAACTGTGGCTGGCATATGTCACTTTCCACATCTTTGCCCACGTTGGTTTTCAAACACTTCTAACGCAGTGCAGTTGGACAGAGTTGAGTCTACGGCACTTTCCACATAGGCACCTCAAGCTTTCAAACACTTCTAAGTTATAAAAGATTTAGTTGGAAGATGTTTTCCCCTCAGTGTTGGGTCACAAAGTTCAGTACCTGGCACTTTCTGCATAGAGCCTGTGTACTTTTCAAACACTTTTAGTGAAACCAGATGTTAGTGGAAAGGTCATTTCACCACAACGTTGTTTCACACAGCTGAGTCCATGGCACTTAGCGGTTAGGCTTCTCTTAGGTTTTCGAACACTTCTGAGAGCGTCCAGAGAGTAGTGGAAAGACTACTGTGACCGTTTCCCCACAGTGTTGTTTCACAGGGTTGAGTGTACGGCAATATCCGCATAAGCCCCGCCTGTGTTTTCAAACACTTGTCACTGAGTGAAACCAGATGTCAGGAGATTGTCCCCCGACAACGCTGTTTCACAGAGGTGAGTATGCGGCACGTTCGCTGTGAGCCACCATGGTTTTCAAACACCTCTGAGTAAAGCAAGAGATTGTTTGGAAGATGGAGTCCCCACAGGGTTCTAGCACAGTGTTGACTATGTGGTACTTTCCGCATAGGTCCCTCATAGTTTTCAAACACTTTACCTTAGGGAAACCAGATATTAGTTGAAAGATGGTTTCACCAGACCTTTGTTTCACACAGTTAGTTGAGTGTGTGGCACTTAGCGCTCAGGTTTCTCTTAGGTTTCAAGCACTTCTAATGTAGGTAGTTGAAAGACGGCTTCCCCAAAGGGTGGTTTCACAGAGGTGAGAATATAGCACTATCCTCAGAGACCCAGCATGGCTTTTCAAACACTTGTAACTTGGTAAGTCCAGATGTCGGTTGAAGGACAGTTTCCCCACCAGGTTGTTTCACAGAGTTGAGTATGTGACACTTCTTCTCATCGCCCTAACCACACAGATTTGCAACCACTTCTAACCCAGTGAAACCAGATGTTAGGAGGAAGAAGGTTTTTCCCCCACCGTCTCGTTTCGCAGAGCTGAGTATCTGGCACTTTTGGTGTAGACCTCGCATCGTTTTCAAGCACACCTAACTTAGCGAACTAAGATGTTAGTTGAAGGACGGTGTCCCCAAAGTGTTGGTTGACACATTTGAGTGTAAGGTACTTTCGCGTAGGTCCCGCATGGGTTTTCAAATACGTCTAAAAGTGATGCCGGATGTTAGTGGAAAGATGGGCTCACCACACTGGTGTTTTACAGAGTGGAGCAGAGGGCACTTTCTGGGTAGAACCGAATAAGTTTTCAAACACATCGAACTCACTGAAACGAGAGGTTAACTGACACATGGGTTCCCCACAACGTTGTTTCACAGACTTGACTACGTGGCACTTTCGATGCAGGCCTTGCATGGGTTTTCAAACACACTCTGACTTTGTGAACCAAGATGCTCGTTGGACGGTAGTTTCATCACGCTGATAGTCACACTTTTGCGTTTATGACTCTACAGGCTTAGGCCTCTCATAGGATTTCAAACACTTCTATCCTACGAAAACCAGACGGTAGTTGAAAGATGATTTCCCCAACTGGGTAGTTTCACAGAGTTGAGTGTACGCCACTATTCCCATAGGCCCCGCATGTGTTTTCAAACACTTGAAACTTAGTGAAACCAGATATTAGTTGAAAGATCGTTTCACCACACTGATATTCACAGTCTTGAGGCTGTGGCACTTCAGGGTTAAGCCTCTCATAGGATTTCAACACTTTTAACTCAAGGAAACCAGATGGTAGTTGAAGGACAGTTTCCTCACAGTGTTTTTTCACAGAGTTGAGTACATGGCCCTTTGGGGGGGGTGGGGGGGGGTCGGCCCTGCATAGTGTTCAAACACCTTTAGGGAAACAGGATGTTAGTTGGAAGGTGGTTTCTCCACGGTATTCCCTCCCAATGTCGAGTATATGTCAGTTTCCCCGTGGTTCCCCGCACAAGTTTTCAAGCGATTCTATGTTAGTGATGCAAAATACTAGTTTCAAAGATGGTTTCCGCAATGTGCAGGTTGACAGGGTTGAGTGTATTATATATGGCACTTGCCCCCTGGGCCCCGCATGGTTTTGCAAACGCTTCCACCTTAGGGAAATGAGATGTTGGCTGAAAGACCGTTTCACCACACTTGTTTCACAGAGTCGAGTATACGGCACTTTCTGCAGAAGGCCCAATAAGTTTTCCAACACTTCTAACAGTGAAACAAGATGTTAGTTCAAAGATGGATTCTCCACGGTGTTGTTGGACAGAGTTGCGCATATGGCACCTTCTGCATAGGCCCTGCGTTGGTTTTCCAACCAGTCTAACCGAAAGGTGATTTTGGTGGAAAGATGGTTTCCCCACAATGTTATTTCCCAAAGCCGAGTGTACAGCACTTTCGGCGTAGGCCCCTCATTGGTTTCAAATAATTGCAACCTGGTGAAACTTGATGTTAAGTGAAGGATCTAAAGAGCTGCTTGATAAAGTTGAGTATACGGAACTCTCCACCTGGGCTCCGCAAAGGTTTTCAAACACTTCTAACGGGGAAAGGAGATGTGAGTCCAAAGATGTTTTCCCCACAGTGCTTCACAGAACTGAGTACATGGCACTTTCCGCATGTGCGGAAGAGGGTTTTCAAACACTTCTCACTTCGTGAAACCTTCGGTTAGTTGAAAGATGTTTCTCCACCCTGTTGTTTCACAAAGTTGAGTAGATGGCAACCCCTTCATAGTTCCCCGCCTGGCTTTTCAAGCCCTTTTAAGTGAAACAAGATGTTCGTTGAAAGATGGATTCCCCAAAGTGTTGTCTGACAGAGTTGATTATATGGCACGATCTGCGTGGGCCCTGCACTGGTTATCACATACTTCTAACCTAGTGAGCCGAGTTGAGTACATGGTACTTTCTGTGTGGACCCCGCATGGGTTTTCTAACAATTCTCATTTATTGAAACCAGATATTTGCTGAAAGATTGGTTTCGCCACAGTCTTTTCTCACAGAGTTGAGTGTATGCATTTCCGCATAAGCCCCGCATAGGTTTTCAAACACTTCACGTTTACTGAAATAGGATGTTAGTTGACGGGTGGGTTCCCCACAGCGTTTCATACACTTCAGCATATGGCACTTTCGGTTTAGACCCCACGTGGGTTTTCAACTCTATCTAACCTAGTGTAACAGGATGTTGGTTGATAGAAGGCATCACCACACTGGTGTTTCACAGGCAGTTTCGGTGTGGGCCCCACGAGCGTTTGCAAACACTTCCAACTTCGTTGAACCAGGTGTCATTTTGAAAATTGGTTTGTCTGCAGTGATGTTTCACAAAGTGAGTAAAGGCCGCTTTGGTTATACTTCTATGTCTAGGATCTCAATGCTTCTCACTTGGTGAACATGTGAGTTGAAAGCTGTCTCAGCACAGTGATTTGGCACAACGCCGGGCATGTGGCACTTTCCATAAATACGCCATTTTTCAAGACGCATTTTGTTCCACTGAGATGTGTTTGAAAACCTACGAGGGAAACTCTGAGGAGATGGCATATACTCGACACTGACTTTCAACTCACATACACGTCTTCACGAAGATGAAAGTGTTTGAAAACCTATGCAGAGTTTACGCTGAACATGCCACACATCAACTCTGGGAACCAGTTTACTGAACCATCATTCAGCTAACCTCTCGTTTCACAACGTTGAGAGAGTTTGAAAACCCACGCGGGACCTACAGGGAAAGTGGCGTATACTCAACTCTATGAAAGAACACTGAGGGGGGAATTGATCTCTCACCCACCATCTGGTTGCACGAAGAGTTGTTTGAAAAGCAAGTCGGGGACTATGCAGAAAGTGCCTTATACTCGAATCAGTGAAACAGCAGTGTGGGGAACCGTCTTTCAACAAACCTTCGGTTTCACCAACTTACAAGTGGTGGGAAACTTACGCGGGGTGCTCCGAGAGACGTGCCATACACTCAACTCGGTGAAACCACGCTGTGGTGGCAACGTCTTTCAACTACCATCTGATCCCACAAATTAGTGTGTGATTTAGAATTAGAATGTCTGAAAACCCATGCCGACACCTATGCGGTAAGTGCCATTACTCAACTCTGTGAAACAACATTGTGGGAGAACTATGTCTCAATTAGCAACTTGTTTCCCTAAGTTAGAAGAGTTTCAAACACATGCTGGGAACTATGTGGAAAGCGGCATGGACTGGACTCCGTGAAAAAAATACTGTAGAGAAACCATCTTGCAAATGACATAAGGTTTCACTCTGTTAGAAGTGTTTGAAAACCTATGCGAGGCCTATGCATAAAGTGTCATGTAGCCCACTCGGGCAAACGACACTGTGGGGCAACCATCTTTCAACCGTCGTCTTGTTTCACCACGTGAAAAGTGTCTAAAAACTCACGCAGGGGCACTTTTGTGCTCACTTTTGTGTCCGGTGAAAGAGGTGTCTGATGGAAATGTCTATCAACTACCATCTGGTTTCCGTAACTTAGTGTGTTTGAAAACCGCAGCGGGGCCCACATCAAGTGTGCCATATACACGACTGTATGAAACATTGTGGGGAAACCATCTTTCAGCTAACAGCTCGTTTCACTACGGGACAAGTGTTTGAAAACCCATGCAGGGCCTAGGTGGAAGAAGCCATATACTCAACTCTGAAACAACACTGTGAGGTAACCCTCTTACAAGTAACACCTTGTTTCCCCAAGGGAGAAGAGTTTGGAAACATGCACGCGTCCTACACGGAAAGAGCCATGTGCTCATGCTCATAAACACTGTGGGGGAAACCCTCTTTCAAGTATCGCCTTGTTTCATTAAGTTACAGGAGTTTGAAGACCCCTGTGGGGCCTAAGGGAAAAGTGCCCTATACCTAACTTCGCAAAACAAGACTGAGGGGAAACATCTCTCAACTAGTATCTCTTTGTCACAAAGTTAGAGGTCTTTGAAAACCCATGCCCGGCCGATGCGGATGGCTCTATAGAGTCTGTGAAACAACCCTTTGTGAAACCTCTTTCAACTCACATCTTGTTTCACTAAGTGACAGTGGTGTAAAACCCTTGCAGTGTTTATGCGGAAATTGCCATAAACGGAACTGCGAAAAAACAATGTGGTGAAAGCTTCTTTAACTACCATGTCATTTCACAAAGTTACAAGTGTTTGAAAACTTATGCAGGGCCTAGCAGGGAAAGTGCCATAAACTCAACTCAGTGAAACACTGGGGAAAACAATCTTTCATTTAACATCTGGTTTCACAAAATTACAAGTGTTCGAGAATACACGCGGGGCCTATAGGGATTGTGCCGTACACTCAACTCTGTGAAACGACCCTCTGGGGAGACCGTCGTTCCACTACCCCTGGCTGTCGCTAAGGTACAAGTGTCTGAAAACGTACGCGGGGCCTATGCACGAAGTGCCATACACTCAACGCTGTGAAACATTCCAGTGGTGAGACCATCTCTCGCCTAACCTCAGGCTTCACTTAGAAGTGTTTGAAATCCCAGGCGGGTTTATAAGGGAAAGTGCCATTATACTCAACCCAGTGAAATAACACTTGGGGAAAACAACCTTTCACTCAACATCGGGTATCACTAAATTGCAAGTGTTGGAAAACGCCTGTGGGGCCTTGGGGGATAGTGCCATATGCTCAACTCTGTGGAAAACCAATTTTTGTTACACGAAGTCAGAATTGTTTGAGAACCCATGCGGGACTACACCAAAACTGCCACGTACTCAACCGTGTGAAACAACAGTGTGGTGCTTCCATCTTTAAACATACGTCTGGTTTCACTAAGGTAGCACTGTTTGAAAACGCTTCTAGGGGCTACAAAGAAATTGGCGTATATTCAACTCCGTGTAACAAACACTATGGGGGAAGAGCCTTTCAACTAAAATCTTGTTTCACTAAGGTAGAATTTTGAAAAAAAAAAACTTGCGGGGTGTATGCATTAAGTGACATTTTGTTCAACTCTCTCAAAAAGCACTTTGCAGAAACCATCTTTCAACTAACATCTCATTTCACTGTTAGAAGGGTTGGAAAACCTACGTGGGGCCTCTAAGGAAAGGGCCATTAACTCCGTCAAAGGACACTGTGGTGACACCGACTTTCAAAAAACATCTAGTTTCATTAAGTTAGAAGTGTTGGAAACCCACACAGGGCTTCCACGGAGCGTGACATATACTCAGCTCTATGAAACACTGTGGGGAAACCGTTCTCCAAGTAACATCTTCTTTCACTAAGTTAGAGGTGTTTGAAACACTTTGTGGGTCTTACGCATAAAGTGCCATAACCTCAATTCTGCCAAGCAGCCTTTTGGGGATACCGTCTTTCAACTCACATCTTGTTTTAGCAAATTAGAATTGTTCAAAATTCTTTGTGGGGAATGATGAAGCAAGTGACCTGATACTTGACTGGAAAAAATTCTCTTGAGAAACCATCTTTCAACTCATGTCTGGTTTCATTAATTTAGAAGTGTTTTAAAACCCTATATGGGGCCTATGGAGAAAGTGCCATGTCCTCACCTCTGTCAAGCAACCCTGTGGTGAAACCATCTTTCAACTAACATACGGTTCCACTAAGGTAAAATTTTTGAAAATATTCGCGAGAAATTATGAAGTGCCATATACTCAGTGGTGTTTGACAATACTGTGGAGAAACCATCGTTCAAAGAACTTCTTGTTTCACGAAGTAAACCTATGCGGAAAACATAGGGGAATGGCACAGACACAGCGCTGTGAAATAACATTGTCATACGCTTCTAACTTAAGTATACAAGATGTTGGTTGAAAGTTATGTTCCCCAAAGTGCTCTTTGACAAAGTTGAGTATATGGCACTTTCCACCTAGGCCCCGCATAGGTTTCCCAACACTTCTAACTTAGTGAAACAAGATGTTGGTTGAAAGATGGTTTCTCCATAGGATTTTTTAACAGGGGCTGGTATATGTCCCCTTCCGCATCCTTCCCCGCATAGGTTTTCAAGTGATACAAGACAGTAGCTGAAAGACGGCTTCTGCAAAGAGCGGTTTGACAGAGTTGAGTATGTGGCACTTTCGGTATAGGCCCTGCATAGTTTTTCAAAGAGTTCTTAGTGAAATGAAATGTGATAGTTGAAAGACGGTTTCCCCGCCGTGTTATTTCATCGGGTTGAGCATATATATGGCACTTTCCGCATAGTTCCCGCATGAACTAGAAGTGTTCCTGCATGAATTAGAAGTGCCAGACACTTCTAATGTAGAGAAACGAGATGTTAGTTGAAAGAACGTTTCCCCACAGTGTCGTTTCACAGAGTATATGGTACTTACTTTGTATTCCCTGCATGGGTCTTCAGAGTTCTCAATGAAGTCGGTGTGAATTGAAAGAATTTTTCACCACAGCGTTGCCCCACAGAGTGGAGTATATGGGATTTTACGTTGTGGCGCCATAAAGGGTCACAAACACATCCATGATGGTGAAAGCAGAGGCTTCTTGAAAGATTCTTTTAAACACAGTAGCTTTTCACTGAAGTGAAGGTTTGGCACTATCCGGCTAGGCCCGGCATGTGTATTCAAACACTTCTAACTTAGTGAAACCACATGTTTCACGGAGGTGAGTGTATGGCACTTTCCGTCTAGGCCCCGCGTTAGGTTTGCAAGTTTCCAAGTTAGTTGAACCCGACGTTCGATGAAAACGTTGGTTTCCCCCAAGCGCTGTTTGACAGAGCTGGGTAGGTGGCACTTGTGTTCCAACACTACTCCCTTAAGTTATACAAGAGTTTAGTTGGAAGCCGGTTTCTCTACAGGACTCTTTAACTGTGGCTGGCATATGTCACTTTCCACATCTTTGCCCACGTTGGTTTTCAAACACTTCTAACGCAGTGCAGTTGGACAGAGTTGAGTCTACGGCACTTTCCACATAGGCACCTCAAGCTTTCAAACACTTCTAAGTTATAAAAGATTTAGTTGGAAGATGTTTTCCCCTCAGTGTTGGGTCACAAAGTTCAGTACCTGGCACTTTCTGCATAGAGCCTGTGTACTTTTCAAACACTTTTAGTGAAACCAGATGTTAGTGGAAAGGTCATTTCACCACAACGTTGTTTCACACAGCTGAGTCCATGGCACTTAGCGGTTAGGCTTCTCCTAGGTTTTCGAACACTTCTGAGAGCGTCCAGAGAGTAGTGGAAAGACTACTGTGACCGTTTCCCCACAGTGTTGTTTCACAGGGTTGAGTGTACGGCAATATCCGCATAAGCCCCGCCTGTGTTTTCAAACACTTGTCACTGAGTGAAACCAGATGTCAGGAGATTGTCCCCCGACAACGCTGTTTCACAGAGGTGAGTATGCGGCACGTTCGCTGTGAGCCACCATGGTTTTCAAACACCTCTGAGTAAAGCAAGAGATTGTTTGGAAGATGGAGTCCCCACAGGGTTCTAGCACAGTGTTGACTATGTGGTACTTTCCGCATAGGTCCCTCATAGTTTTCAAACACTTTACCTTAGGGAAACCAGATATTAGTTGAAAGATGGTTTCACCAGACCTTTGTTTCACACAGTTAGTTGAGTGTGTGGCACTTAGCGCTCAGGTTTCTCTTAGGTTTCAAGCACTTCTAATGTAGGTAGTTGAAAGACGGCTTCCCCAAAGGGTGGTTTCACAGAGGTGAGAATATAGCACTATCCTCAGAGACCCAGCATGGCTTTTCAAACACTTGTAACTTGGTAAGTCCAGATGTCGGTTGAAGGACAGTTTCCCCCCCAGGTTGTTTCACAGAGTTGAGTATGTGACACTTCTTCTCATCGCCCTAACCACACAGATTTGCAACCACTTCTAACCCAGTGAAACCAGATGTTAGGAGGAAGAAGGTTTTTCCCCCACCGTCTTGTTTCGCAGAGCTGAGTATCTGGCACTTTTGGTGTAGACCTCGCATCGTTTTCAAGCACACCTAACTTAGCGAACTAAGATGTTAGTTGAAGGACGGTGTCCCCAAAGTGTTGGTTGACACATTTGAGTGTAAGGTACTTTCGCGTAGGTCCCGCATGGGTTTTCAAATACGTCTAAAAGTGATGCCGGATGTTAGTGGAAAGATGGGCTCACCACACTGGTGTTTTACAGAGTGGAGCAGAGGGCACTTTCTGGGTAGAACCGAATAAGTTTTCAAACACATCGAACTCACTGAAACGAGAGGTTAACTGACACATGGGTTCCCCACAACGTTGTTTCACAGACTTGACTACGTGGCACTTTCGATGCAGGCCTTGCATGGGTTTTCAAACACACTCTGACTTTGTGAACCAAGATGCTCGTTGGACGGTAGTTTCATCACGCTGATAGTCACACTTTTGCGTTTATGACTCTACAGGCTTAGGCCTCTCATAGGATTTCAAACACTTCTATCCTACGAAAACCAGACGGTAGTTGAAAGATGATTTCCCCAACTGGGTAGTTTCACAGAGTTGAGTGTACGCCACTATTCCCATAGGCCCCGCATGTGTTTTCAAACACTTGAAACTTAGTGAAACCAGATATTAGTTGAAAGATCGTTTCACCACACTGATATTCACAGTCTTGAGGCTGTGGCACTTCAGGGTTAAGCCTCTCATAGGATTTCAACACTTTTAACTCAAGGAAACCAGATGGTAGTTGAAGGACAGTTTCCTCACAGTGTTTTTTCACAGAGTTGAGTACATGGCCCTTTGGGGGGGGTGGGGGGGGGGTCGGCCCTGCATAGTGTTCAAACACCTTTAGGGAAACAGGATGTTAGTTGGAAGGTGGTTTCTCCACGGTATTCCCTCCCAATGTCGAGTATATGTCAGTTTCCCCGTGGTTCCCCGCACAAGTTTTCAAGCGATTCTATGTTAGTGATGCAAAATACTAGTTTCAAAGATGGTTTCCGCAATGTGCAGGTTGACAGGGTTGAGTGTATTATATATGGCACTTGCCCCCTGGGCCCCGCATGGTTTTGCAAACGCTTCCACCTTAGGGAAATGAGATGTTGGCTGAAAGACCGTTTCACCACACTTGTTTCACAGAGTCGAGTATACGGCACTTTCTGCAGAAGGCCCAATAAGTTTTCCAACACTTCTAACAGTGAAACAAGATGTTAGTTCAAAGATGGATTCTCCACGGTGTTGTTGGACAGAGTTGCGCATATGGCACCTTCTGCATAGGCCCTGCGTTGGTTTTCCAACCAGTCTAACCGAAAGGTGATTTTGGTGGAAAGATGGTTTCCCCACAATGTTATTTCCCAAAGCCGAGTGTACAGCACTTTCGGCGTAGGCCCCTCATTGGTTTCAAATAATTGTAACCTAGTGAAACTTGATGTTAAGTGAAGGATCTAAAGAGCTGCTTGATAAAGTTGAGTATACGGAACTCTCCACCTGGGCTCCGCAAAGGTTTTCAAACACTTCTAACGGGGAAAGGAGATGTGAGTCCAAAGATGTTTTCCCCACAGTGCTTCACAGAACTGAGTACATGGCACTTTCCGCATGTGCGGAAGAGGGTTTTCAAACACTTCTCACTTCGTGAAACCTTCGGTTAGTTGAAAGATGTTTCTCCACCCTGTTGTTTCACAAAGTTGAGTAGATGGCAACCCCTTCATAGTTCCCCGCCTGGCTTTTCAAGCCCTTTTAAGTGAAACAAGATGTTCGTTGAAAGATGGATTCCCCAAAGTGTTGTCTGACAGAGTTGATTATATGGCACGATCTGCGTGGGCCCTGCACTGGTTATCACATACTTCTAACCTAGTGAGCCGAGTTGAGTACATGGTACTTTCTGTGTGGACCCCGCATGGGTTTTCTAACAATTCTCATTTATTGAAACCAGATATTTGCTGAAAGATTGGTTTCGCCACAGTCTTTTCTCACAGAGTTGAGTGTATGCATTTCCGCATAAGCCCCGCATAGGTTTTCAAACACTTCACGTTTACTGAAATAGGATGTTAGTTGACGGGTGGGTTCCCCACAGCGTTTCATACACTTCAGCATATGGCACTTTCGGTTTAGACCCCACGTGGGTTTTCAACTCTATCTAACCTAGTGTAACAGGATGTTGGTTGATAGAAGGCATCACCACACTGGTGTTTCACAGGCAGTTTCGGTGTGGGCCCCACGAGCGTTTGCAAACACTTCCAACTTCGTTGAACCAGGTGTCATTTTGAAAATTGGTTTGTCTGCAGTGATGTTTCACAAAGTGAGTAAAGGCCGCTTTGGTTATACTTCTATGTCTAGGATCTCAATGCTTCTCACTTGGTGAACATGTGAGTTGAAAGCTGTCTCAGCACAGTGATTTGGCACAACGCCGGGCATGTGGCACTTTCCATAAATACGCCATTTTTCAAGACGCATTTTGTTCCACTGAGATGTGTTTGAAAACCTACGAGGGAAACTCTGAGGAGATGGCATATACTCGACACTGACTTTCAACTCACATACACGTCTTCACGAAGATGAAAGTGTTTGAAAACCTATGCAGAGTTTACGCTGAACATGCCACACATCAACTCTGGGAACCAGTTTACTGAACCATCATTCAGCTAACCTCTCGTTTCACAACGTTGAGAGAGTTTGAAAACCCACGCGGGACCTACAGGGAAAGTGGCGTATACTCAACTCTATGAAAGAACACTGAGGGGGGAATTGATCTCTCACCCACCATCTGGTTGCACGAAGAGTTGTTTGAAAAGCAAGTCGGGGACTATGCAGAAAGTGCCTTATACTCGAATCAGTGAAACAGCAGTGTGGGGAACCGTCTTTCAACAAACCTTCGGTTTCACCAACTTACAAGTGGTGGGAAACTTACGCGGGGTGCTCCGAGAGACGTGCCATACACTCAACTCGGTGAAACCACGCTGTGGTGGCAACGTCTTTCAACTACCATCTGATCCCACAAATTAGTGTGTGATTTAGAATTAGAATGTCTGAAAACCCATGCCGACACCTATGCGGTAAGTGCCATTACTCAACTCTGTGAAACAACATTGTGGGAGAACTATGTCTCAATTAGCAACTTGTTTCCCTAAGTTAGAAGAGTTTCAAACACATGCTGGGAACTATGTGGAAAGCGGCATGGACTGGACTCCGTGAAAAAAATACTGTAGAGAAACCATCTTGCAAATGACATAAGGTTTCACTCTGTTAGAAGTGTTTGAAAACCTATGCGAGGCCTATGCATAAAGTGTCATGTAGCCCACTCGGGCAAACGACACTGTGGGGCAACCATCTTTCAACCGTCGTCTTGTTTCACCACGTGAAAAGTGTCTAAAAACTCACGCAGGGGCACTTTTGTGCTCACTTTTGTGTCCGGTGAAAGAGGTGTCTGATGGAAATGTCTATCAACTACCATCTGGTTTCCGTAACTTAGTGTGTTTGAAAACCGCAGCGGGGCCCACATCAAGTGTGCCATATACACGACTGTATGAAACATTGTGGGGAAACCATCTTTCAGCTAACAGCTCGTTTCACTACGGGACAAGTGTTTGAAAACCCATGCAGGGCCTAGGTGGAAGAAGCCATATACTCAACTCTGAAACAACACTGTGAGGTAACCCTCTTACAAGTAACACCTTGTTTCCCCAAGGGAGAAGAGTTTGGAAACATGCACGCGTCCTACACGGAAAGAGCCATGTGCTCATGCTCATAAACACTGTGGGGGAAACCCTCTTTCAAGTATCGCCTTGTTTCATTAAGTTACAGGAGTTTGAAGACCCCTGTGGGGCCTAAGGGAAAAGTGCCCTATACCTAACTTCGCAAAACAAGACTGAGGGGAAACATCTCTCAACTAGTATCTCTTTGTCACAAAGTTAGAGGTCTTTGAAAACCCATGCCCGGCCGATGCGGATGGCTCTATAGAGTCTGTGAAACAACCCTTTGTGAAACCTCTTTCAACTCACATCTTGTTTCACTAAGTGACAGTGGTGTAAAACCCTTGCAGTGTTTATGCGGAAATTGCCATAAACGGAACTGCGAAAAAACAATGTGGTGAAAGCTTCTTTAACTACCATGTCATTTCACAAAGTTACAAGTGTTTGAAAACTTATGCAGGGCCTAGCAGGGAAAGTGCCATAAACTCAACTCAGTGAAACACTGGGGAAAACAATCTTTCATTTAACATCTGGTTTCACAAAATTACAAGTGTTCGAGAATACACGCGGGGCCTATAGGGATTGTGCCGTACACTCAACTCTGTGAAACGACCCTCTGGGGAGACCGTCGTTCCACTACCCCTGGCTGTCGCTAAGGTACAAGTGTCTGAAAACGTACGCGGGGCCTATGCACGAAGTGCCATACACTCAACGCTGTGAAACATTCCAGTGGTGAGACCATCTCTCGCCTAACCTCAGGCTTCACTTAGAAGTGTTTGAAATCCCAGGCGGGTTTATAAGGGAAAGTGCCATTATACTCAACCCAGTGAAATAACACTTGGGGAAAACAACCTTTCACTCAACATCGGGTATCACTAAATTGCAAGTGTTGGAAAACGCCTGTGGGGCCTTGGGGGATAGTGCCATATGCTCAACTCTGTGGAAAACCAATTTTTGTTACACGAAGTCAGAATTGTTTGAGAACCCATGCGGGACTACACCAAAACTGCCACGTACTCAACCGTGTGAAACAACAGTGTGGTGCTTCCATCTTTAAACATACGTCTGGTTTCACTAAGGTAGCACTGTTTGAAAACGCTTCTAGGGGCTACAAAGAAATTGGCGTATATTCAACTCCGTGTAACAAACACTATGGGGGAAGAGCCTTTCAACTAAAATCTTGTTTCACTAAGGTAGAATTTTGAAAAAAAAAAACTTGCGGGGTGTATGCATTAAGTGACATTTTGTTCAACTCTCTCAAAAAGCACTTTGCAGAAACCATCTTTCAACTAACATCTCATTTCACTGTTAGAAGGGTTGGAAAACCTACGTGGGGCCTCTAAGGAAAGGGCCATTAACTCCGTCAAAGGACACTGTGGTGACACCGACTTTCAAAAAACATCTAGTTTCATTAAGTTAGAAGTGTTGGAAACCCACACAGGGCTTCCACGGAGCGTGACATATACTCAGCTCTATGAAACACTGTGGGGAAACCGTTCTCCAAGTAACATCTTCTTTCACTAAGTTAGAGGTGTTTGAAACACTTTGTGGGTCTTACGCATAAAGTGCCATAACCTCAATTCTGCCAAGCAGCCTTTTGGGGATACCGTCTTTCAACTCACATCTTGTTTTAGCAAATTAGAATTGTTCAAAATTCTTTGTGGGGAATGATGAAGCAAGTGACCTGATACTTGACTGGAAAAAATTCTCTTGAGAAACCATCTTTCAACTCATGTCTGGTTTCATTAATTTAGAAGTGTTTTAAAACCCTATATGGGGCCTATGGAGAAAGTGCCATGTCCTCACCTCTGTCAAGCAACCCTGTGGTGAAACCATCTTTCAACTAACATACGGTTCCACTAAGGTAAAATTTTTGAAAATATTCGCGAGAAATTATGAAGTGCCATATACTCAGTGGTGTTTGACAATACTGTGGAGAAACCATCGTTCAAAGAACTTCTTGTTTCACGAAGTAAACCTATGCGGAAAACATAGGGGAATGGCACAGACACAGCGCTGTGAAATAACATTGTCATACGCTTCTAACTTAAGTATACAAGATGTTGGTTGAAAGTTATGTTCCCCAAAGTGCTCTTTGACAAAGTTGAGTATATGGCACTTTCCACCTAGGCCCCGCATAGGTTTCCCAACACTTCTAACTTAGTGAAACAAGATGTTGGTTGAAAGATGGTTTCTCCATAGGATTTTTTAACAGGGGCTGGTATATGTCCCCTTCCGCATCCTTCCCCGCATAGGTTTTCAAGTGATACAAGACAGTAGCTGAAAGACGGCTTCTGCAAAGAGCGGTTTGACAGAGTTGAGTATGTGGCACTTTCGGTATAGGCCCTGCATAGTTTTTCAAAGAGTTCTTAGTGAAATGAAATGTGATAGTTGAAAGACGGTTTCCCCGCCGTGTTATTTCATCGGGTTGAGCATATATATGGCACTTTCCGCATAGTTCCCGCATGAACTAGAAGTGTTCCTGCATGAATTAGAAGTGCCAGACACTTCTAATGTAGAGAAACGAGATGTTAGTTGAAAGAACGTTTCCCCACAGTGTCGTTTCACAGAGTATATGGTACTTACTTTGTATTCCCTGCATGGGTCTTCAGAGTTCTCAATGAAGTCGGTGTGAATTGAAAGAATTTTTCACCACAGCGTTGCCCCACAGAGTGGAGTATATGGGATTTTACGTTGTGGCGCCATAAAGGGTCACAAACACATCCATGATGGTGAAAGCAGAGGCTTCTTGAAAGATTCTTTTAAACACAGTAGCTTTTCACTGAAGTGAAGGTTTGGCACTATCCGGCTAGGCCCGGCATGTGTATTCAAACACTTCTAACTTAGTGAAACCACATGTTTCACGGAGGTGAGTGTATGGCACTTTCCGTCTAGGCCCCGCGTTAGGTTTGCAAGTTTCCAAGTTAGTTGAACCCGACGTTCGATGAAAACGTTGGTTTCCCCCAAGCGCTGTTTGACAGAGCTGGGTAGGTGGCACTTGTGTTCCAACACTACTCCCTTAAGTTATACAAGAGTTTAGTTGGAAGCCGGTTTCTCTACAGGACTCTTTAACTGTGGCTGGCATATGTCACTTTCCACATCTTTGCCCACGTTGGTTTTCAAACACTTCTAACGCAGTGCAGTTGGACAGAGTTGAGTCTACGGCACTTTCCACATAGGCACCTCAAGCTTTCAAACACTTCTAAGTTATAAAAGATTTAGTTGGAAGATGTTTTCCCCTCAGTGTTGGGTCACAAAGTTCAGTACCTGGCACTTTCTGCATAGAGCCTGTGTACTTTTCAAACACTTTTAGTGAAACCAGATGTTAGTGGAAAGGTCATTTCACCACAACGTTGTTTCACACAGCTGAGTCCATGGCACTTAGCGGTTAGGCTTCTCCTAGGTTTTCGAACACTTCTGAGAGCGTCCAGAGAGTAGTGGAAAGACTACTGTGACCGTTTCCCCACAGTGTTGTTTCACAGGGTTGAGTGTACGGCAATATCCGCATAAGCCCCGCCTGTGTTTTCAAACACTTGTCACTGAGTGAAACCAGATGTCAGGAGATTGTCCCCCGACAACGCTGTTTCACAGAGGTGAGTATGCGGCACGTTCGCTGTGAGCCACCATGGTTTTCAAACACCTCTGAGTAAAGCAAGAGATTGTTTGGAAGATGGAGTCCCCACAGGGTTCTAGCACAGTGTTGACTATGTGGTACTTTCCGCATAGGTCCCTCATAGTTTTCAAACACTTTACCTTAGGGAAACCAGATATTAGTTGAAAGATGGTTTCACCAGACCTTTGTTTCACACAGTTAGTTGAGTGTGTGGCACTTAGCGCTCAGGTTTCTCTTAGGTTTCAAGCACTTCTAATGTAGGTAGTTGAAAGACGGCTTCCCCAAAGGGTGGTTTCACAGAGGTGAGAATATAGCACTATCCTCAGAGACCCAGCATGGCTTTTCAAACACTTGTAACTTGGTAAGTCCAGATGTCGGTTGAAGGACAGTTTCCCCCCCAGGTTGTTTCACAGAGTTGAGTATGTGACACTTCTTCTCATCGCCCTAACCACACAGATTTGCAACCACTTCTAACCCAGTGAAACCAGATGTTAGGAGGAAGAAGGTTTTTCCCCCACCGTCTTGTTTCGCAGAGCTGAGTATCTGGCACTTTTGGTGTAGACCTCGCATCGTTTTCAAGCACACCTAACTTAGCGAACTAAGATGTTAGTTGAAGGACGGTGTCCCCAAAGTGTTGGTTGACACATTTGAGTGTAAGGTACTTTCGCGTAGGTCCCGCATGGGTTTTCAAATACGTCTAAAAGTGATGCCGGATGTTAGTGGAAAGATGGGCTCACCACACTGGTGTTTTACAGAGTGGAGCAGAGGGCACTTTCTGGGTAGAACCGAATAAGTTTTCAAACACATCGAACTCACTGAAACGAGAGGTTAACTGACACATGGGTTCCCCACAACGTTGTTTCACAGACTTGACTACGTGGCACTTTCGATGCAGGCCTTGCATGGGTTTTCAAACACACTCTGACTTTGTGAACCAAGATGCTCGTTGGACGGTAGTTTCATCACGCTGATAGTCACACTTTTGCGTTTATGACTCTACAGGCTTAGGCCTCTCATAGGATTTCAAACACTTCTATCCTACGAAAACCAGACGGTAGTTGAAAGATGATTTCCCCAACTGGGTAGTTTCACAGAGTTGAGTGTACGCCACTATTCCCATAGGCCCCGCATGTGTTTTCAAACACTTGAAACTTAGTGAAACCAGATATTAGTTGAAAGATCGTTTCACCACACTGATATTCACAGTCTTGAGGCTGTGGCACTTCAGGGTTAAGCCTCTCATAGGATTTCAACACTTTTAACTCAAGGAAACCAGATGGTAGTTGAAGGACAGTTTCCTCACAGTGTTTTTTCACAGAGTTGAGTACATGGCCCTTTGGGGGGGGTGGGGGGGGGGTCGGCCCTGCATAGTGTTCAAACACCTTTAGGGAAACAGGATGTTAGTTGGAAGGTGGTTTCTCCACGGTATTCCCTCCCAATGTCGAGTATATGTCAGTTTCCCCGTGGTTCCCCGCACAAGTTTTCAAGCGATTCTATGTTAGTGATGCAAAATACTAGTTTCAAAGATGGTTTCCGCAATGTGCAGGTTGACAGGGTTGAGTGTATTATATATGGCACTTGCCCCCTGGGCCCCGCATGGTTTTGCAAACGCTTCCACCTTAGGGAAATGAGATGTTGGCTGAAAGACCGTTTCACCACACTTGTTTCACAGAGTCGAGTATACGGCACTTTCTGCAGAAGGCCCAATAAGTTTTCCAACACTTCTAACAGTGAAACAAGATGTTAGTTCAAAGATGGATTCTCCACGGTGTTGTTGGACAGAGTTGCGCATATGGCACCTTCTGCATAGGCCCTGCGTTGGTTTTCCAACCAGTCTAACCGAAAGGTGATTTTGGTGGAAAGATGGTTTCCCCACAATGTTATTTCCCAAAGCCGAGTGTACAGCACTTTCGGCGTAGGCCCCTCATTGGTTTCAAATAATTGTAACCTAGTGAAACTTGATGTTAAGTGAAGGATCTAAAGAGCTGCTTGATAAAGTTGAGTATACGGAACTCTCCACCTGGGCTCCGCAAAGGTTTTCAAACACTTCTAACGGGGAAAGGAGATGTGAGTCCAAAGATGTTTTCCCCACAGTGCTTCACAGAACTGAGTACATGGCACTTTCCGCATGTGCGGAAGAGGGTTTTCAAACACTTCTCACTTCGTGAAACCTTCGGTTAGTTGAAAGATGTTTCTCCACCCTGTTGTTTCACAAAGTTGAGTAGATGGCAACCCCTTCATAGTTCCCCGCCTGGCTTTTCAAGCCCTTTTAAGTGAAACAAGATGTTCGTTGAAAGATGGATTCCCCAAAGTGTTGTCTGACAGAGTTGATTATATGGCACGATCTGCGTGGGCCCTGCACTGGTTATCACATACTTCTAACCTAGTGAGCCGAGTTGAGTACATGGTACTTTCTGTGTGGACCCCGCATGGGTTTTCTAACAATTCTCATTTATTGAAACCAGATATTTGCTGAAAGATTGGTTTCGCCACAGTCTTTTCTCACAGAGTTGAGTGTATGCATTTCCGCATAAGCCCCGCATAGGTTTTCAAACACTTCACGTTTACTGAAATAGGATGTTAGTTGACGGGTGGGTTCCCCACAGCGTTTCATACACTTCAGCATATGGCACTTTCGGTTTAGACCCCACGTGGGTTTTCAACTCTATCTAACCTAGTGTAACAGGATGTTGGTTGATAGAAGGCATCACCACACTGGTGTTTCACAGGCAGTTTCGGTGTGGGCCCCACGAGCGTTTGCAAACACTTCCAACTTCGTTGAACCAGGTGTCATTTTGAAAATTGGTTTGTCTGCAGTGATGTTTCACAAAGTGAGTAAAGGCCGCTTTGGTTATACTTCTATGTCTAGGATCTCAATGCTTCTCACTTGGTGAACATGTGAGTTGAAAGCTGTCTCAGCACAGTGATTTGGCACAACGCCGGGCATGTGGCACTTTCCATAAATACGCCATTTTTCAAGACGCATTTTGTTCCACTGAGATGTGTTTGAAAACCTACGAGGGAAACTCTGAGGAGATGGCATATACTCGACACTGACTTTCAACTCACATACACGTCTTCACGAAGATGAAAGTGTTTGAAAACCTATGCAGAGTTTACGCTGAACATGCCACACATCAACTCTGGGAACCAGTTTACTGAACCATCATTCAGCTAACCTCTCGTTTCACAACGTTGAGAGAGTTTGAAAACCCACGCGGGACCTACAGGGAAAGTGGCGTATACTCAACTCTATGAAAGAACACTGAGGGGGGAATTGATCTCTCACCCACCATCTGGTTGCACGAAGAGTTGTTTGAAAAGCAAGTCGGGGACTATGCAGAAAGTGCCTTATACTCGAATCAGTGAAACAGCAGTGTGGGGAACCGTCTTTCAACAAACCTTCGGTTTCACCAACTTACAAGTGGTGGGAAACTTACGCGGGGTGCTCCGAGAGACGTGCCATACACTCAACTCGGTGAAACCACGCTGTGGTGGCAACGTCTTTCAACTACCATCTGATCCCACAAATTAGTGTGTGATTTAGAATTAGAATGTCTGAAAACCCATGCCGACACCTATGCGGTAAGTGCCATTACTCAACTCTGTGAAACAACATTGTGGGAGAACTATGTCTCAATTAGCAACTTGTTTCCCTAAGTTAGAAGAGTTTCAAACACATGCTGGGAACTATGTGGAAAGCGGCATGGACTGGACTCCGTGAAAAAAATACTGTAGAGAAACCATCTTGCAAATGACATAAGGTTTCACTCTGTTAGAAGTGTTTGAAAACCTATGCGAGGCCTATGCATAAAGTGTCATGTAGCCCACTCGGGCAAACGACACTGTGGGGCAACCATCTTTCAACCGTCGTCTTGTTTCACCACGTGAAAAGTGTCTAAAAACTCACGCAGGGGCACTTTTGTGCTCACTTTTGTGTCCGGTGAAAGAGGTGTCTGATGGAAATGTCTATCAACTACCATCTGGTTTCCGTAACTTAGTGTGTTTGAAAACCGCAGCGGGGCCCACATCAAGTGTGCCATATACACGACTGTATGAAACATTGTGGGGAAACCATCTTTCAGCTAACAGCTCGTTTCACTACGGGACAAGTGTTTGAAAACCCATGCAGGGCCTAGGTGGAAGAAGCCATATACTCAACTCTGAAACAACACTGTGAGGTAACCCTCTTACAAGTAACACCTTGTTTCCCCAAGGGAGAAGAGTTTGGAAACATGCACGCGTCCTACACGGAAAGAGCCATGTGCTCATGCTCATAAACACTGTGGGGGAAACCCTCTTTCAAGTATCGCCTTGTTTCATTAAGTTACAGGAGTTTGAAGACCCCTGTGGGGCCTAAGGGAAAAGTGCCCTATACCTAACTTCGCAAAACAAGACTGAGGGGAAACATCTCTCAACTAGTATCTCTTTGTCACAAAGTTAGAGGTCTTTGAAAACCCATGCCCGGCCGATGCGGATGGCTCTATAGAGTCTGTGAAACAACCCTTTGTGAAACCTCTTTCAACTCACATCTTGTTTCACTAAGTGACAGTGGTGTAAAACCCTTGCAGTGTTTATGCGGAAATTGCCATAAACGGAACTGCGAAAAAACAATGTGGTGAAAGCTTCTTTAACTACCATGTCATTTCACAAAGTTACAAGTGTTTGAAAACTTATGCAGGGCCTAGCAGGGAAAGTGCCATAAACTCAACTCAGTGAAACACTGGGGAAAACAATCTTTCATTTAACATCTGGTTTCACAAAATTACAAGTGTTCGAGAATACACGCGGGGCCTATAGGGATTGTGCCGTACACTCAACTCTGTGAAACGACCCTCTGGGGAGACCGTCGTTCCACTACCCCTGGCTGTCGCTAAGGTACAAGTGTCTGAAAACGTACGCGGGGCCTATGCACGAAGTGCCATACACTCAACGCTGTGAAACATTCCAGTGGTGAGACCATCTCTCGCCTAACCTCAGGCTTCACTTAGAAGTGTTTGAAATCCCAGGCGGGTTTATAAGGGAAAGTGCCATTATACTCAACCCAGTGAAATAACACTTGGGGAAAACAACCTTTCACTCAACATCGGGTATCACTAAATTGCAAGTGTTGGAAAACGCCTGTGGGGCCTTGGGGGATAGTGCCATATGCTCAACTCTGTGGAAAACCAATTTTTGTTACACGAAGTCAGAATTGTTTGAGAACCCATGCGGGACTACACCAAAACTGCCACGTACTCAACCGTGTGAAACAACAGTGTGGTGCTTCCATCTTTAAACATACGTCTGGTTTCACTAAGGTAGCACTGTTTGAAAACGCTTCTAGGGGCTACAAAGAAATTGGCGTATATTCAACTCCGTGTAACAAACACTATGGGGGAAGAGCCTTTCAACTAAAATCTTGTTTCACTAAGGTAGAATTTTGAAAAAAAAAAACTTGCGGGGTGTATGCATTAAGTGACATTTTGTTCAACTCTCTCAAAAAGCACTTTGCAGAAACCATCTTTCAACTAACATCTCATTTCACTGTTAGAAGGGTTGGAAAACCTACGTGGGGCCTCTAAGGAAAGGGCCATTAACTCCGTCAAAGGACACTGTGGTGACACCGACTTTCAAAAAACATCTAGTTTCATTAAGTTAGAAGTGTTGGAAACCCACACAGGGCTTCCACGGAGCGTGACATATACTCAGCTCTATGAAACACTGTGGGGAAACCGTTCTCCAAGTAACATCTTCTTTCACTAAGTTAGAGGTGTTTGAAACACTTTGTGGGTCTTACGCATAAAGTGCCATAACCTCAATTCTGCCAAGCAGCCTTTTGGGGATACCGTCTTTCAACTCACATCTTGTTTTAGCAAATTAGAATTGTTCAAAATTCTTTGTGGGGAATGATGAAGCAAGTGACCTGATACTTGACTGGAAAAAATTCTCTTGAGAAACCATCTTTCAACTCATGTCTGGTTTCATTAATTTAGAAGTGTTTTAAAACCCTATATGGGGCCTATGGAGAAAGTGCCATGTCCTCACCTCTGTCAAGCAACCCTGTGGTGAAACCATCTTTCAACTAACATACGGTTCCACTAAGGTAAAATTTTTGAAAATATTCGCGAGAAATTATGAAGTGCCATATACTCAGTGGTGTTTGACAATACTGTGGAGAAACCATCGTTCAAAGAACTTCTTGTTTCACGAAGTAAACCTATGCGGAAAACATAGGGGAATGGCACAGACACAGCGCTGTGAAATAACATTGTCATACGCTTCTAACTTAAGTATACAAGATGTTGGTTGAAAGTTATGTTCCCCAAAGTGCTCTTTGACAAAGTTGAGTATATGGCACTTTCCACCTAGGCCCCGCATAGGTTTCCCAACACTTCTAACTTAGTGAAACAAGATGTTGGTTGAAAGATGGTTTCTCCATAGGATTTTTTAACAGGGGCTGGTATATGTCCCCTTCCGCATCCTTCCCCGCATAGGTTTTCAAGTGATACAAGACAGTAGCTGAAAGACGGCTTCTGCAAAGAGCGGTTTGACAGAGTTGAGTATGTGGCACTTTCGGTATAGGCCCTGCATAGTTTTTCAAAGAGTTCTTAGTGAAATGAAATGTGATAGTTGAAAGACGGTTTCCCCGCCGTGTTATTTCATCGGGTTGAGCATATATATGGCACTTTCCGCATAGTTCCCGCATGAACTAGAAGTGTTCCTGCATGAATTAGAAGTGCCAGACACTTCTAATGTAGAGAAACGAGATGTTAGTTGAAAGAACGTTTCCCCACAGTGTCGTTTCACAGAGTATATGGTACTTACTTTGTATTCCCTGCATGGGTCTTCAGAGTTCTCAATGAAGTCGGTGTGAATTGAAAGAATTTTTCACCACAGCGTTGCCCCACAGAGTGGAGTATATGGGATTTTACGTTGTGGCGCCATAAAGGGTCACAAACACATCCATGATGGTGAAAGCAGAGGCTTCTTGAAAGATTCTTTTAAACACAGTAGCTTTTCACTGAAGTGAAGGTTTGGCACTATCCGGCTAGGCCCGGCATGTGTATTCAAACACTTCTAACTTAGTGAAACCACATGTTTCACGGAGGTGAGTGTATGGCACTTTCCGTCTAGGCCCCGCGTTAGGTTTGCAAGTTTCCAAGTTAGTTGAACCCGACGTTCGATGAAAACGTTGGTTTCCCCCAAGCGCTGTTTGACAGAGCTGGGTAGGTGGCACTTGTGTTCCAACACTACTCCCTTAAGTTATACAAGAGTTTAGTTGGAAGCCGGTTTCTCTACAGGACTCTTTAACTGTGGCTGGCATATGTCACTTTCCACATCTTTGCCCACGTTGGTTTTCAAACACTTCTAACGCAGTGCAGTTGGACAGAGTTGAGTCTACGGCACTTTCCACATAGGCACCTCAAGCTTTCAAACACTTCTAAGTTATAAAAGATTTAGTTGGAAGATGTTTTCCCCTCAGTGTTGGGTCACAAAGTTCAGTACCTGGCACTTTCTGCATAGAGCCTGTGTACTTTTCAAACACTTTTAGTGAAACCAGATGTTAGTGGAAAGGTCATTTCACCACAACGTTGTTTCACACAGCTGAGTCCATGGCACTTAGCGGTTAGGCTTCTCCTAGGTTTTCGAACACTTCTGAGAGCGTCCAGAGAGTAGTGGAAAGACTACTGTGACCGTTTCCCCACAGTGTTGTTTCACAGGGTTGAGTGTACGGCAATATCCGCATAAGCCCCGCCTGTGTTTTCAAACACTTGTCACTGAGTGAAACCAGATGTCAGGAGATTGTCCCCCGACAACGCTGTTTCACAGAGGTGAGTATGCGGCACGTTCGCTGTGAGCCACCATGGTTTTCAAACACCTCTGAGTAAAGCAAGAGATTGTTTGGAAGATGGAGTCCCCACAGGGTTCTAGCACAGTGTTGACTATGTGGTACTTTCCGCATAGGTCCCTCATAGTTTTCAAACACTTTACCTTAGGGAAACCAGATATTAGTTGAAAGATGGTTTCACCAGACCTTTGTTTCACACAGTTAGTTGAGTGTGTGGCACTTAGCGCTCAGGTTTCTCTTAGGTTTCAAGCACTTCTAATGTAGGTAGTTGAAAGACGGCTTCCCCAAAGGGTGGTTTCACAGAGGTGAGAATATAGCACTATCCTCAGAGACCCAGCATGGCTTTTCAAACACTTGTAACTTGGTAAGTCCAGATGTCGGTTGAAGGACAGTTTCCCCCCCAGGTTGTTTCACAGAGTTGAGTATGTGACACTTCTTCTCATCGCCCTAACCACACAGATTTGCAACCACTTCTAACCCAGTGAAACCAGATGTTAGGAGGAAGAAGGTTTTTCCCCCACCGTCTTGTTTCGCAGAGCTGAGTATCTGGCACTTTTGGTGTAGACCTCGCATCGTTTTCAAGCACACCTAACTTAGCGAACTAAGATGTTAGTTGAAGGACGGTGTCCCCAAAGTGTTGGTTGACACATTTGAGTGTAAGGTACTTTCGCGTAGGTCCCGCATGGGTTTTCAAATACGTCTAAAAGTGATGCCGGATGTTAGTGGAAAGATGGGCTCACCACACTGGTGTTTTACAGAGTGGAGCAGAGGGCACTTTCTGGGTAGAACCGAATAAGTTTTCAAACACATCGAACTCACTGAAACGAGAGGTTAACTGACACATGGGTTCCCCACAACGTTGTTTCACAGACTTGACTACGTGGCACTTTCGATGCAGGCCTTGCATGGGTTTTCAAACACACTCTGACTTTGTGAACCAAGATGCTCGTTGGACGGTAGTTTCATCACGCTGATAGTCACACTTTTGCGTTTATGACTCTACAGGCTTAGGCCTCTCATAGGATTTCAAACACTTCTATCCTACGAAAACCAGACGGTAGTTGAAAGATGATTTCCCCAACTGGGTAGTTTCACAGAGTTGAGTGTACGCCACTATTCCCATAGGCCCCGCATGTGTTTTCAAACACTTGAAACTTAGTGAAACCAGATATTAGTTGAAAGATCGTTTCACCACACTGATATTCACAGTCTTGAGGCTGTGGCACTTCAGGGTTAAGCCTCTCATAGGATTTCAACACTTTTAACTCAAGGAAACCAGATGGTAGTTGAAGGACAGTTTCCTCACAGTGTTTTTTCACAGAGTTGAGTACATGGCCCTTTGGGGGGGGTGGGGGGGGGTCGGCCCTGCATAGTGTTCAAACACCTTTAGGGAAACAGGATGTTAGTTGGAAGGTGGTTTCTCCACGGTATTCCCTCCCAATGTCGAGTATATGTCAGTTTCCCCGTGGTTCCCCGCACAAGTTTTCAAGCGATTCTATGTTAGTGATGCAAAATACTAGTTTCAAAGATGGTTTCCGCAATGTGCAGGTTGACAGGGTTGAGTGTATTATATATGGCACTTGCCCCCTGGGCCCCGCATGGTTTTGCAAACGCTTCCACCTTAGGGAAATGAGATGTTGGCTGAAAGACCGTTTCACCACACTTGTTTCACAGAGTCGAGTATACGGCACTTTCTGCAGAAGGCCCAATAAGTTTTCCAACACTTCTAACAGTGAAACAAGATGTTAGTTCAAAGATGGATTCTCCACGGTGTTGTTGGACAGAGTTGCGCATATGGCACCTTCTGCATAGGCCCTGCGTTGGTTTTCCAACCAGTCTAACCGAAAGGTGATTTTGGTGGAAAGATGGTTTCCCCACAATGTTATTTCCCAAAGCCGAGTGTACAGCACTTTCGGCGTAGGCCCCTCATTGGTTTCAAATAATTGTAACCTAGTGAAACTTGATGTTAAGTGAAGGATCTAAAGAGCTGCTTGATAAAGTTGAGTATACGGAACTCTCCACCTGGGCTCCGCAAAGGTTTTCAAACACTTCTAACGGGGAAAGGAGATGTGAGTCCAAAGATGTTTTCCCCACAGTGCTTCACAGAACTGAGTACATGGCACTTTCCGCATGTGCGGAAGAGGGTTTTCAAACACTTCTCACTTCGTGAAACCTTCGGTTAGTTGAAAGATGTTTCTCCACCCTGTTGTTTCACAAAGTTGAGTAGATGGCAACCCCTTCATAGTTCCCCGCCTGGCTTTTCAAGCCCTTTTAAGTGAAACAAGATGTTCGTTGAAAGATGGATTCCCCAAAGTGTTGTCTGACAGAGTTGATTATATGGCACGATCTGCGTGGGCCCTGCACTGGTTATCACATACTTCTAACCTAGTGAGCCGAGTTGAGTACATGGTACTTTCTGTGTGGACCCCGCATGGGTTTTCTAACAATTCTCATTTATTGAAACCAGATATTTGCTGAAAGATTGGTTTCGCCACAGTCTTTTCTCACAGAGTTGAGTGTATGCATTTCCGCATAAGCCCCGCATAGGTTTTCAAACACTTCACGTTTACTGAAATAGGATGTTAGTTGACGGGTGGGTTCCCCACAGCGTTTCATACACTTCAGCATATGGCACTTTCGGTTTAGACCCCACGTGGGTTTTCAACTCTATCTAACCTAGTGTAACAGGATGTTGGTTGATAGAAGGCATCACCACACTGGTGTTTCACAGGCAGTTTCGGTGTGGGCCCCACGAGCGTTTGCAAACACTTCCAACTTCGTTGAACCAGGTGTCATTTTGAAAATTGGTTTGTCTGCAGTGATGTTTCACAAAGTGAGTAAAGGCCGCTTTGGTTATACTTCTATGTCTAGGATCTCAATGCTTCTCACTTGGTGAACATGTGAGTTGAAAGCTGTCTCAGCACAGTGATTTGGCACAACGCCGGGCATGTGGCACTTTCCATAAATACGCCATTTTTCAAGACGCATTTTGTTCCACTGAGATGTGTTTGAAAACCTACGAGGGAAACTCTGAGGAGATGGCATATACTCGACACTGACTTTCAACTCACATACACGTCTTCACGAAGATGAAAGTGTTTGAAAACCTATGCAGAGTTTACGCTGAACATGCCACACATCAACTCTGGGAACCAGTTTACTGAACCATCATTCAGCTAACCTCTCGTTTCACAACGTTGAGAGAGTTTGAAAACCCACGCGGGACCTACAGGGAAAGTGGCGTATACTCAACTCTATGAAAGAACACTGAGGGGGGAATTGATCTCTCACCCACCATCTGGTTGCACGAAGAGTTGTTTGAAAAGCAAGTCGGGGACTATGCAGAAAGTGCCTTATACTCGAATCAGTGAAACAGCAGTGTGGGGAACCGTCTTTCAACAAACCTTCGGTTTCACCAACTTACAAGTGGTGGGAAACTTACGCGGGGTGCTCCGAGAGACGTGCCATACACTCAACTCGGTGAAACCACGCTGTGGTGGCAACGTCTTTCAACTACCATCTGATCCCACAAATTAGTGTGTGATTTAGAATTAGAATGTCTGAAAACCCATGCCGACACCTATGCGGTAAGTGCCATTACTCAACTCTGTGAAACAACATTGTGGGAGAACTATGTCTCAATTAGCAACTTGTTTCCCTAAGTTAGAAGAGTTTCAAACACATGCTGGGAACTATGTGGAAAGCGGCATGGACTGGACTCCGTGAAAAAAATACTGTAGAGAAACCATCTTGCAAATGACATAAGGTTTCACTCTGTTAGAAGTGTTTGAAAACCTATGCGAGGCCTATGCATAAAGTGTCATGTAGCCCACTCGGGCAAACGACACTGTGGGGCAACCATCTTTCAACCGTCGTCTTGTTTCACCACGTGAAAAGTGTCTAAAAACTCACGCAGGGGCACTTTTGTGCTCACTTTTGTGTCCGGTGAAAGAGGTGTCTGATGGAAATGTCTATCAACTACCATCTGGTTTCCGTAACTTAGTGTGTTTGAAAACCGCAGCGGGGCCCACATCAAGTGTGCCATATACACGACTGTATGAAACATTGTGGGGAAACCATCTTTCAGCTAACAGCTCGTTTCACTACGGGACAAGTGTTTGAAAACCCATGCAGGGCCTAGGTGGAAGAAGCCATATACTCAACTCTGAAACAACACTGTGAGGTAACCCTCTTACAAGTAACACCTTGTTTCCCCAAGGGAGAAGAGTTTGGAAACATGCACGCGTCCTACACGGAAAGAGCCATGTGCTCATGCTCATAAACACTGTGGGGGAAACCCTCTTTCAAGTATCGCCTTGTTTCATTAAGTTACAGGAGTTTGAAGACCCCTGTGGGGCCTAAGGGAAAAGTGCCCTATACCTAACTTCGCAAAACAAGACTGAGGGGAAACATCTCTCAACTAGTATCTCTTTGTCACAAAGTTAGAGGTCTTTGAAAACCCATGCCCGGCCGATGCGGATGGCTCTATAGAGTCTGTGAAACAACCCTTTGTGAAACCTCTTTCAACTCACATCTTGTTTCACTAAGTGACAGTGGTGTAAAACCCTTGCAGTGTTTATGCGGAAATTGCCATAAACGGAACTGCGAAAAAACAATGTGGTGAAAGCTTCTTTAACTACCATGTCATTTCACAAAGTTACAAGTGTTTGAAAACTTATGCAGGGCCTAGCAGGGAAAGTGCCATAAACTCAACTCAGTGAAACACTGGGGAAAACAATCTTTCATTTAACATCTGGTTTCACAAAATTACAAGTGTTCGAGAATACACGCGGGGCCTATAGGGATTGTGCCGTACACTCAACTCTGTGAAACGACCCTCTGGGGAGACCGTCGTTCCACTACCCCTGGCTGTCGCTAAGGTACAAGTGTCTGAAAACGTACGCGGGGCCTATGCACGAAGTGCCATACACTCAACGCTGTGAAACATTCCAGTGGTGAGACCATCTCTCGCCTAACCTCAGGCTTCACTTAGAAGTGTTTGAAATCCCAGGCGGGTTTATAAGGGAAAGTGCCATTATACTCAACCCAGTGAAATAACACTTGGGGAAAACAACCTTTCACTCAACATCGGGTATCACTAAATTGCAAGTGTTGGAAAACGCCTGTGGGGCCTTGGGGGATAGTGCCATATGCTCAACTCTGTGGAAAACCAATTTTTGTTACACGAAGTCAGAATTGTTTGAGAACCCATGCGGGACTACACCAAAACTGCCACGTACTCAACCGTGTGAAACAACAGTGTGGTGCTTCCATCTTTAAACATACGTCTGGTTTCACTAAGGTAGCACTGTTTGAAAACGCTTCTAGGGGCTACAAAGAAATTGGCGTATATTCAACTCCGTGTAACAAACACTATGGGGGAAGAGCCTTTCAACTAAAATCTTGTTTCACTAAGGTAGAATTTTGAAAAAAAAAAACTTGCGGGGTGTATGCATTAAGTGACATTTTGTTCAACTCTCTCAAAAAGCACTTTGCAGAAACCATCTTTCAACTAACATCTCATTTCACTGTTAGAAGGGTTGGAAAACCTACGTGGGGCCTCTAAGGAAAGGGCCATTAACTCCGTCAAAGGACACTGTGGTGACACCGACTTTCAAAAAACATCTAGTTTCATTAAGTTAGAAGTGTTGGAAACCCACACAGGGCTTCCACGGAGCGTGACATATACTCAGCTCTATGAAACACTGTGGGGAAACCGTTCTCCAAGTAACATCTTCTTTCACTAAGTTAGAGGTGTTTGAAACACTTTGTGGGTCTTACGCATAAAGTGCCATAACCTCAATTCTGCCAAGCAGCCTTTTGGGGATACCGTCTTTCAACTCACATCTTGTTTTAGCAAATTAGAATTGTTCAAAATTCTTTGTGGGGAATGATGAAGCAAGTGACCTGATACTTGACTGGAAAAAATTCTCTTGAGAAACCATCTTTCAACTCATGTCTGGTTTCATTAATTTAGAAGTGTTTTAAAACCCTATATGGGGCCTATGGAGAAAGTGCCATGTCCTCACCTCTGTCAAGCAACCCTGTGGTGAAACCATCTTTCAACTAACATACGGTTCCACTAAGGTAAAATTTTTGAAAATATTCGCGAGAAATTATGAAGTGCCATATACTCAGTGGTGTTTGACAATACTGTGGAGAAACCATCGTTCAAAGAACTTCTTGTTTCACGAAGTAAACCTATGCGGAAAACATAGGGGAATGGCACAGACACAGCGCTGTGAAATAACATTGTCATACGCTTCTAACTTAAGTATACAAGATGTTGGTTGAAAGTTATGTTCCCCAAAGTGCTCTTTGACAAAGTTGAGTATATGGCACTTTCCACCTAGGCCCCGCATAGGTTTCCCAACACTTCTAACTTAGTGAAACAAGATGTTGGTTGAAAGATGGTTTCTCCATAGGATTTTTTAACAGGGGCTGGTATATGTCCCCTTCCGCATCCTTCCCCGCATAGGTTTTCAAGTGATACAAGACAGTAGCTGAAAGACGGCTTCTGCAAAGAGCGGTTTGACAGAGTTGAGTATGTGGCACTTTCGGTATAGGCCCTGCATAGTTTTTCAAAGAGTTCTTAGTGAAATGAAATGTGATAGTTGAAAGACGGTTTCCCCGCCGTGTTATTTCATCGGGTTGAGCATATATATGGCACTTTCCGCATAGTTCCCGCATGAACTAGAAGTGTTCCTGCATGAATTAGAAGTGCCAGACACTTCTAATGTAGAGAAACGAGATGTTAGTTGAAAGAACGTTTCCCCACAGTGTCGTTTCACAGAGTATATGGTACTTACTTTGTATTCCCTGCATGGGTCTTCAGAGTTCTCAATGAAGTCGGTGTGAATTGAAAGAATTTTTCACCACAGCGTTGCCCCACAGAGTGGAGTATATGGGATTTTACGTTGTGGCGCCATAAAGGGTCACAAACACATCCATGATGGTGAAAGCAGAGGCTTCTTGAAAGATTCTTTTAAACACAGTAGCTTTTCACTGAAGTGAAGGTTTGGCACTATCCGGCTAGGCCCGGCATGTGTATTCAAACACTTCTAACTTAGTGAAACCACATGTTTCACGGAGGTGAGTGTATGGCACTTTCCGTCTAGGCCCCGCGTTAGGTTTGCAAGTTTCCAAGTTAGTTGAACCCGACGTTCGATGAAAACGTTGGTTTCCCCCAAGCGCTGTTTGACAGAGCTGGGTAGGTGGCACTTGTGTTCCAACACTACTCCCTTAAGTTATACAAGAGTTTAGTTGGAAGCCGGTTTCTCTACAGGACTCTTTAACTGTGGCTGGCATATGTCACTTTCCACATCTTTGCCCACGTTGGTTTTCAAACACTTCTAACGCAGTGCAGTTGGACAGAGTTGAGTCTACGGCACTTTCCACATAGGCACCTCAAGCTTTCAAACACTTCTAAGTTATAAAAGATTTAGTTGGAAGATGTTTTCCCCTCAGTGTTGGGTCACAAAGTTCAGTACCTGGCACTTTCTGCATAGAGCCTGTGTACTTTTCAAACACTTTTAGTGAAACCAGATGTTAGTGGAAAGGTCATTTCACCACAACGTTGTTTCACACAGCTGAGTCCATGGCACTTAGCGGTTAGGCTTCTCCTAGGTTTTCGAACACTTCTGAGAGCGTCCAGAGAGTAGTGGAAAGACTACTGTGACCGTTTCCCCACAGTGTTGTTTCACAGGGTTGAGTGTACGGCAATATCCGCATAAGCCCCGCCTGTGTTTTCAAACACTTGTCACTGAGTGAAACCAGATGTCAGGAGATTGTCCCCCGACAACGCTGTTTCACAGAGGTGAGTATGCGGCACGTTCGCTGTGAGCCACCATGGTTTTCAAACACCTCTGAGTAAAGCAAGAGATTGTTTGGAAGATGGAGTCCCCACAGGGTTCTAGCACAGTGTTGACTATGTGGTACTTTCCGCATAGGTCCCTCATAGTTTTCAAACACTTTACCTTAGGGAAACCAGATATTAGTTGAAAGATGGTTTCACCAGACCTTTGTTTCACACAGTTAGTTGAGTGTGTGGCACTTAGCGCTCAGGTTTCTCTTAGGTTTCAAGCACTTCTAATGTAGGTAGTTGAAAGACGGCTTCCCCAAAGGGTGGTTTCACAGAGGTGAGAATATAGCACTATCCTCAGAGACCCAGCATGGCTTTTCAAACACTTGTAACTTGGTAAGTCCAGATGTCGGTTGAAGGACAGTTTCCCCCCCAGGTTGTTTCACAGAGTTGAGTATGTGACACTTCTTCTCATCGCCCTAACCACACAGATTTGCAACCACTTCTAACCCAGTGAAACCAGATGTTAGGAGGAAGAAGGTTTTTCCCCCACCGTCTTGTTTCGCAGAGCTGAGTATCTGGCACTTTTGGTGTAGACCTCGCATCGTTTTCAAGCACACCTAACTTAGCGAACTAAGATGTTAGTTGAAGGACGGTGTCCCCAAAGTGTTGGTTGACACATTTGAGTGTAAGGTACTTTCGCGTAGGTCCCGCATGGGTTTTCAAATACGTCTAAAAGTGATGCCGGATGTTAGTGGAAAGATGGGCTCACCACACTGGTGTTTTACAGAGTGGAGCAGAGGGCACTTTCTGGGTAGAACCGAATAAGTTTTCAAACACATCGAACTCACTGAAACGAGAGGTTAACTGACACATGGGTTCCCCACAACGTTGTTTCACAGACTTGACTACGTGGCACTTTCGATGCAGGCCTTGCATGGGTTTTCAAACACACTCTGACTTTGTGAACCAAGATGCTCGTTGGACGGTAGTTTCATCACGCTGATAGTCACACTTTTGCGTTTATGACTCTACAGGCTTAGGCCTCTCATAGGATTTCAAACACTTCTATCCTACGAAAACCAGACGGTAGTTGAAAGATGATTTCCCCAACTGGGTAGTTTCACAGAGTTGAGTGTACGCCACTATTCCCATAGGCCCCGCATGTGTTTTCAAACACTTGAAACTTAGTGAAACCAGATATTAGTTGAAAGATCGTTTCACCACACTGATATTCACAGTCTTGAGGCTGTGGCACTTCAGGGTTAAGCCTCTCATAGGATTTCAACACTTTTAACTCAAGGAAACCAGATGGTAGTTGAAGGACAGTTTCCTCACAGTGTTTTTTCACAGAGTTGAGTACATGGCCCTTTGGGGGGGGTGGGGGGGGGGTCGGCCCTGCATAGTGTTCAAACACCTTTAGGGAAACAGGATGTTAGTTGGAAGGTGGTTTCTCCACGGTATTCCCTCCCAATGTCGAGTATATGTCAGTTTCCCCGTGGTTCCCCGCACAAGTTTTCAAGCGATTCTATGTTAGTGATGCAAAATACTAGTTTCAAAGATGGTTTCCGCAATGTGCAGGTTGACAGGGTTGAGTGTATTATATATGGCACTTGCCCCCTGGGCCCCGCATGGTTTTGCAAACGCTTCCACCTTAGGGAAATGAGATGTTGGCTGAAAGACCGTTTCACCACACTTGTTTCACAGAGTCGAGTATACGGCACTTTCTGCAGAAGGCCCAATAAGTTTTCCAACACTTCTAACAGTGAAACAAGATGTTAGTTCAAAGATGGATTCTCCACGGTGTTGTTGGACAGAGTTGCGCATATGGCACCTTCTGCATAGGCCCTGCGTTGGTTTTCCAACCAGTCTAACCGAAAGGTGATTTTGGTGGAAAGATGGTTTCCCCACAATGTTATTTCCCAAAGCCGAGTGTACAGCACTTTCGGCGTAGGCCCCTCATTGGTTTCAAATAATTGCAACCTAGTGAAACTTGATGTTAAGTGAAGGATCTAAAGAGCTGCTTGATAAAGTTGAGTATACGGAACTCTCCACCTGGGCTCCGCAAAGGTTTTCAAACACTTCTAACGGGGAAAGGAGATGTGAGTCCAAAGATGTTTTCCCCACAGTGCTTCACAGAACTGAGTACATGGCACTTTCCGCATGTGCGGAAGAGGGTTTTCAAACACTTCTCACTTCGTGAAACCTTCGGTTAGTTGAAAGATGTTTCTCCACCCTGTTGTTTCACAAAGTTGAGTAGATGGCAACCCCTTCATAGTTCCCCGCCTGGCTTTTCAAGCCCTTTTAAGTGAAACAAGATGTTCGTTGAAAGATGGATTCCCCAAAGTGTTGTCTGACAGAGTTGATTATATGGCACGATCTGCGTGGGCCCTGCACTGGTTATCACATACTTCTAACCTAGTGAGCCGAGTTGAGTACATGGTACTTTCTGTGTGGACCCCGCATGGGTTTTCTAACAATTCTCATTTATTGAAACCAGATATTTGCTGAAAGATTGGTTTCGCCACAGTCTTTTCTCACAGAGTTGAGTGTATGCATTTCCGCATAAGCCCCGCATAGGTTTTCAAACACTTCACGTTTACTGAAATAGGATGTTAGTTGACGGGTGGGTTCCCCACAGCGTTTCATACACTTCAGCATATGGCACTTTCGGTTTAGACCCCACGTGGGTTTTCAACTCTATCTAACCTAGTGTAACAGGATGTTGGTTGATAGAAGGCATCACCACACTGGTGTTTCACAGGCAGTTTCGGTGTGGGCCCCACGAGCGTTTGCAAACACTTCCAACTTCGTTGAACCAGGTGTCATTTTGAAAATTGGTTTGTCTGCAGTGATGTTTCACAAAGTGAGTAAAGGCCGCTTTGGTTATACTTCTATGTCTAGGATCTCAATGCTTCTCACTTGGTGAACATGTGAGTTGAAAGCTGTCTCAGCACAGTGATTTGGCACAACGCCGGGCATGTGGCACTTTCCATAAATACGCCATTTTTCAAGACGCATTTTGTTCCACTGAGATGTGTTTGAAAACCTACGAGGGAAACTCTGAGGAGATGGCATATACTCGACACTGACTTTCAACTCACATACACGTCTTCACGAAGATGAAAGTGTTTGAAAACCTATGCAGAGTTTACGCTGAACATGCCACACATCAACTCTGGGAACCAGTTTACTGAACCATCATTCAGCTAACCTCTCGTTTCACAACGTTGAGAGAGTTTGAAAACCCACGCGGGACCTACAGGGAAAGTGGCGTATACTCAACTCTATGAAAGAACACTGAGGGGGGAATTGATCTCTCACCCACCATCTGGTTGCACGAAGAGTTGTTTGAAAAGCAAGTCGGGGACTATGCAGAAAGTGCCTTATACTCGAATCAGTGAAACAGCAGTGTGGGGAACCGTCTTTCAACAAACCTTCGGTTTCACCAACTTACAAGTGGTGGGAAACTTACGCGGGGTGCTCCGAGAGACGTGCCATACACTCAACTCGGTGAAACCACGCTGTGGTGGCAACGTCTTTCAACTACCATCTGATCCCACAAATTAGTGTGTGATTTAGAATTAGAATGTCTGAAAACCCATGCCGACACCTATGCGGTAAGTGCCATTACTCAACTCTGTGAAACAACATTGTGGGAGAACTATGTCTCAATTAGCAACTTGTTTCCCTAAGTTAGAAGAGTTTCAAACACATGCTGGGAACTATGTGGAAAGCGGCATGGACTGGACTCCGTGAAAAAAATACTGTAGAGAAACCATCTTGCAAATGACATAAGGTTTCACTCTGTTAGAAGTGTTTGAAAACCTATGCGAGGCCTATGCATAAAGTGTCATGTAGCCCACTCGGGCAAACGACACTGTGGGGCAACCATCTTTCAACCGTCGTCTTGTTTCACCACGTGAAAAGTGTCTAAAAACTCACGCAGGGGCACTTTTGTGCTCACTTTTGTGTCCGGTGAAAGAGGTGTCTGATGGAAATGTCTATCAACTACCATCTGGTTTCCGTAACTTAGTGTGTTTGAAAACCGCAGCGGGGCCCACATCAAGTGTGCCATATACACGACTGTATGAAACATTGTGGGGAAACCATCTTTCAGCTAACAGCTCGTTTCACTACGGGACAAGTGTTTGAAAACCCATGCAGGGCCTAGGTGGAAGAAGCCATATACTCAACTCTGAAACAACACTGTGAGGTAACCCTCTTACAAGTAACACCTTGTTTCCCCAAGGGAGAAGAGTTTGGAAACATGCACGCGTCCTACACGGAAAGAGCCATGTGCTCATGCTCATAAACACTGTGGGGGAAACCCTCTTTCAAGTATCGCCTTGTTTCATTAAGTTACAGGAGTTTGAAGACCCCTGTGGGGCCTAAGGGAAAAGTGCCCTATACCTAACTTCGCAAAACAAGACTGAGGGGAAACATCTCTCAACTAGTATCTCTTTGTCACAAAGTTAGAGGTCTTTGAAAACCCATGCCCGGCCGATGCGGATGGCTCTATAGAGTCTGTGAAACAACCCTTTGTGAAACCTCTTTCAACTCACATCTTGTTTCACTAAGTGACAGTGGTGTAAAACCCTTGCAGTGTTTATGCGGAAATTGCCATAAACGGAACTGCGAAAAAACAATGTGGTGAAAGCTTCTTTAACTACCATGTCATTTCACAAAGTTACAAGTGTTTGAAAACTTATGCAGGGCCTAGCAGGGAAAGTGCCATAAACTCAACTCAGTGAAACACTGGGGAAAACAATCTTTCATTTAACATCTGGTTTCACAAAATTACAAGTGTTCGAGAATACACGCGGGGCCTATAGGGATTGTGCCGTACACTCAACTCTGTGAAACGACCCTCTGGGGAGACCGTCGTTCCACTACCCCTGGCTGTCGCTAAGGTACAAGTGTCTGAAAACGTACGCGGGGCCTATGCACGAAGTGCCATACACTCAACGCTGTGAAACATTCCAGTGGTGAGACCATCTCTCGCCTAACCTCAGGCTTCACTTAGAAGTGTTTGAAATCCCAGGCGGGTTTATAAGGGAAAGTGCCATTATACTCAACCCAGTGAAATAACACTTGGGGAAAACAACCTTTCACTCAACATCGGGTATCACTAAATTGCAAGTGTTGGAAAACGCCTGTGGGGCCTTGGGGGATAGTGCCATATGCTCAACTCTGTGGAAAACCAATTTTTGTTACACGAAGTCAGAATTGTTTGAGAACCCATGCGGGACTACACCAAAACTGCCACGTACTCAACCGTGTGAAACAACAGTGTGGTGCTTCCATCTTTAAACATACGTCTGGTTTCACTAAGGTAGCACTGTTTGAAAACGCTTCTAGGGGCTACAAAGAAATTGGCGTATATTCAACTCCGTGTAACAAACACTATGGGGGAAGAGCCTTTCAACTAAAATCTTGTTTCACTAAGGTAGAATTTTGAAAAAAAAAAACTTGCGGGGTGTATGCATTAAGTGACATTTTGTTCAACTCTCTCAAAAAGCACTTTGCAGAAACCATCTTTCAACTAACATCTCATTTCACTGTTAGAAGGGTTGGAAAACCTACGTGGGGCCTCTAAGGAAAGGGCCATTAACTCCGTCAAAGGACACTGTGGTGACACCGACTTTCAAAAAACATCTAGTTTCATTAAGTTAGAAGTGTTGGAAACCCACACAGGGCTTCCACGGAGCGTGACATATACTCAGCTCTATGAAACACTGTGGGGAAACCGTTCTCCAAGTAACATCTTCTTTCACTAAGTTAGAGGTGTTTGAAACACTTTGTGGGTCTTACGCATAAAGTGCCATAACCTCAATTCTGCCAAGCAGCCTTTTGGGGATACCGTCTTTCAACTCACATCTTGTTTTAGCAAATTAGAATTGTTCAAAATTCTTTGTGGGGAATGATGAAGCAAGTGACCTGATACTTGACTGGAAAAAATTCTCTTGAGAAACCATCTTTCAACTCATGTCTGGTTTCATTAATTTAGAAGTGTTTTAAAACCCTATATGGGGCCTATGGAGAAAGTGCCATGTCCTCACCTCTGTCAAGCAACCCTGTGGTGAAACCATCTTTCAACTAACATACGGTTCCACTAAGGTAAAATTTTTGAAAATATTCGCGAGAAATTATGAAGTGCCATATACTCAGTGGTGTTTGACAATACTGTGGAGAAACCATCGTTCAAAGAACTTCTTGTTTCACGAAGTAAACCTATGCGGAAAACATAGGGGAATGGCACAGACACAGCGCTGTGAAATAACATTGTCATACGCTTCTAACTTAAGTATACAAGATGTTGGTTGAAAGTTATGTTCCCCAAAGTGCTCTTTGACAAAGTTGAGTATATGGCACTTTCCACCTAGGCCCCGCATAGGTTTCCCAACACTTCTAACTTAGTGAAACAAGATGTTGGTTGAAAGATGGTTTCTCCATAGGATTTTTTAACAGGGGCTGGTATATGTCCCCTTCCGCATCCTTCCCCGCATAGGTTTTCAAGTGATACAAGACAGTAGCTGAAAGACGGCTTCTGCAAAGAGCGGTTTGACAGAGTTGAGTATGTGGCACTTTCGGTATAGGCCCTGCATAGTTTTTCAAAGAGTTCTTAGTGAAATGAAATGTGATAGTTGAAAGACGGTTTCCCCGCCGTGTTATTTCATCGGGTTGAGCATATATATGGCACTTTCCGCATAGTTCCCGCATGAACTAGAAGTGTTCCTGCATGAATTAGAAGTGCCAGACACTTCTAATGTAGAGAAACGAGATGTTAGTTGAAAGAACGTTTCCCCACAGTGTCGTTTCACAGAGTATATGGTACTTACTTTGTATTCCCTGCATGGGTCTTCAGAGTTCTCAATGAAGTCGGTGTGAATTGAAAGAATTTTTCACCACAGCGTTGCCCCACAGAGTGGAGTATATGGGATTTTACGTTGTGGCGCCATAAAGGGTCACAAACACATCCATGATGGTGAAAGCAGAGGCTTCTTGAAAGATTCTTTTAAACACAGTAGCTTTTCACTGAAGTGAAGGTTTGGCACTATCCGGCTAGGCCCGGCATGTGTATTCAAACACTTCTAACTTAGTGAAACCACATGTTTCACGGAGGTGAGTGTATGGCACTTTCCGTCTAGGCCCCGCGTTAGGTTTGCAAGTTTCCAAGTTAGTTGAACCCGACGTTCGATGAAAACGTTGGTTTCCCCCAAGCGCTGTTTGACAGAGCTGGGTAGGTGGCACTTGTGTTCCAACACTACTCCCTTAAGTTATACAAGAGTTTAGTTGGAAGCCGGTTTCTCTACAGGACTCTTTAACTGTGGCTGGCATATGTCACTTTCCACATCTTTGCCCACGTTGGTTTTCAAACACTTCTAACGCAGTGCAGTTGGACAGAGTTGAGTCTACGGCACTTTCCACATAGGCACCTCAAGCTTTCAAACACTTCTAAGTTATAAAAGATTTAGTTGGAAGATGTTTTCCCCTCAGTGTTGGGTCACAAAGTTCAGTACCTGGCACTTTCTGCATAGAGCCTGTGTACTTTTCAAACACTTTTAGTGAAACCAGATGTTAGTGGAAAGGTCATTTCACCACAACGTTGTTTCACACAGCTGAGTCCATGGCACTTAGCGGTTAGGCTTCTCCTAGGTTTTCGAACACTTCTGAGAGCGTCCAGAGAGTAGTGGAAAGACTACTGTGACCGTTTCCCCACAGTGTTGTTTCACAGGGTTGAGTGTACGGCAATATCCGCATAAGCCCCGCCTGTGTTTTCAAACACTTGTCACTGAGTGAAACCAGATGTCAGGAGATTGTCCCCCGACAACGCTGTTTCACAGAGGTGAGTATGCGGCACGTTCGCTGTGAGCCACCATGGTTTTCAAACACCTCTGAGTAAAGCAAGAGATTGTTTGGAAGATGGAGTCCCCACAGGGTTCTAGCACAGTGTTGACTATGTGGTACTTTCCGCATAGGTCCCTCATAGTTTTCAAACACTTTACCTTAGGGAAACCAGATATTAGTTGAAAGATGGTTTCACCAGACCTTTGTTTCACACAGTTAGTTGAGTGTGTGGCACTTAGCGCTCAGGTTTCTCTTAGGTTTCAAGCACTTCTAATGTAGGTAGTTGAAAGACGGCTTCCCCAAAGGGTGGTTTCACAGAGGTGAGAATATAGCACTATCCTCAGAGACCCAGCATGGCTTTTCAAACACTTGTAACTTGGTAAGTCCAGATGTCGGTTGAAGGACAGTTTCCCCCCCAGGTTGTTTCACAGAGTTGAGTATGTGACACTTCTTCTCATCGCCCTAACCACACAGATTTGCAACCACTTCTAACCCAGTGAAACCAGATGTTAGGAGGAAGAAGGTTTTTCCCCCACCGTCTTGTTTCGCAGAGCTGAGTATCTGGCACTTTTGGTGTAGACCTCGCATCGTTTTCAAGCACACCTAACTTAGCGAACTAAGATGTTAGTTGAAGGACGGTGTCCCCAAAGTGTTGGTTGACACATTTGAGTGTAAGGTACTTTCGCGTAGGTCCCGCATGGGTTTTCAAATACGTCTAAAAGTGATGCCGGATGTTAGTGGAAAGATGGGCTCACCACACTGGTGTTTTACAGAGTGGAGCAGAGGGCACTTTCTGGGTAGAACCGAATAAGTTTTCAAACACATCGAACTCACTGAAACGAGAGGTTAACTGACACATGGGTTCCCCACAACGTTGTTTCACAGACTTGACTACGTGGCACTTTCGATGCAGGCCTTGCATGGGTTTTCAAACACACTCTGACTTTGTGAACCAAGATGCTCGTTGGACGGTAGTTTCATCACGCTGATAGTCACACTTTTGCGTTTATGACTCTACAGGCTTAGGCCTCTCATAGGATTTCAAACACTTCTATCCTACGAAAACCAGACGGTAGTTGAAAGATGATTTCCCCAACTGGGTAGTTTCACAGAGTTGAGTGTACGCCACTATTCCCATAGGCCCCGCATGTGTTTTCAAACACTTGAAACTTAGTGAAACCAGATATTAGTTGAAAGATCGTTTCACCACACTGATATTCACAGTCTTGAGGCTGTGGCACTTCAGGGTTAAGCCTCTCATAGGATTTCAACACTTTTAACTCAAGGAAACCAGATGGTAGTTGAAGGACAGTTTCCTCACAGTGTTTTTTCACAGAGTTGAGTACATGGCCCTTTGGGGGGGGTGGGGGGGGGTCGGCCCTGCATAGTGTTCAAACACCTTTAGGGAAACAGGATGTTAGTTGGAAGGTGGTTTCTCCACGGTATTCCCTCCCAATGTCGAGTATATGTCAGTTTCCCCGTGGTTCCCCGCACAAGTTTTCAAGCGATTCTATGTTAGTGATGCAAAATACTAGTTTCAAAGATGGTTTCCGCAATGTGCAGGTTGACAGGGTTGAGTGTATTATATATGGCACTTGCCCCCTGGGCCCCGCATGGTTTTGCAAACGCTTCCACCTTAGGGAAATGAGATGTTGGCTGAAAGACCGTTTCACCACACTTGTTTCACAGAGTCGAGTATACGGCACTTTCTGCAGAAGGCCCAATAAGTTTTCCAACACTTCTAACAGTGAAACAAGATGTTAGTTCAAAGATGGATTCTCCACGGTGTTGTTGGACAGAGTTGCGCATATGGCACCTTCTGCATAGGCCCTGCGTTGGTTTTCCAACCAGTCTAACCGAAAGGTGATTTTGGTGGAAAGATGGTTTCCCCACAATGTTATTTCCCAAAGCCGAGTGTACAGCACTTTCGGCGTAGGCCCCTCATTGGTTTCAAATAATTGTAACCTAGTGAAACTTGATGTTAAGTGAAGGATCTAAAGAGCTGCTTGATAAAGTTGAGTATACGGAACTCTCCACCTGGGCTCCGCAAAGGTTTTCAAACACTTCTAACGGGGAAAGGAGATGTGAGTCCAAAGATGTTTTCCCCACAGTGCTTCACAGAACTGAGTACATGGCACTTTCCGCATGTGCGGAAGAGGGTTTTCAAACACTTCTCACTTCGTGAAACCTTCGGTTAGTTGAAAGATGTTTCTCCACCCTGTTGTTTCACAAAGTTGAGTAGATGGCAACCCCTTCATAGTTCCCCGCCTGGCTTTTCAAGCCCTTTTAAGTGAAACAAGATGTTCGTTGAAAGATGGATTCCCCAAAGTGTTGTCTGACAGAGTTGATTATATGGCACGATCTGCGTGGGCCCTGCACTGGTTATCACATACTTCTAACCTAGTGAGCCGAGTTGAGTACATGGTACTTTCTGTGTGGACCCCGCATGGGTTTTCTAACAATTCTCATTTATTGAAACCAGATATTTGCTGAAAGATTGGTTTCGCCACAGTCTTTTCTCACAGAGTTGAGTGTATGCATTTCCGCATAAGCCCCGCATAGGTTTTCAAACACTTCACGTTTACTGAAATAGGATGTTAGTTGACGGGTGGGTTCCCCACAGCGTTTCATACACTTCAGCATATGGCACTTTCGGTTTAGACCCCACGTGGGTTTTCAACTCTATCTAACCTAGTGTAACAGGATGTTGGTTGATAGAAGGCATCACCACACTGGTGTTTCACAGGCAGTTTCGGTGTGGGCCCCACGAGCGTTTGCAAACACTTCCAACTTCGTTGAACCAGGTGTCATTTTGAAAATTGGTTTGTCTGCAGTGATGTTTCACAAAGTGAGTAAAGGCCGCTTTGGTTATACTTCTATGTCTAGGATCTCAATGCTTCTCACTTGGTGAACATGTGAGTTGAAAGCTGTCTCAGCACAGTGATTTGGCACAACGCCGGGCATGTGGCACTTTCCATAAATACGCCATTTTTCAAGACGCATTTTGTTCCACTGAGATGTGTTTGAAAACCTACGAGGGAAACTCTGAGGAGATGGCATATACTCGACACTGACTTTCAACTCACATACACGTCTTCACGAAGATGAAAGTGTTTGAAAACCTATGCAGAGTTTACGCTGAACATGCCACACATCAACTCTGGGAACCAGTTTACTGAACCATCATTCAGCTAACCTCTCGTTTCACAACGTTGAGAGAGTTTGAAAACCCACGCGGGACCTACAGGGAAAGTGGCGTATACTCAACTCTATGAAAGAACACTGAGGGGGGAATTGATCTCTCACCCACCATCTGGTTGCACGAAGAGTTGTTTGAAAAGCAAGTCGGGGACTATGCAGAAAGTGCCTTATACTCGAATCAGTGAAACAGCAGTGTGGGGAACCGTCTTTCAACAAACCTTCGGTTTCACCAACTTACAAGTGGTGGGAAACTTACGCGGGGTGCTCCGAGAGACGTGCCATACACTCAACTCGGTGAAACCACGCTGTGGTGGCAACGTCTTTCAACTACCATCTGATCCCACAAATTAGTGTGTGATTTAGAATTAGAATGTCTGAAAACCCATGCCGACACCTATGCGGTAAGTGCCATTACTCAACTCTGTGAAACAACATTGTGGGAGAACTATGTCTCAATTAGCAACTTGTTTCCCTAAGTTAGAAGAGTTTCAAACACATGCTGGGAACTATGTGGAAAGCGGCATGGACTGGACTCCGTGAAAAAAATACTGTAGAGAAACCATCTTGCAAATGACATAAGGTTTCACTCTGTTAGAAGTGTTTGAAAACCTATGCGAGGCCTATGCATAAAGTGTCATGTAGCCCACTCGGGCAAACGACACTGTGGGGCAACCATCTTTCAACCGTCGTCTTGTTTCACCACGTGAAAAGTGTCTAAAAACTCACGCAGGGGCACTTTTGTGCTCACTTTTGTGTCCGGTGAAAGAGGTGTCTGATGGAAATGTCTATCAACTACCATCTGGTTTCCGTAACTTAGTGTGTTTGAAAACCGCAGCGGGGCCCACATCAAGTGTGCCATATACACGACTGTATGAAACATTGTGGGGAAACCATCTTTCAGCTAACAGCTCGTTTCACTACGGGACAAGTGTTTGAAAACCCATGCAGGGCCTAGGTGGAAGAAGCCATATACTCAACTCTGAAACAACACTGTGAGGTAACCCTCTTACAAGTAACACCTTGTTTCCCCAAGGGAGAAGAGTTTGGAAACATGCACGCGTCCTACACGGAAAGAGCCATGTGCTCATGCTCATAAACACTGTGGGGGAAACCCTCTTTCAAGTATCGCCTTGTTTCATTAAGTTACAGGAGTTTGAAGACCCCTGTGGGGCCTAAGGGAAAAGTGCCCTATACCTAACTTCGCAAAACAAGACTGAGGGGAAACATCTCTCAACTAGTATCTCTTTGTCACAAAGTTAGAGGTCTTTGAAAACCCATGCCCGGCCGATGCGGATGGCTCTATAGAGTCTGTGAAACAACCCTTTGTGAAACCTCTTTCAACTCACATCTTGTTTCACTAAGTGACAGTGGTGTAAAACCCTTGCAGTGTTTATGCGGAAATTGCCATAAACGGAACTGCGAAAAAACAATGTGGTGAAAGCTTCTTTAACTACCATGTCATTTCACAAAGTTACAAGTGTTTGAAAACTTATGCAGGGCCTAGCAGGGAAAGTGCCATAAACTCAACTCAGTGAAACACTGGGGAAAACAATCTTTCATTTAACATCTGGTTTCACAAAATTACAAGTGTTCGAGAATACACGCGGGGCCTATAGGGATTGTGCCGTACACTCAACTCTGTGAAACGACCCTCTGGGGAGACCGTCGTTCCACTACCCCTGGCTGTCGCTAAGGTACAAGTGTCTGAAAACGTACGCGGGGCCTATGCACGAAGTGCCATACACTCAACGCTGTGAAACATTCCAGTGGTGAGACCATCTCTCGCCTAACCTCAGGCTTCACTTAGAAGTGTTTGAAATCCCAGGCGGGTTTATAAGGGAAAGTGCCATTATACTCAACCCAGTGAAATAACACTTGGGGAAAACAACCTTTCACTCAACATCGGGTATCACTAAATTGCAAGTGTTGGAAAACGCCTGTGGGGCCTTGGGGGATAGTGCCATATGCTCAACTCTGTGGAAAACCAATTTTTGTTACACGAAGTCAGAATTGTTTGAGAACCCATGCGGGACTACACCAAAACTGCCACGTACTCAACCGTGTGAAACAACAGTGTGGTGCTTCCATCTTTAAACATACGTCTGGTTTCACTAAGGTAGCACTGTTTGAAAACGCTTCTAGGGGCTACAAAGAAATTGGCGTATATTCAACTCCGTGTAACAAACACTATGGGGGAAGAGCCTTTCAACTAAAATCTTGTTTCACTAAGGTAGAATTTTGAAAAAAAAAAACTTGCGGGGTGTATGCATTAAGTGACATTTTGTTCAACTCTCTCAAAAAGCACTTTGCAGAAACCATCTTTCAACTAACATCTCATTTCACTGTTAGAAGGGTTGGAAAACCTACGTGGGGCCTCTAAGGAAAGGGCCATTAACTCCGTCAAAGGACACTGTGGTGACACCGACTTTCAAAAAACATCTAGTTTCATTAAGTTAGAAGTGTTGGAAACCCACACAGGGCTTCCACGGAGCGTGACATATACTCAGCTCTATGAAACACTGTGGGGAAACCGTTCTCCAAGTAACATCTTCTTTCACTAAGTTAGAGGTGTTTGAAACACTTTGTGGGTCTTACGCATAAAGTGCCATAACCTCAATTCTGCCAAGCAGCCTTTTGGGGATACCGTCTTTCAACTCACATCTTGTTTTAGCAAATTAGAATTGTTCAAAATTCTTTGTGGGGAATGATGAAGCAAGTGACCTGATACTTGACTGGAAAAAATTCTCTTGAGAAACCATCTTTCAACTCATGTCTGGTTTCATTAATTTAGAAGTGTTTTAAAACCCTATATGGGGCCTATGGAGAAAGTGCCATGTCCTCACCTCTGTCAAGCAACCCTGTGGTGAAACCATCTTTCAACTAACATACGGTTCCACTAAGGTAAAATTTTTGAAAATATTCGCGAGAAATTATGAAGTGCCATATACTCAGTGGTGTTTGACAATACTGTGGAGAAACCATCGTTCAAAGAACTTCTTGTTTCACGAAGTAAACCTATGCGGAAAACATAGGGGAATGGCACAGACACAGCGCTGTGAAATAACATTGTCATACGCTTCTAACTTAAGTATACAAGATGTTGGTTGAAAGTTATGTTCCCCAAAGTGCTCTTTGACAAAGTTGAGTATATGGCACTTTCCACCTAGGCCCCGCATAGGTTTCCCAACACTTCTAACTTAGTGAAACAAGATGTTGGTTGAAAGATGGTTTCTCCATAGGATTTTTTAACAGGGGCTGGTATATGTCCCCTTCCGCATCCTTCCCCGCATAGGTTTTCAAGTGATACAAGACAGTAGCTGAAAGACGGCTTCTGCAAAGAGCGGTTTGACAGAGTTGAGTATGTGGCACTTTCGGTATAGGCCCTGCATAGTTTTTCAAAGAGTTCTTAGTGAAATGAAATGTGATAGTTGAAAGACGGTTTCCCCGCCGTGTTATTTCATCGGGTTGAGCATATATATGGCACTTTCCGCATAGTTCCCGCATGAACTAGAAGTGTTCCTGCATGAATTAGAAGTGCCAGACACTTCTAATGTAGAGAAACGAGATGTTAGTTGAAAGAACGTTTCCCCACAGTGTCGTTTCACAGAGTATATGGTACTTACTTTGTATTCCCTGCATGGGTCTTCAGAGTTCTCAATGAAGTCGGTGTGAATTGAAAGAATTTTTCACCACAGCGTTGCCCCACAGAGTGGAGTATATGGGATTTTACGTTGTGGCGCCATAAAGGGTCACAAACACATCCATGATGGTGAAAGCAGAGGCTTCTTGAAAGATTCTTTTAAACACAGTAGCTTTTCACTGAAGTGAAGGTTTGGCACTATCCGGCTAGGCCCGGCATGTGTATTCAAACACTTCTAACTTAGTGAAACCACATGTTTCACGGAGGTGAGTGTATGGCACTTTCCGTCTAGGCCCCGCGTTAGGTTTGCAAGTTTCCAAGTTAGTTGAACCCGACGTTCGATGAAAACGTTGGTTTCCCCCAAGCGCTGTTTGACAGAGCTGGGTAGGTGGCACTTGTGTTCCAACACTACTCCCTTAAGTTATACAAGAGTTTAGTTGGAAGCCGGTTTCTCTACAGGACTCTTTAACTGTGGCTGGCATATGTCACTTTCCACATCTTTGCCCACGTTGGTTTTCAAACACTTCTAACGCAGTGCAGTTGGACAGAGTTGAGTCTACGGCACTTTCCACATAGGCACCTCAAGCTTTCAAACACTTCTAAGTTATAAAAGATTTAGTTGGAAGATGTTTTCCCCTCAGTGTTGGGTCACAAAGTTCAGTACCTGGCACTTTCTGCATAGAGCCTGTGTACTTTTCAAACACTTTTAGTGAAACCAGATGTTAGTGGAAAGGTCATTTCACCACAACGTTGTTTCACACAGCTGAGTCCATGGCACTTAGCGGTTAGGCTTCTCCTAGGTTTTCGAACACTTCTGAGAGCGTCCAGAGAGTAGTGGAAAGACTACTGTGACCGTTTCCCCACAGTGTTGTTTCACAGGGTTGAGTGTACGGCAATATCCGCATAAGCCCCGCCTGTGTTTTCAAACACTTGTCACTGAGTGAAACCAGATGTCAGGAGATTGTCCCCCGACAACGCTGTTTCACAGAGGTGAGTATGCGGCACGTTCGCTGTGAGCCACCATGGTTTTCAAACACCTCTGAGTAAAGCAAGAGATTGTTTGGAAGATGGAGTCCCCACAGGGTTCTAGCACAGTGTTGACTATGTGGTACTTTCCGCATAGGTCCCTCATAGTTTTCAAACACTTTACCTTAGGGAAACCAGATATTAGTTGAAAGATGGTTTCACCAGACCTTTGTTTCACACAGTTAGTTGAGTGTGTGGCACTTAGCGCTCAGGTTTCTCTTAGGTTTCAAGCACTTCTAATGTAGGTAGTTGAAAGACGGCTTCCCCAAAGGGTGGTTTCACAGAGGTGAGAATATAGCACTATCCTCAGAGACCCAGCATGGCTTTTCAAACACTTGTAACTTGGTAAGTCCAGATGTCGGTTGAAGGACAGTTTCCCCCCCAGGTTGTTTCACAGAGTTGAGTATGTGACACTTCTTCTCATCGCCCTAACCACACAGATTTGCAACCACTTCTAACCCAGTGAAACCAGATGTTAGGAGGAAGAAGGTTTTTCCCCCACCGTCTTGTTTCGCAGAGCTGAGTATCTGGCACTTTTGGTGTAGACCTCGCATCGTTTTCAAGCACACCTAACTTAGCGAACTAAGATGTTAGTTGAAGGACGGTGTCCCCAAAGTGTTGGTTGACACATTTGAGTGTAAGGTACTTTCGCGTAGGTCCCGCATGGGTTTTCAAATACGTCTAAAAGTGATGCCGGATGTTAGTGGAAAGATGGGCTCACCACACTGGTGTTTTACAGAGTGGAGCAGAGGGCACTTTCTGGGTAGAACCGAATAAGTTTTCAAACACATCGAACTCACTGAAACGAGAGGTTAACTGACACATGGGTTCCCCACAACGTTGTTTCACAGACTTGACTACGTGGCACTTTCGATGCAGGCCTTGCATGGGTTTTCAAACACACTCTGACTTTGTGAACCAAGATGCTCGTTGGACGGTAGTTTCATCACGCTGATAGTCACACTTTTGCGTTTATGACTCTACAGGCTTAGGCCTCTCATAGGATTTCAAACACTTCTATCCTACGAAAACCAGACGGTAGTTGAAAGATGATTTCCCCAACTGGGTAGTTTCACAGAGTTGAGTGTACGCCACTATTCCCATAGGCCCCGCATGTGTTTTCAAACACTTGAAACTTAGTGAAACCAGATATTAGTTGAAAGATCGTTTCACCACACTGATATTCACAGTCTTGAGGCTGTGGCACTTCAGGGTTAAGCCTCTCATAGGATTTCAACACTTTTAACTCAAGGAAACCAGATGGTAGTTGAAGGACAGTTTCCTCACAGTGTTTTTTCACAGAGTTGAGTACATGGCCCTTTGGGGGGGGTGGGGGGGGGGTCGGCCCTGCATAGTGTTCAAACACCTTTAGGGAAACAGGATGTTAGTTGGAAGGTGGTTTCTCCACGGTATTCCCTCCCAATGTCGAGTATATGTCAGTTTCCCCGTGGTTCCCCGCACAAGTTTTCAAGCGATTCTATGTTAGTGATGCAAAATACTAGTTTCAAAGATGGTTTCCGCAATGTGCAGGTTGACAGGGTTGAGTGTATTATATATGGCACTTGCCCCCTGGGCCCCGCATGGTTTTGCAAACGCTTCCACCTTAGGGAAATGAGATGTTGGCTGAAAGACCGTTTCACCACACTTGTTTCACAGAGTCGAGTATACGGCACTTTCTGCAGAAGGCCCAATAAGTTTTCCAACACTTCTAACAGTGAAACAAGATGTTAGTTCAAAGATGGATTCTCCACGGTGTTGTTGGACAGAGTTGCGCATATGGCACCTTCTGCATAGGCCCTGCGTTGGTTTTCCAACCAGTCTAACCGAAAGGTGATTTTGGTGGAAAGATGGTTTCCCCACAATGTTATTTCCCAAAGCCGAGTGTACAGCACTTTCGGCGTAGGCCCCTCATTGGTTTCAAATAATTGTAACCTAGTGAAACTTGATGTTAAGTGAAGGATCTAAAGAGCTGCTTGATAAAGTTGAGTATACGGAACTCTCCACCTGGGCTCCGCAAAGGTTTTCAAACACTTCTAACGGGGAAAGGAGATGTGAGTCCAAAGATGTTTTCCCCACAGTGCTTCACAGAACTGAGTACATGGCACTTTCCGCATGTGCGGAAGAGGGTTTTCAAACACTTCTCACTTCGTGAAACCTTCGGTTAGTTGAAAGATGTTTCTCCACCCTGTTGTTTCACAAAGTTGAGTAGATGGCAACCCCTTCATAGTTCCCCGCCTGGCTTTTCAAGCCCTTTTAAGTGAAACAAGATGTTCGTTGAAAGATGGATTCCCCAAAGTGTTGTCTGACAGAGTTGATTATATGGCACGATCTGCGTGGGCCCTGCACTGGTTATCACATACTTCTAACCTAGTGAGCCGAGTTGAGTACATGGTACTTTCTGTGTGGACCCCGCATGGGTTTTCTAACAATTCTCATTTATTGAAACCAGATATTTGCTGAAAGATTGGTTTCGCCACAGTCTTTTCTCACAGAGTTGAGTGTATGCATTTCCGCATAAGCCCCGCATAGGTTTTCAAACACTTCACGTTTACTGAAATAGGATGTTAGTTGACGGGTGGGTTCCCCACAGCGTTTCATACACTTCAGCATATGGCACTTTCGGTTTAGACCCCACGTGGGTTTTCAACTCTATCTAACCTAGTGTAACAGGATGTTGGTTGATAGAAGGCATCACCACACTGGTGTTTCACAGGCAGTTTCGGTGTGGGCCCCACGAGCGTTTGCAAACACTTCCAACTTCGTTGAACCAGGTGTCATTTTGAAAATTGGTTTGTCTGCAGTGATGTTTCACAAAGTGAGTAAAGGCCGCTTTGGTTATACTTCTATGTCTAGGATCTCAATGCTTCTCACTTGGTGAACATGTGAGTTGAAAGCTGTCTCAGCACAGTGATTTGGCACAACGCCGGGCATGTGGCACTTTCCATAAATACGCCATTTTTCAAGACGCATTTTGTTCCACTGAGATGTGTTTGAAAACCTACGAGGGAAACTCTGAGGAGATGGCATATACTCGACACTGACTTTCAACTCACATACACGTCTTCACGAAGATGAAAGTGTTTGAAAACCTATGCAGAGTTTACGCTGAACATGCCACACATCAACTCTGGGAACCAGTTTACTGAACCATCATTCAGCTAACCTCTCGTTTCACAACGTTGAGAGAGTTTGAAAACCCACGCGGGACCTACAGGGAAAGTGGCGTATACTCAACTCTATGAAAGAACACTGAGGGGGGAATTGATCTCTCACCCACCATCTGGTTGCACGAAGAGTTGTTTGAAAAGCAAGTCGGGGACTATGCAGAAAGTGCCTTATACTCGAATCAGTGAAACAGCAGTGTGGGGAACCGTCTTTCAACAAACCTTCGGTTTCACCAACTTACAAGTGGTGGGAAACTTACGCGGGGTGCTCCGAGAGACGTGCCATACACTCAACTCGGTGAAACCACGCTGTGGTGGCAACGTCTTTCAACTACCATCTGATCCCACAAATTAGTGTGTGATTTAGAATTAGAATGTCTGAAAACCCATGCCGACACCTATGCGGTAAGTGCCATTACTCAACTCTGTGAAACAACATTGTGGGAGAACTATGTCTCAATTAGCAACTTGTTTCCCTAAGTTAGAAGAGTTTCAAACACATGCTGGGAACTATGTGGAAAGCGGCATGGACTGGACTCCGTGAAAAAAATACTGTAGAGAAACCATCTTGCAAATGACATAAGGTTTCACTCTGTTAGAAGTGTTTGAAAACCTATGCGAGGCCTATGCATAAAGTGTCATGTAGCCCACTCGGGCAAACGACACTGTGGGGCAACCATCTTTCAACCGTCGTCTTGTTTCACCACGTGAAAAGTGTCTAAAAACTCACGCAGGGGCACTTTTGTGCTCACTTTTGTGTCCGGTGAAAGAGGTGTCTGATGGAAATGTCTATCAACTACCATCTGGTTTCCGTAACTTAGTGTGTTTGAAAACCGCAGCGGGGCCCACATCAAGTGTGCCATATACACGACTGTATGAAACATTGTGGGGAAACCATCTTTCAGCTAACAGCTCGTTTCACTACGGGACAAGTGTTTGAAAACCCATGCAGGGCCTAGGTGGAAGAAGCCATATACTCAACTCTGAAACAACACTGTGAGGTAACCCTCTTACAAGTAACACCTTGTTTCCCCAAGGGAGAAGAGTTTGGAAACATGCACGCGTCCTACACGGAAAGAGCCATGTGCTCATGCTCATAAACACTGTGGGGGAAACCCTCTTTCAAGTATCGCCTTGTTTCATTAAGTTACAGGAGTTTGAAGACCCCTGTGGGGCCTAAGGGAAAAGTGCCCTATACCTAACTTCGCAAAACAAGACTGAGGGGAAACATCTCTCAACTAGTATCTCTTTGTCACAAAGTTAGAGGTCTTTGAAAACCCATGCCCGGCCGATGCGGATGGCTCTATAGAGTCTGTGAAACAACCCTTTGTGAAACCTCTTTCAACTCACATCTTGTTTCACTAAGTGACAGTGGTGTAAAACCCTTGCAGTGTTTATGCGGAAATTGCCATAAACGGAACTGCGAAAAAACAATGTGGTGAAAGCTTCTTTAACTACCATGTCATTTCACAAAGTTACAAGTGTTTGAAAACTTATGCAGGGCCTAGCAGGGAAAGTGCCATAAACTCAACTCAGTGAAACACTGGGGAAAACAATCTTTCATTTAACATCTGGTTTCACAAAATTACAAGTGTTCGAGAATACACGCGGGGCCTATAGGGATTGTGCCGTACACTCAACTCTGTGAAACGACCCTCTGGGGAGACCGTCGTTCCACTACCCCTGGCTGTCGCTAAGGTACAAGTGTCTGAAAACGTACGCGGGGCCTATGCACGAAGTGCCATACACTCAACGCTGTGAAACATTCCAGTGGTGAGACCATCTCTCGCCTAACCTCAGGCTTCACTTAGAAGTGTTTGAAATCCCAGGCGGGTTTATAAGGGAAAGTGCCATTATACTCAACCCAGTGAAATAACACTTGGGGAAAACAACCTTTCACTCAACATCGGGTATCACTAAATTGCAAGTGTTGGAAAACGCCTGTGGGGCCTTGGGGGATAGTGCCATATGCTCAACTCTGTGGAAAACCAATTTTTGTTACACGAAGTCAGAATTGTTTGAGAACCCATGCGGGACTACACCAAAACTGCCACGTACTCAACCGTGTGAAACAACAGTGTGGTGCTTCCATCTTTAAACATACGTCTGGTTTCACTAAGGTAGCACTGTTTGAAAACGCTTCTAGGGGCTACAAAGAAATTGGCGTATATTCAACTCCGTGTAACAAACACTATGGGGGAAGAGCCTTTCAACTAAAATCTTGTTTCACTAAGGTAGAATTTTGAAAAAAAAAAACTTGCGGGGTGTATGCATTAAGTGACATTTTGTTCAACTCTCTCAAAAAGCACTTTGCAGAAACCATCTTTCAACTAACATCTCATTTCACTGTTAGAAGGGTTGGAAAACCTACGTGGGGCCTCTAAGGAAAGGGCCATTAACTCCGTCAAAGGACACTGTGGTGACACCGACTTTCAAAAAACATCTAGTTTCATTAAGTTAGAAGTGTTGGAAACCCACACAGGGCTTCCACGGAGCGTGACATATACTCAGCTCTATGAAACACTGTGGGGAAACCGTTCTCCAAGTAACATCTTCTTTCACTAAGTTAGAGGTGTTTGAAACACTTTGTGGGTCTTACGCATAAAGTGCCATAACCTCAATTCTGCCAAGCAGCCTTTTGGGGATACCGTCTTTCAACTCACATCTTGTTTTAGCAAATTAGAATTGTTCAAAATTCTTTGTGGGGAATGATGAAGCAAGTGACCTGATACTTGACTGGAAAAAATTCTCTTGAGAAACCATCTTTCAACTCATGTCTGGTTTCATTAATTTAGAAGTGTTTTAAAACCCTATATGGGGCCTATGGAGAAAGTGCCATGTCCTCACCTCTGTCAAGCAACCCTGTGGTGAAACCATCTTTCAACTAACATACGGTTCCACTAAGGTAAAATTTTTGAAAATATTCGCGAGAAATTATGAAGTGCCATATACTCAGTGGTGTTTGACAATACTGTGGAGAAACCATCGTTCAAAGAACTTCTTGTTTCACGAAGTAAACCTATGCGGAAAACATAGGGGAATGGCACAGACACAGCGCTGTGAAATAACATTGTCATACGCTTCTAACTTAAGTATACAAGATGTTGGTTGAAAGTTATGTTCCCCAAAGTGCTCTTTGACAAAGTTGAGTATATGGCACTTTCCACCTAGGCCCCGCATAGGTTTCCCAACACTTCTAACTTAGTGAAACAAGATGTTGGTTGAAAGATGGTTTCTCCATAGGATTTTTTAACAGGGGCTGGTATATGTCCCCTTCCGCATCCTTCCCCGCATAGGTTTTCAAGTGATACAAGACAGTAGCTGAAAGACGGCTTCTGCAAAGAGCGGTTTGACAGAGTTGAGTATGTGGCACTTTCGGTATAGGCCCTGCATAGTTTTTCAAAGAGTTCTTAGTGAAATGAAATGTGATAGTTGAAAGACGGTTTCCCCGCCGTGTTATTTCATCGGGTTGAGCATATATATGGCACTTTCCGCATAGTTCCCGCATGAACTAGAAGTGTTCCTGCATGAATTAGAAGTGCCAGACACTTCTAATGTAGAGAAACGAGATGTTAGTTGAAAGAACGTTTCCCCACAGTGTCGTTTCACAGAGTATATGGTACTTACTTTGTATTCCCTGCATGGGTCTTCAGAGTTCTCAATGAAGTCGGTGTGAATTGAAAGAATTTTTCACCACAGCGTTGCCCCACAGAGTGGAGTATATGGGATTTTACGTTGTGGCGCCATAAAGGGTCACAAACACATCCATGATGGTGAAAGCAGAGGCTTCTTGAAAGATTCTTTTAAACACAGTAGCTTTTCACTGAAGTGAAGGTTTGGCACTATCCGGCTAGGCCCGGCATGTGTATTCAAACACTTCTAACTTAGTGAAACCACATGTTTCACGGAGGTGAGTGTATGGCACTTTCCGTCTAGGCCCCGCGTTAGGTTTGCAAGTTTCCAAGTTAGTTGAACCCGACGTTCGATGAAAACGTTGGTTTCCCCCAAGCGCTGTTTGACAGAGCTGGGTAGGTGGCACTTGTGTTCCAACACTACTCCCTTAAGTTATACAAGAGTTTAGTTGGAAGCCGGTTTCTCTACAGGACTCTTTAACTGTGGCTGGCATATGTCACTTTCCACATCTTTGCCCACGTTGGTTTTCAAACACTTCTAACGCAGTGCAGTTGGACAGAGTTGAGTCTACGGCACTTTCCACATAGGCACCTCAAGCTTTCAAACACTTCTAAGTTATAAAAGATTTAGTTGGAAGATGTTTTCCCCTCAGTGTTGGGTCACAAAGTTCAGTACCTGGCACTTTCTGCATAGAGCCTGTGTACTTTTCAAACACTTTTAGTGAAACCAGATGTTAGTGGAAAGGTCATTTCACCACAACGTTGTTTCACACAGCTGAGTCCATGGCACTTAGCGGTTAGGCTTCTCCTAGGTTTTCGAACACTTCTGAGAGCGTCCAGAGAGTAGTGGAAAGACTACTGTGACCGTTTCCCCACAGTGTTGTTTCACAGGGTTGAGTGTACGGCAATATCCGCATAAGCCCCGCCTGTGTTTTCAAACACTTGTCACTGAGTGAAACCAGATGTCAGGAGATTGTCCCCCGACAACGCTGTTTCACAGAGGTGAGTATGCGGCACGTTCGCTGTGAGCCACCATGGTTTTCAAACACCTCTGAGTAAAGCAAGAGATTGTTTGGAAGATGGAGTCCCCACAGGGTTCTAGCACAGTGTTGACTATGTGGTACTTTCCGCATAGGTCCCTCATAGTTTTCAAACACTTTACCTTAGGGAAACCAGATATTAGTTGAAAGATGGTTTCACCAGACCTTTGTTTCACACAGTTAGTTGAGTGTGTGGCACTTAGCGCTCAGGTTTCTCTTAGGTTTCAAGCACTTCTAATGTAGGTAGTTGAAAGACGGCTTCCCCAAAGGGTGGTTTCACAGAGGTGAGAATATAGCACTATCCTCAGAGACCCAGCATGGCTTTTCAAACACTTGTAACTTGGTAAGTCCAGATGTCGGTTGAAGGACAGTTTCCCCCCCAGGTTGTTTCACAGAGTTGAGTATGTGACACTTCTTCTCATCGCCCTAACCACACAGATTTGCAACCACTTCTAACCCAGTGAAACCAGATGTTAGGAGGAAGAAGGTTTTTCCCCCACCGTCTTGTTTCGCAGAGCTGAGTATCTGGCACTTTTGGTGTAGACCTCGCATCGTTTTCAAGCACACCTAACTTAGCGAACTAAGATGTTAGTTGAAGGACGGTGTCCCCAAAGTGTTGGTTGACACATTTGAGTGTAAGGTACTTTCGCGTAGGTCCCGCATGGGTTTTCAAATACGTCTAAAAGTGATGCCGGATGTTAGTGGAAAGATGGGCTCACCACACTGGTGTTTTACAGAGTGGAGCAGAGGGCACTTTCTGGGTAGAACCGAATAAGTTTTCAAACACATCGAACTCACTGAAACGAGAGGTTAACTGACACATGGGTTCCCCACAACGTTGTTTCACAGACTTGACTACGTGGCACTTTCGATGCAGGCCTTGCATGGGTTTTCAAACACACTCTGACTTTGTGAACCAAGATGCTCGTTGGACGGTAGTTTCATCACGCTGATAGTCACACTTTTGCGTTTATGACTCTACAGGCTTAGGCCTCTCATAGGATTTCAAACACTTCTATCCTACGAAAACCAGACGGTAGTTGAAAGATGATTTCCCCAACTGGGTAGTTTCACAGAGTTGAGTGTACGCCACTATTCCCATAGGCCCCGCATGTGTTTTCAAACACTTGAAACTTAGTGAAACCAGATATTAGTTGAAAGATCGTTTCACCACACTGATATTCACAGTCTTGAGGCTGTGGCACTTCAGGGTTAAGCCTCTCATAGGATTTCAACACTTTTAACTCAAGGAAACCAGATGGTAGTTGAAGGACAGTTTCCTCACAGTGTTTTTTCACAGAGTTGAGTACATGGCCCTTTGGGGGGGGTGGGGGGGGGTCGGCCCTGCATAGTGTTCAAACACCTTTAGGGAAACAGGATGTTAGTTGGAAGGTGGTTTCTCCACGGTATTCCCTCCCAATGTCGAGTATATGTCAGTTTCCCCGTGGTTCCCCGCACAAGTTTTCAAGCGATTCTATGTTAGTGATGCAAAATACTAGTTTCAAAGATGGTTTCCGCAATGTGCAGGTTGACAGGGTTGAGTGTATTATATATGGCACTTGCCCCCTGGGCCCCGCATGGTTTTGCAAACGCTTCCACCTTAGGGAAATGAGATGTTGGCTGAAAGACCGTTTCACCACACTTGTTTCACAGAGTCGAGTATACGGCACTTTCTGCAGAAGGCCCAATAAGTTTTCCAACACTTCTAACAGTGAAACAAGATGTTAGTTCAAAGATGGATTCTCCACGGTGTTGTTGGACAGAGTTGCGCATATGGCACCTTCTGCATAGGCCCTGCGTTGGTTTTCCAACCAGTCTAACCGAAAGGTGATTTTGGTGGAAAGATGGTTTCCCCACAATGTTATTTCCCAAAGCCGAGTGTACAGCACTTTCGGCGTAGGCCCCTCATTGGTTTCAAATAATTGCAACCTAGTGAAACTTGATGTTAAGTGAAGGATCTAAAGAGCTGCTTGATAAAGTTGAGTATACGGAACTCTCCACCTGGGCTCCGCAAAGGTTTTCAAACACTTCTAACGGGGAAAGGAGATGTGAGTCCAAAGATGTTTTCCCCACAGTGCTTCACAGAACTGAGTACATGGCACTTTCCGCATGTGCGGAAGAGGGTTTTCAAACACTTCTCACTTCGTGAAACCTTCGGTTAGTTGAAAGATGTTTCTCCACCCTGTTGTTTCACAAAGTTGAGTAGATGGCAACCCCTTCATAGTTCCCCGCCTGGCTTTTCAAGCCCTTTTAAGTGAAACAAGATGTTCGTTGAAAGATGGATTCCCCAAAGTGTTGTCTGACAGAGTTGATTATATGGCACGATCTGCGTGGGCCCTGCACTGGTTATCACATACTTCTAACCTAGTGAGCCGAGTTGAGTACATGGTACTTTCTGTGTGGACCCCGCATGGGTTTTCTAACAATTCTCATTTATTGAAACCAGATATTTGCTGAAAGATTGGTTTCGCCACAGTCTTTTCTCACAGAGTTGAGTGTATGCATTTCCGCATAAGCCCCGCATAGGTTTTCAAACACTTCACGTTTACTGAAATAGGATGTTAGTTGACGGGTGGGTTCCCCACAGCGTTTCATACACTTCAGCATATGGCACTTTCGGTTTAGACCCCACGTGGGTTTTCAACTCTATCTAACCTAGTGTAACAGGATGTTGGTTGATAGAAGGCATCACCACACTGGTGTTTCACAGGCAGTTTCGGTGTGGGCCCCACGAGCGTTTGCAAACACTTCCAACTTCGTTGAACCAGGTGTCATTTTGAAAATTGGTTTGTCTGCAGTGATGTTTCACAAAGTGAGTAAAGGCCGCTTTGGTTATACTTCTATGTCTAGGATCTCAATGCTTCTCACTTGGTGAACATGTGAGTTGAAAGCTGTCTCAGCACAGTGATTTGGCACAACGCCGGGCATGTGGCACTTTCCATAAATACGCCATTTTTCAAGACGCATTTTGTTCCACTGAGATGTGTTTGAAAACCTACGAGGGAAACTCTGAGGAGATGGCATATACTCGACACTGACTTTCAACTCACATACACGTCTTCACGAAGATGAAAGTGTTTGAAAACCTATGCAGAGTTTACGCTGAACATGCCACACATCAACTCTGGGAACCAGTTTACTGAACCATCATTCAGCTAACCTCTCGTTTCACAACGTTGAGAGAGTTTGAAAACCCACGCGGGACCTACAGGGAAAGTGGCGTATACTCAACTCTATGAAAGAACACTGAGGGGGGAATTGATCTCTCACCCACCATCTGGTTGCACGAAGAGTTGTTTGAAAAGCAAGTCGGGGACTATGCAGAAAGTGCCTTATACTCGAATCAGTGAAACAGCAGTGTGGGGAACCGTCTTTCAACAAACCTTCGGTTTCACCAACTTACAAGTGGTGGGAAACTTACGCGGGGTGCTCCGAGAGACGTGCCATACACTCAACTCGGTGAAACCACGCTGTGGTGGCAACGTCTTTCAACTACCATCTGATCCCACAAATTAGTGTGTGATTTAGAATTAGAATGTCTGAAAACCCATGCCGACACCTATGCGGTAAGTGCCATTACTCAACTCTGTGAAACAACATTGTGGGAGAACTATGTCTCAATTAGCAACTTGTTTCCCTAAGTTAGAAGAGTTTCAAACACATGCTGGGAACTATGTGGAAAGCGGCATGGACTGGACTCCGTGAAAAAAATACTGTAGAGAAACCATCTTGCAAATGACATAAGGTTTCACTCTGTTAGAAGTGTTTGAAAACCTATGCGAGGCCTATGCATAAAGTGTCATGTAGCCCACTCGGGCAAACGACACTGTGGGGCAACCATCTTTCAACCGTCGTCTTGTTTCACCACGTGAAAAGTGTCTAAAAACTCACGCAGGGGCACTTTTGTGCTCACTTTTGTGTCCGGTGAAAGAGGTGTCTGATGGAAATGTCTATCAACTACCATCTGGTTTCCGTAACTTAGTGTGTTTGAAAACCGCAGCGGGGCCCACATCAAGTGTGCCATATACACGACTGTATGAAACATTGTGGGGAAACCATCTTTCAGCTAACAGCTCGTTTCACTACGGGACAAGTGTTTGAAAACCCATGCAGGGCCTAGGTGGAAGAAGCCATATACTCAACTCTGAAACAACACTGTGAGGTAACCCTCTTACAAGTAACACCTTGTTTCCCCAAGGGAGAAGAGTTTGGAAACATGCACGCGTCCTACACGGAAAGAGCCATGTGCTCATGCTCATAAACACTGTGGGGGAAACCCTCTTTCAAGTATCGCCTTGTTTCATTAAGTTACAGGAGTTTGAAGACCCCTGTGGGGCCTAAGGGAAAAGTGCCCTATACCTAACTTCGCAAAACAAGACTGAGGGGAAACATCTCTCAACTAGTATCTCTTTGTCACAAAGTTAGAGGTCTTTGAAAACCCATGCCCGGCCGATGCGGATGGCTCTATAGAGTCTGTGAAACAACCCTTTGTGAAACCTCTTTCAACTCACATCTTGTTTCACTAAGTGACAGTGGTGTAAAACCCTTGCAGTGTTTATGCGGAAATTGCCATAAACGGAACTGCGAAAAAACAATGTGGTGAAAGCTTCTTTAACTACCATGTCATTTCACAAAGTTACAAGTGTTTGAAAACTTATGCAGGGCCTAGCAGGGAAAGTGCCATAAACTCAACTCAGTGAAACACTGGGGAAAACAATCTTTCATTTAACATCTGGTTTCACAAAATTACAAGTGTTCGAGAATACACGCGGGGCCTATAGGGATTGTGCCGTACACTCAACTCTGTGAAACGACCCTCTGGGGAGACCGTCGTTCCACTACCCCTGGCTGTCGCTAAGGTACAAGTGTCTGAAAACGTACGCGGGGCCTATGCACGAAGTGCCATACACTCAACGCTGTGAAACATTCCAGTGGTGAGACCATCTCTCGCCTAACCTCAGGCTTCACTTAGAAGTGTTTGAAATCCCAGGCGGGTTTATAAGGGAAAGTGCCATTATACTCAACCCAGTGAAATAACACTTGGGGAAAACAACCTTTCACTCAACATCGGGTATCACTAAATTGCAAGTGTTGGAAAACGCCTGTGGGGCCTTGGGGGATAGTGCCATATGCTCAACTCTGTGGAAAACCAATTTTTGTTACACGAAGTCAGAATTGTTTGAGAACCCATGCGGGACTACACCAAAACTGCCACGTACTCAACCGTGTGAAACAACAGTGTGGTGCTTCCATCTTTAAACATACGTCTGGTTTCACTAAGGTAGCACTGTTTGAAAACGCTTCTAGGGGCTACAAAGAAATTGGCGTATATTCAACTCCGTGTAACAAACACTATGGGGGAAGAGCCTTTCAACTAAAATCTTGTTTCACTAAGGTAGAATTTTGAAAAAAAAAAACTTGCGGGGTGTATGCATTAAGTGACATTTTGTTCAACTCTCTCAAAAAGCACTTTGCAGAAACCATCTTTCAACTAACATCTCATTTCACTGTTAGAAGGGTTGGAAAACCTACGTGGGGCCTCTAAGGAAAGGGCCATTAACTCCGTCAAAGGACACTGTGGTGACACCGACTTTCAAAAAACATCTAGTTTCATTAAGTTAGAAGTGTTGGAAACCCACACAGGGCTTCCACGGAGCGTGACATATACTCAGCTCTATGAAACACTGTGGGGAAACCGTTCTCCAAGTAACATCTTCTTTCACTAAGTTAGAGGTGTTTGAAACACTTTGTGGGTCTTACGCATAAAGTGCCATAACCTCAATTCTGCCAAGCAGCCTTTTGGGGATACCGTCTTTCAACTCACATCTTGTTTTAGCAAATTAGAATTGTTCAAAATTCTTTGTGGGGAATGATGAAGCAAGTGACCTGATACTTGACTGGAAAAAATTCTCTTGAGAAACCATCTTTCAACTCATGTCTGGTTTCATTAATTTAGAAGTGTTTTAAAACCCTATATGGGGCCTATGGAGAAAGTGCCATGTCCTCACCTCTGTCAAGCAACCCTGTGGTGAAACCATCTTTCAACTAACATACGGTTCCACTAAGGTAAAATTTTTGAAAATATTCGCGAGAAATTATGAAGTGCCATATACTCAGTGGTGTTTGACAATACTGTGGAGAAACCATCGTTCAAAGAACTTCTTGTTTCACGAAGTAAACCTATGCGGAAAACATAGGGGAATGGCACAGACACAGCGCTGTGAAATAACATTGTCATACGCTTCTAACTTAAGTATACAAGATGTTGGTTGAAAGTTATGTTCCCCAAAGTGCTCTTTGACAAAGTTGAGTATATGGCACTTTCCACCTAGGCCCCGCATAGGTTTCCCAACACTTCTAACTTAGTGAAACAAGATGTTGGTTGAAAGATGGTTTCTCCATAGGATTTTTTAACAGGGGCTGGTATATGTCCCCTTCCGCATCCTTCCCCGCATAGGTTTTCAAGTGATACAAGACAGTAGCTGAAAGACGGCTTCTGCAAAGAGCGGTTTGACAGAGTTGAGTATGTGGCACTTTCGGTATAGGCCCTGCATAGTTTTTCAAAGAGTTCTTAGTGAAATGAAATGTGATAGTTGAAAGACGGTTTCCCCGCCGTGTTATTTCATCGGGTTGAGCATATATATGGCACTTTCCGCATAGTTCCCGCATGAACTAGAAGTGTTCCTGCATGAATTAGAAGTGCCAGACACTTCTAATGTAGAGAAACGAGATGTTAGTTGAAAGAACGTTTCCCCACAGTGTCGTTTCACAGAGTATATGGTACTTACTTTGTATTCCCTGCATGGGTCTTCAGAGTTCTCAATGAAGTCGGTGTGAATTGAAAGAATTTTTCACCACAGCGTTGCCCCACAGAGTGGAGTATATGGGATTTTACGTTGTGGCGCCATAAAGGGTCACAAACACATCCATGATGGTGAAAGCAGAGGCTTCTTGAAAGATTCTTTTAAACACAGTAGCTTTTCACTGAAGTGAAGGTTTGGCACTATCCGGCTAGGCCCGGCATGTGTATTCAAACACTTCTAACTTAGTGAAACCACATGTTTCACGGAGGTGAGTGTATGGCACTTTCCGTCTAGGCCCCGCGTTAGGTTTGCAAGTTTCCAAGTTAGTTGAACCCGACGTTCGATGAAAACGTTGGTTTCCCCCAAGCGCTGTTTGACAGAGCTGGGTAGGTGGCACTTGTGTTCCAACACTACTCCCTTAAGTTATACAAGAGTTTAGTTGGAAGCCGGTTTCTCTACAGGACTCTTTAACTGTGGCTGGCATATGTCACTTTCCACATCTTTGCCCACGTTGGTTTTCAAACACTTCTAACGCAGTGCAGTTGGACAGAGTTGAGTCTACGGCACTTTCCACATAGGCACCTCAAGCTTTCAAACACTTCTAAGTTATAAAAGATTTAGTTGGAAGATGTTTTCCCCTCAGTGTTGGGTCACAAAGTTCAGTACCTGGCACTTTCTGCATAGAGCCTGTGTACTTTTCAAACACTTTTAGTGAAACCAGATGTTAGTGGAAAGGTCATTTCACCACAACGTTGTTTCACACAGCTGAGTCCATGGCACTTAGCGGTTAGGCTTCTCCTAGGTTTTCGAACACTTCTGAGAGCGTCCAGAGAGTAGTGGAAAGACTACTGTGACCGTTTCCCCACAGTGTTGTTTCACAGGGTTGAGTGTACGGCAATATCCGCATAAGCCCCGCCTGTGTTTTCAAACACTTGTCACTGAGTGAAACCAGATGTCAGGAGATTGTCCCCCGACAACGCTGTTTCACAGAGGTGAGTATGCGGCACGTTCGCTGTGAGCCACCATGGTTTTCAAACACCTCTGAGTAAAGCAAGAGATTGTTTGGAAGATGGAGTCCCCACAGGGTTCTAGCACAGTGTTGACTATGTGGTACTTTCCGCATAGGTCCCTCATAGTTTTCAAACACTTTACCTTAGGGAAACCAGATATTAGTTGAAAGATGGTTTCACCAGACCTTTGTTTCACACAGTTAGTTGAGTGTGTGGCACTTAGCGCTCAGGTTTCTCTTAGGTTTCAAGCACTTCTAATGTAGGTAGTTGAAAGACGGCTTCCCCAAAGGGTGGTTTCACAGAGGTGAGAATATAGCACTATCCTCAGAGACCCAGCATGGCTTTTCAAACACTTGTAACTTGGTAAGTCCAGATGTCGGTTGAAGGACAGTTTCCCCCCCAGGTTGTTTCACAGAGTTGAGTATGTGACACTTCTTCTCATCGCCCTAACCACACAGATTTGCAACCACTTCTAACCCAGTGAAACCAGATGTTAGGAGGAAGAAGGTTTTTCCCCCACCGTCTTGTTTCGCAGAGCTGAGTATCTGGCACTTTTGGTGTAGACCTCGCATCGTTTTCAAGCACACCTAACTTAGCGAACTAAGATGTTAGTTGAAGGACGGTGTCCCCAAAGTGTTGGTTGACACATTTGAGTGTAAGGTACTTTCGCGTAGGTCCCGCATGGGTTTTCAAATACGTCTAAAAGTGATGCCGGATGTTAGTGGAAAGATGGGCTCACCACACTGGTGTTTTACAGAGTGGAGCAGAGGGCACTTTCTGGGTAGAACCGAATAAGTTTTCAAACACATCGAACTCACTGAAACGAGAGGTTAACTGACACATGGGTTCCCCACAACGTTGTTTCACAGACTTGACTACGTGGCACTTTCGATGCAGGCCTTGCATGGGTTTTCAAACACACTCTGACTTTGTGAACCAAGATGCTCGTTGGACGGTAGTTTCATCACGCTGATAGTCACACTTTTGCGTTTATGACTCTACAGGCTTAGGCCTCTCATAGGATTTCAAACACTTCTATCCTACGAAAACCAGACGGTAGTTGAAAGATGATTTCCCCAACTGGGTAGTTTCACAGAGTTGAGTGTACGCCACTATTCCCATAGGCCCCGCATGTGTTTTCAAACACTTGAAACTTAGTGAAACCAGATATTAGTTGAAAGATCGTTTCACCACACTGATATTCACAGTCTTGAGGCTGTGGCACTTCAGGGTTAAGCCTCTCATAGGATTTCAACACTTTTAACTCAAGGAAACCAGATGGTAGTTGAAGGACAGTTTCCTCACAGTGTTTTTTCACAGAGTTGAGTACATGGCCCTTTGGGGGGGGTGGGGGGGGGTCGGCCCTGCATAGTGTTCAAACACCTTTAGGGAAACAGGATGTTAGTTGGAAGGTGGTTTCTCCACGGTATTCCCTCCCAATGTCGAGTATATGTCAGTTTCCCCGTGGTTCCCCGCACAAGTTTTCAAGCGATTCTATGTTAGTGATGCAAAATACTAGTTTCAAAGATGGTTTCCGCAATGTGCAGGTTGACAGGGTTGAGTGTATTATATATGGCACTTGCCCCCTGGGCCCCGCATGGTTTTGCAAACGCTTCCACCTTAGGGAAATGAGATGTTGGCTGAAAGACCGTTTCACCACACTTGTTTCACAGAGTCGAGTATACGGCACTTTCTGCAGAAGGCCCAATAAGTTTTCCAACACTTCTAACAGTGAAACAAGATGTTAGTTCAAAGATGGATTCTCCACGGTGTTGTTGGACAGAGTTGCGCATATGGCACCTTCTGCATAGGCCCTGCGTTGGTTTTCCAACCAGTCTAACCGAAAGGTGATTTTGGTGGAAAGATGGTTTCCCCACAATGTTATTTCCCAAAGCCGAGTGTACAGCACTTTCGGCGTAGGCCCCTCATTGGTTTCAAATAATTGCAACCTAGTGAAACTTGATGTTAAGTGAAGGATCTAAAGAGCTGCTTGATAAAGTTGAGTATACGGAACTCTCCACCTGGGCTCCGCAAAGGTTTTCAAACACTTCTAACGGGGAAAGGAGATGTGAGTCCAAAGATGTTTTCCCCACAGTGCTTCACAGAACTGAGTACATGGCACTTTCCGCATGTGCGGAAGAGGGTTTTCAAACACTTCTCACTTCGTGAAACCTTCGGTTAGTTGAAAGATGTTTCTCCACCCTGTTGTTTCACAAAGTTGAGTAGATGGCAACCCCTTCATAGTTCCCCGCCTGGCTTTTCAAGCCCTTTTAAGTGAAACAAGATGTTCGTTGAAAGATGGATTCCCCAAAGTGTTGTCTGACAGAGTTGATTATATGGCACGATCTGCGTGGGCCCTGCACTGGTTATCACATACTTCTAACCTAGTGAGCCGAGTTGAGTACATGGTACTTTCTGTGTGGACCCCGCATGGGTTTTCTAACAATTCTCATTTATTGAAACCAGATATTTGCTGAAAGATTGGTTTCGCCACAGTCTTTTCTCACAGAGTTGAGTGTATGCATTTCCGCATAAGCCCCGCATAGGTTTTCAAACACTTCACGTTTACTGAAATAGGATGTTAGTTGACGGGTGGGTTCCCCACAGCGTTTCATACACTTCAGCATATGGCACTTTCGGTTTAGACCCCACGTGGGTTTTCAACTCTATCTAACCTAGTGTAACAGGATGTTGGTTGATAGAAGGCATCACCACACTGGTGTTTCACAGGCAGTTTCGGTGTGGGCCCCACGAGCGTTTGCAAACACTTCCAACTTCGTTGAACCAGGTGTCATTTTGAAAATTGGTTTGTCTGCAGTGATGTTTCACAAAGTGAGTAAAGGCCGCTTTGGTTATACTTCTATGTCTAGGATCTCAATGCTTCTCACTTGGTGAACATGTGAGTTGAAAGCTGTCTCAGCACAGTGATTTGGCACAACGCCGGGCATGTGGCACTTTCCATAAATACGCCATTTTTCAAGACGCATTTTGTTCCACTGAGATGTGTTTGAAAACCTACGAGGGAAACTCTGAGGAGATGGCATATACTCGACACTGACTTTCAACTCACATACACGTCTTCACGAAGATGAAAGTGTTTGAAAACCTATGCAGAGTTTACGCTGAACATGCCACACATCAACTCTGGGAACCAGTTTACTGAACCATCATTCAGCTAACCTCTCGTTTCACAACGTTGAGAGAGTTTGAAAACCCACGCGGGACCTACAGGGAAAGTGGCGTATACTCAACTCTATGAAAGAACACTGAGGGGGGAATTGATCTCTCACCCACCATCTGGTTGCACGAAGAGTTGTTTGAAAAGCAAGTCGGGGACTATGCAGAAAGTGCCTTATACTCGAATCAGTGAAACAGCAGTGTGGGGAACCGTCTTTCAACAAACCTTCGGTTTCACCAACTTACAAGTGGTGGGAAACTTACGCGGGGTGCTCCGAGAGACGTGCCATACACTCAACTCGGTGAAACCACGCTGTGGTGGCAACGTCTTTCAACTACCATCTGATCCCACAAATTAGTGTGTGATTTAGAATTAGAATGTCTGAAAACCCATGCCGACACCTATGCGGTAAGTGCCATTACTCAACTCTGTGAAACAACATTGTGGGAGAACTATGTCTCAATTAGCAACTTGTTTCCCTAAGTTAGAAGAGTTTCAAACACATGCTGGGAACTATGTGGAAAGCGGCATGGACTGGACTCCGTGAAAAAAATACTGTAGAGAAACCATCTTGCAAATGACATAAGGTTTCACTCTGTTAGAAGTGTTTGAAAACCTATGCGAGGCCTATGCATAAAGTGTCATGTAGCCCACTCGGGCAAACGACACTGTGGGGCAACCATCTTTCAACCGTCGTCTTGTTTCACCACGTGAAAAGTGTCTAAAAACTCACGCAGGGGCACTTTTGTGCTCACTTTTGTGTCCGGTGAAAGAGGTGTCTGATGGAAATGTCTATCAACTACCATCTGGTTTCCGTAACTTAGTGTGTTTGAAAACCGCAGCGGGGCCCACATCAAGTGTGCCATATACACGACTGTATGAAACATTGTGGGGAAACCATCTTTCAGCTAACAGCTCGTTTCACTACGGGACAAGTGTTTGAAAACCCATGCAGGGCCTAGGTGGAAGAAGCCATATACTCAACTCTGAAACAACACTGTGAGGTAACCCTCTTACAAGTAACACCTTGTTTCCCCAAGGGAGAAGAGTTTGGAAACATGCACGCGTCCTACACGGAAAGAGCCATGTGCTCATGCTCATAAACACTGTGGGGGAAACCCTCTTTCAAGTATCGCCTTGTTTCATTAAGTTACAGGAGTTTGAAGACCCCTGTGGGGCCTAAGGGAAAAGTGCCCTATACCTAACTTCGCAAAACAAGACTGAGGGGAAACATCTCTCAACTAGTATCTCTTTGTCACAAAGTTAGAGGTCTTTGAAAACCCATGCCCGGCCGATGCGGATGGCTCTATAGAGTCTGTGAAACAACCCTTTGTGAAACCTCTTTCAACTCACATCTTGTTTCACTAAGTGACAGTGGTGTAAAACCCTTGCAGTGTTTATGCGGAAATTGCCATAAACGGAACTGCGAAAAAACAATGTGGTGAAAGCTTCTTTAACTACCATGTCATTTCACAAAGTTACAAGTGTTTGAAAACTTATGCAGGGCCTAGCAGGGAAAGTGCCATAAACTCAACTCAGTGAAACACTGGGGAAAACAATCTTTCATTTAACATCTGGTTTCACAAAATTACAAGTGTTCGAGAATACACGCGGGGCCTATAGGGATTGTGCCGTACACTCAACTCTGTGAAACGACCCTCTGGGGAGACCGTCGTTCCACTACCCCTGGCTGTCGCTAAGGTACAAGTGTCTGAAAACGTACGCGGGGCCTATGCACGAAGTGCCATACACTCAACGCTGTGAAACATTCCAGTGGTGAGACCATCTCTCGCCTAACCTCAGGCTTCACTTAGAAGTGTTTGAAATCCCAGGCGGGTTTATAAGGGAAAGTGCCATTATACTCAACCCAGTGAAATAACACTTGGGGAAAACAACCTTTCACTCAACATCGGGTATCACTAAATTGCAAGTGTTGGAAAACGCCTGTGGGGCCTTGGGGGATAGTGCCATATGCTCAACTCTGTGGAAAACCAATTTTTGTTACACGAAGTCAGAATTGTTTGAGAACCCATGCGGGACTACACCAAAACTGCCACGTACTCAACCGTGTGAAACAACAGTGTGGTGCTTCCATCTTTAAACATACGTCTGGTTTCACTAAGGTAGCACTGTTTGAAAACGCTTCTAGGGGCTACAAAGAAATTGGCGTATATTCAACTCCGTGTAACAAACACTATGGGGGAAGAGCCTTTCAACTAAAATCTTGTTTCACTAAGGTAGAATTTTGAAAAAAAAAAACTTGCGGGGTGTATGCATTAAGTGACATTTTGTTCAACTCTCTCAAAAAGCACTTTGCAGAAACCATCTTTCAACTAACATCTCATTTCACTGTTAGAAGGGTTGGAAAACCTACGTGGGGCCTCTAAGGAAAGGGCCATTAACTCCGTCAAAGGACACTGTGGTGACACCGACTTTCAAAAAACATCTAGTTTCATTAAGTTAGAAGTGTTGGAAACCCACACAGGGCTTCCACGGAGCGTGACATATACTCAGCTCTATGAAACACTGTGGGGAAACCGTTCTCCAAGTAACATCTTCTTTCACTAAGTTAGAGGTGTTTGAAACACTTTGTGGGTCTTACGCATAAAGTGCCATAACCTCAATTCTGCCAAGCAGCCTTTTGGGGATACCGTCTTTCAACTCACATCTTGTTTTAGCAAATTAGAATTGTTCAAAATTCTTTGTGGGGAATGATGAAGCAAGTGACCTGATACTTGACTGGAAAAAATTCTCTTGAGAAACCATCTTTCAACTCATGTCTGGTTTCATTAATTTAGAAGTGTTTTAAAACCCTATATGGGGCCTATGGAGAAAGTGCCATGTCCTCACCTCTGTCAAGCAACCCTGTGGTGAAACCATCTTTCAACTAACATACGGTTCCACTAAGGTAAAATTTTTGAAAATATTCGCGAGAAATTATGAAGTGCCATATACTCAGTGGTGTTTGACAATACTGTGGAGAAACCATCGTTCAAAGAACTTCTTGTTTCACGAAGTAAACCTATGCGGAAAACATAGGGGAATGGCACAGACACAGCGCTGTGAAATAACATTGTCATACGCTTCTAACTTAAGTATACAAGATGTTGGTTGAAAGTTATGTTCCCCAAAGTGCTCTTTGACAAAGTTGAGTATATGGCACTTTCCACCTAGGCCCCGCATAGGTTTCCCAACACTTCTAACTTAGTGAAACAAGATGTTGGTTGAAAGATGGTTTCTCCATAGGATTTTTTAACAGGGGCTGGTATATGTCCCCTTCCGCATCCTTCCCCGCATAGGTTTTCAAGTGATACAAGACAGTAGCTGAAAGACGGCTTCTGCAAAGAGCGGTTTGACAGAGTTGAGTATGTGGCACTTTCGGTATAGGCCCTGCATAGTTTTTCAAAGAGTTCTTAGTGAAATGAAATGTGATAGTTGAAAGACGGTTTCCCCGCCGTGTTATTTCATCGGGTTGAGCATATATATGGCACTTTCCGCATAGTTCCCGCATGAACTAGAAGTGTTCCTGCATGAATTAGAAGTGCCAGACACTTCTAATGTAGAGAAACGAGATGTTAGTTGAAAGAACGTTTCCCCACAGTGTCGTTTCACAGAGTATATGGTACTTACTTTGTATTCCCTGCATGGGTCTTCAGAGTTCTCAATGAAGTCGGTGTGAATTGAAAGAATTTTTCACCACAGCGTTGCCCCACAGAGTGGAGTATATGGGATTTTACGTTGTGGCGCCATAAAGGGTCACAAACACATCCATGATGGTGAAAGCAGAGGCTTCTTGAAAGATTCTTTTAAACACAGTAGCTTTTCACTGAAGTGAAGGTTTGGCACTATCCGGCTAGGCCCGGCATGTGTATTCAAACACTTCTAACTTAGTGAAACCACATGTTTCACGGAGGTGAGTGTATGGCACTTTCCGTCTAGGCCCCGCGTTAGGTTTGCAAGTTTCCAAGTTAGTTGAACCCGACGTTCGATGAAAACGTTGGTTTCCCCCAAGCGCTGTTTGACAGAGCTGGGTAGGTGGCACTTGTGTTCCAACACTACTCCCTTAAGTTATACAAGAGTTTAGTTGGAAGCCGGTTTCTCTACAGGACTCTTTAACTGTGGCTGGCATATGTCACTTTCCACATCTTTGCCCACGTTGGTTTTCAAACACTTCTAACGCAGTGCAGTTGGACAGAGTTGAGTCTACGGCACTTTCCACATAGGCACCTCAAGCTTTCAAACACTTCTAAGTTATAAAAGATTTAGTTGGAAGATGTTTTCCCCTCAGTGTTGGGTCACAAAGTTCAGTACCTGGCACTTTCTGCATAGAGCCTGTGTACTTTTCAAACACTTTTAGTGAAACCAGATGTTAGTGGAAAGGTCATTTCACCACAACGTTGTTTCACACAGCTGAGTCCATGGCACTTAGCGGTTAGGCTTCTCCTAGGTTTTCGAACACTTCTGAGAGCGTCCAGAGAGTAGTGGAAAGACTACTGTGACCGTTTCCCCACAGTGTTGTTTCACAGGGTTGAGTGTACGGCAATATCCGCATAAGCCCCGCCTGTGTTTTCAAACACTTGTCACTGAGTGAAACCAGATGTCAGGAGATTGTCCCCCGACAACGCTGTTTCACAGAGGTGAGTATGCGGCACGTTCGCTGTGAGCCACCATGGTTTTCAAACACCTCTGAGTAAAGCAAGAGATTGTTTGGAAGATGGAGTCCCCACAGGGTTCTAGCACAGTGTTGACTATGTGGTACTTTCCGCATAGGTCCCTCATAGTTTTCAAACACTTTACCTTAGGGAAACCAGATATTAGTTGAAAGATGGTTTCACCAGACCTTTGTTTCACACAGTTAGTTGAGTGTGTGGCACTTAGCGCTCAGGTTTCTCTTAGGTTTCAAGCACTTCTAATGTAGGTAGTTGAAAGACGGCTTCCCCAAAGGGTGGTTTCACAGAGGTGAGAATATAGCACTATCCTCAGAGACCCAGCATGGCTTTTCAAACACTTGTAACTTGGTAAGTCCAGATGTCGGTTGAAGGACAGTTTCCCCCCCAGGTTGTTTCACAGAGTTGAGTATGTGACACTTCTTCTCATCGCCCTAACCACACAGATTTGCAACCACTTCTAACCCAGTGAAACCAGATGTTAGGAGGAAGAAGGTTTTTCCCCCACCGTCTTGTTTCGCAGAGCTGAGTATCTGGCACTTTTGGTGTAGACCTCGCATCGTTTTCAAGCACACCTAACTTAGCGAACTAAGATGTTAGTTGAAGGACGGTGTCCCCAAAGTGTTGGTTGACACATTTGAGTGTAAGGTACTTTCGCGTAGGTCCCGCATGGGTTTTCAAATACGTCTAAAAGTGATGCCGGATGTTAGTGGAAAGATGGGCTCACCACACTGGTGTTTTACAGAGTGGAGCAGAGGGCACTTTCTGGGTAGAACCGAATAAGTTTTCAAACACATCGAACTCACTGAAACGAGAGGTTAACTGACACATGGGTTCCCCACAACGTTGTTTCACAGACTTGACTACGTGGCACTTTCGATGCAGGCCTTGCATGGGTTTTCAAACACACTCTGACTTTGTGAACCAAGATGCTCGTTGGACGGTAGTTTCATCACGCTGATAGTCACACTTTTGCGTTTATGACTCTACAGGCTTAGGCCTCTCATAGGATTTCAAACACTTCTATCCTACGAAAACCAGACGGTAGTTGAAAGATGATTTCCCCAACTGGGTAGTTTCACAGAGTTGAGTGTACGCCACTATTCCCATAGGCCCCGCATGTGTTTTCAAACACTTGAAACTTAGTGAAACCAGATATTAGTTGAAAGATCGTTTCACCACACTGATATTCACAGTCTTGAGGCTGTGGCACTTCAGGGTTAAGCCTCTCATAGGATTTCAACACTTTTAACTCAAGGAAACCAGATGGTAGTTGAAGGACAGTTTCCTCACAGTGTTTTTTCACAGAGTTGAGTACATGGCCCTTTGGGGGGGTGGGGGGGGGGTCGGCCCTGCATAGTGTTCAAACACCTTTAGGGAAACAGGATGTTAGTTGGAAGGTGGTTTCTCCACGGTATTCCCTCCCAATGTCGAGTATATGTCAGTTTCCCCGTGGTTCCCCGCACAAGTTTTCAAGCGATTCTATGTTAGTGATGCAAAATACTAGTTTCAAAGATGGTTTCCGCAATGTGCAGGTTGACAGGGTTGAGTGTATTATATATGGCACTTGCCCCCTGGGCCCCGCATGGTTTTGCAAACGCTTCCACCTTAGGGAAATGAGATGTTGGCTGAAAGACCGTTTCACCACACTTGTTTCACAGAGTCGAGTATACGGCACTTTCTGCAGAAGGCCCAATAAGTTTTCCAACACTTCTAACAGTGAAACAAGATGTTAGTTCAAAGATGGATTCTCCACGGTGTTGTTGGACAGAGTTGCGCATATGGCACCTTCTGCATAGGCCCTGCGTTGGTTTTCCAACCAGTCTAACCGAAAGGTGATTTTGGTGGAAAGATGGTTTCCCCACAATGTTATTTCCCAAAGCCGAGTGTACAGCACTTTCGGCGTAGGCCCCTCATTGGTTTCAAATAATTGCAACCTAGTGAAACTTGATGTTAAGTGAAGGATCTAAAGAGCTGCTTGATAAAGTTGAGTATACGGAACTCTCCACCTGGGCTCCGCAAAGGTTTTCAAACACTTCTAACGGGGAAAGGAGATGTGAGTCCAAAGATGTTTTCCCCACAGTGCTTCACAGAACTGAGTACATGGCACTTTCCGCATGTGCGGAAGAGGGTTTTCAAACACTTCTCACTTCGTGAAACCTTCGGTTAGTTGAAAGATGTTTCTCCACCCTGTTGTTTCACAAAGTTGAGTAGATGGCAACCCCTTCATAGTTCCCCGCCTGGCTTTTCAAGCCCTTTTAAGTGAAACAAGATGTTCGTTGAAAGATGGATTCCCCAAAGTGTTGTCTGACAGAGTTGATTATATGGCACGATCTGCGTGGGCCCTGCACTGGTTATCACATACTTCTAACCTAGTGAGCCGAGTTGAGTACATGGTACTTTCTGTGTGGACCCCGCATGGGTTTTCTAACAATTCTCATTTATTGAAACCAGATATTTGCTGAAAGATTGGTTTCGCCACAGTCTTTTCTCACAGAGTTGAGTGTATGCATTTCCGCATAAGCCCCGCATAGGTTTTCAAACACTTCACGTTTACTGAAATAGGATGTTAGTTGACGGGTGGGTTCCCCACAGCGTTTCATACACTTCAGCATATGGCACTTTCGGTTTAGACCCCACGTGGGTTTTCAACTCTATCTAACCTAGTGTAACAGGATGTTGGTTGATAGAAGGCATCACCACACTGGTGTTTCACAGGCAGTTTCGGTGTGGGCCCCACGAGCGTTTGCAAACACTTCCAACTTCGTTGAACCAGGTGTCATTTTGAAAATTGGTTTGTCTGCAGTGATGTTTCACAAAGTGAGTAAAGGCCGCTTTGGTTATACTTCTATGTCTAGGATCTCAATGCTTCTCACTTGGTGAACATGTGAGTTGAAAGCTGTCTCAGCACAGTGATTTGGCACAACGCCGGGCATGTGGCACTTTCCATAAATACGCCATTTTTCAAGACGCATTTTGTTCCACTGAGATGTGTTTGAAAACCTACGAGGGAAACTCTGAGGAGATGGCATATACTCGACACTGACTTTCAACTCACATACACGTCTTCACGAAGATGAAAGTGTTTGAAAACCTATGCAGAGTTTACGCTGAACATGCCACACATCAACTCTGGGAACCAGTTTACTGAACCATCATTCAGCTAACCTCTCGTTTCACAACGTTGAGAGAGTTTGAAAACCCACGCGGGACCTACAGGGAAAGTGGCGTATACTCAACTCTATGAAAGAACACTGAGGGGGGAATTGATCTCTCACCCACCATCTGGTTGCACGAAGAGTTGTTTGAAAAGCAAGTCGGGGACTATGCAGAAAGTGCCTTATACTCGAATCAGTGAAACAGCAGTGTGGGGAACCGTCTTTCAACAAACCTTCGGTTTCACCAACTTACAAGTGGTGGGAAACTTACGCGGGGTGCTCCGAGAGACGTGCCATACACTCAACTCGGTGAAACCACGCTGTGGTGGCAACGTCTTTCAACTACCATCTGATCCCACAAATTAGTGTGTGATTTAGAATTAGAATGTCTGAAAACCCATGCCGACACCTATGCGGTAAGTGCCATTACTCAACTCTGTGAAACAACATTGTGGGAGAACTATGTCTCAATTAGCAACTTGTTTCCCTAAGTTAGAAGAGTTTCAAACACATGCTGGGAACTATGTGGAAAGCGGCATGGACTGGACTCCGTGAAAAAAATACTGTAGAGAAACCATCTTGCAAATGACATAAGGTTTCACTCTGTTAGAAGTGTTTGAAAACCTATGCGAGGCCTATGCATAAAGTGTCATGTAGCCCACTCGGGCAAACGACACTGTGGGGCAACCATCTTTCAACCGTCGTCTTGTTTCACCACGTGAAAAGTGTCTAAAAACTCACGCAGGGGCACTTTTGTGCTCACTTTTGTGTCCGGTGAAAGAGGTGTCTGATGGAAATGTCTATCAACTACCATCTGGTTTCCGTAACTTAGTGTGTTTGAAAACCGCAGCGGGGCCCACATCAAGTGTGCCATATACACGACTGTATGAAACATTGTGGGGAAACCATCTTTCAGCTAACAGCTCGTTTCACTACGGGACAAGTGTTTGAAAACCCATGCAGGGCCTAGGTGGAAGAAGCCATATACTCAACTCTGAAACAACACTGTGAGGTAACCCTCTTACAAGTAACACCTTGTTTCCCCAAGGGAGAAGAGTTTGGAAACATGCACGCGTCCTACACGGAAAGAGCCATGTGCTCATGCTCATAAACACTGTGGGGGAAACCCTCTTTCAAGTATCGCCTTGTTTCATTAAGTTACAGGAGTTTGAAGACCCCTGTGGGGCCTAAGGGAAAAGTGCCCTATACCTAACTTCGCAAAACAAGACTGAGGGGAAACATCTCTCAACTAGTATCTCTTTGTCACAAAGTTAGAGGTCTTTGAAAACCCATGCCCGGCCGATGCGGATGGCTCTATAGAGTCTGTGAAACAACCCTTTGTGAAACCTCTTTCAACTCACATCTTGTTTCACTAAGTGACAGTGGTGTAAAACCCTTGCAGTGTTTATGCGGAAATTGCCATAAACGGAACTGCGAAAAAACAATGTGGTGAAAGCTTCTTTAACTACCATGTCATTTCACAAAGTTACAAGTGTTTGAAAACTTATGCAGGGCCTAGCAGGGAAAGTGCCATAAACTCAACTCAGTGAAACACTGGGGAAAACAATCTTTCATTTAACATCTGGTTTCACAAAATTACAAGTGTTCGAGAATACACGCGGGGCCTATAGGGATTGTGCCGTACACTCAACTCTGTGAAACGACCCTCTGGGGAGACCGTCGTTCCACTACCCCTGGCTGTCGCTAAGGTACAAGTGTCTGAAAACGTACGCGGGGCCTATGCACGAAGTGCCATACACTCAACGCTGTGAAACATTCCAGTGGTGAGACCATCTCTCGCCTAACCTCAGGCTTCACTTAGAAGTGTTTGAAATCCCAGGCGGGTTTATAAGGGAAAGTGCCATTATACTCAACCCAGTGAAATAACACTTGGGGAAAACAACCTTTCACTCAACATCGGGTATCACTAAATTGCAAGTGTTGGAAAACGCCTGTGGGGCCTTGGGGGATAGTGCCATATGCTCAACTCTGTGGAAAACCAATTTTTGTTACACGAAGTCAGAATTGTTTGAGAACCCATGCGGGACTACACCAAAACTGCCACGTACTCAACCGTGTGAAACAACAGTGTGGTGCTTCCATCTTTAAACATACGTCTGGTTTCACTAAGGTAGCACTGTTTGAAAACGCTTCTAGGGGCTACAAAGAAATTGGCGTATATTCAACTCCGTGTAACAAACACTATGGGGGAAGAGCCTTTCAACTAAAATCTTGTTTCACTAAGGTAGAATTTTGAAAAAAAAAAACTTGCGGGGTGTATGCATTAAGTGACATTTTGTTCAACTCTCTCAAAAAGCACTTTGCAGAAACCATCTTTCAACTAACATCTCATTTCACTGTTAGAAGGGTTGGAAAACCTACGTGGGGCCTCTAAGGAAAGGGCCATTAACTCCGTCAAAGGACACTGTGGTGACACCGACTTTCAAAAAACATCTAGTTTCATTAAGTTAGAAGTGTTGGAAACCCACACAGGGCTTCCACGGAGCGTGACATATACTCAGCTCTATGAAACACTGTGGGGAAACCGTTCTCCAAGTAACATCTTCTTTCACTAAGTTAGAGGTGTTTGAAACACTTTGTGGGTCTTACGCATAAAGTGCCATAACCTCAATTCTGCCAAGCAGCCTTTTGGGGATACCGTCTTTCAACTCACATCTTGTTTTAGCAAATTAGAATTGTTCAAAATTCTTTGTGGGGAATGATGAAGCAAGTGACCTGATACTTGACTGGAAAAAATTCTCTTGAGAAACCATCTTTCAACTCATGTCTGGTTTCATTAATTTAGAAGTGTTTTAAAACCCTATATGGGGCCTATGGAGAAAGTGCCATGTCCTCACCTCTGTCAAGCAACCCTGTGGTGAAACCATCTTTCAACTAACATACGGTTCCACTAAGGTAAAATTTTTGAAAATATTCGCGAGAAATTATGAAGTGCCATATACTCAGTGGTGTTTGACAATACTGTGGAGAAACCATCGTTCAAAGAACTTCTTGTTTCACGAAGTAAACCTATGCGGAAAACATAGGGGAATGGCACAGACACAGCGCTGTGAAATAACATTGTCATACGCTTCTAACTTAAGTATACAAGATGTTGGTTGAAAGTTATGTTCCCCAAAGTGCTCTTTGACAAAGTTGAGTATATGGCACTTTCCACCTAGGCCCCGCATAGGTTTCCCAACACTTCTAACTTAGTGAAACAAGATGTTGGTTGAAAGATGGTTTCTCCATAGGATTTTTTAACAGGGGCTGGTATATGTCCCCTTCCGCATCCTTCCCCGCATAGGTTTTCAAGTGATACAAGACAGTAGCTGAAAGACGGCTTCTGCAAAGAGCGGTTTGACAGAGTTGAGTATGTGGCACTTTCGGTATAGGCCCTGCATAGTTTTTCAAAGAGTTCTTAGTGAAATGAAATGTGATAGTTGAAAGACGGTTTCCCCGCCGTGTTATTTCATCGGGTTGAGCATATATATGGCACTTTCCGCATAGTTCCCGCATGAACTAGAAGTGTTCCTGCATGAATTAGAAGTGCCAGACACTTCTAATGTAGAGAAACGAGATGTTAGTTGAAAGAACGTTTCCCCACAGTGTCGTTTCACAGAGTATATGGTACTTACTTTGTATTCCCTGCATGGGTCTTCAGAGTTCTCAATGAAGTCGGTGTGAATTGAAAGAATTTTTCACCACAGCGTTGCCCCACAGAGTGGAGTATATGGGATTTTACGTTGTGGCGCCATAAAGGGTCACAAACACATCCATGATGGTGAAAGCAGAGGCTTCTTGAAAGATTCTTTTAAACACAGTAGCTTTTCACTGAAGTGAAGGTTTGGCACTATCCGGCTAGGCCCGGCATGTGTATTCAAACACTTCTAACTTAGTGAAACCACATGTTTCACGGAGGTGAGTGTATGGCACTTTCCGTCTAGGCCCCGCGTTAGGTTTGCAAGTTTCCAAGTTAGTTGAACCCGACGTTCGATGAAAACGTTGGTTTCCCCCAAGCGCTGTTTGACAGAGCTGGGTAGGTGGCACTTGTGTTCCAACACTACTCCCTTAAGTTATACAAGAGTTTAGTTGGAAGCCGGTTTCTCTACAGGACTCTTTAACTGTGGCTGGCATATGTCACTTTCCACATCTTTGCCCACGTTGGTTTTCAAACACTTCTAACGCAGTGCAGTTGGACAGAGTTGAGTCTACGGCACTTTCCACATAGGCACCTCAAGCTTTCAAACACTTCTAAGTTATAAAAGATTTAGTTGGAAGATGTTTTCCCCTCAGTGTTGGGTCACAAAGTTCAGTACCTGGCACTTTCTGCATAGAGCCTGTGTACTTTTCAAACACTTTTAGTGAAACCAGATGTTAGTGGAAAGGTCATTTCACCACAACGTTGTTTCACACAGCTGAGTCCATGGCACTTAGCGGTTAGGCTTCTCCTAGGTTTTCGAACACTTCTGAGAGCGTCCAGAGAGTAGTGGAAAGACTACTGTGACCGTTTCCCCACAGTGTTGTTTCACAGGGTTGAGTGTACGGCAATATCCGCATAAGCCCCGCCTGTGTTTTCAAACACTTGTCACTGAGTGAAACCAGATGTCAGGAGATTGTCCCCCGACAACGCTGTTTCACAGAGGTGAGTATGCGGCACGTTCGCTGTGAGCCACCATGGTTTTCAAACACCTCTGAGTAAAGCAAGAGATTGTTTGGAAGATGGAGTCCCCACAGGGTTCTAGCACAGTGTTGACTATGTGGTACTTTCCGCATAGGTCCCTCATAGTTTTCAAACACTTTACCTTAGGGAAACCAGATATTAGTTGAAAGATGGTTTCACCAGACCTTTGTTTCACACAGTTAGTTGAGTGTGTGGCACTTAGCGCTCAGGTTTCTCTTAGGTTTCAAGCACTTCTAATGTAGGTAGTTGAAAGACGGCTTCCCCAAAGGGTGGTTTCACAGAGGTGAGAATATAGCACTATCCTCAGAGACCCAGCATGGCTTTTCAAACACTTGTAACTTGGTAAGTCCAGATGTCGGTTGAAGGACAGTTTCCCCCCCAGGTTGTTTCACAGAGTTGAGTATGTGACACTTCTTCTCATCGCCCTAACCACACAGATTTGCAACCACTTCTAACCCAGTGAAACCAGATGTTAGGAGGAAGAAGGTTTTTCCCCCACCGTCTTGTTTCGCAGAGCTGAGTATCTGGCACTTTTGGTGTAGACCTCGCATCGTTTTCAAGCACACCTAACTTAGCGAACTAAGATGTTAGTTGAAGGACGGTGTCCCCAAAGTGTTGGTTGACACATTTGAGTGTAAGGTACTTTCGCGTAGGTCCCGCATGGGTTTTCAAATACGTCTAAAAGTGATGCCGGATGTTAGTGGAAAGATGGGCTCACCACACTGGTGTTTTACAGAGTGGAGCAGAGGGCACTTTCTGGGTAGAACCGAATAAGTTTTCAAACACATCGAACTCACTGAAACGAGAGGTTAACTGACACATGGGTTCCCCACAACGTTGTTTCACAGACTTGACTACGTGGCACTTTCGATGCAGGCCTTGCATGGGTTTTCAAACACACTCTGACTTTGTGAACCAAGATGCTCGTTGGACGGTAGTTTCATCACGCTGATAGTCACACTTTTGCGTTTATGACTCTACAGGCTTAGGCCTCTCATAGGATTTCAAACACTTCTATCCTACGAAAACCAGACGGTAGTTGAAAGATGATTTCCCCAACTGGGTAGTTTCACAGAGTTGAGTGTACGCCACTATTCCCATAGGCCCCGCATGTGTTTTCAAACACTTGAAACTTAGTGAAACCAGATATTAGTTGAAAGATCGTTTCACCACACTGATATTCACAGTCTTGAGGCTGTGGCACTTCAGGGTTAAGCCTCTCATAGGATTTCAACACTTTTAACTCAAGGAAACCAGATGGTAGTTGAAGGACAGTTTCCTCACAGTGTTTTTTCACAGAGTTGAGTACATGGCCCTTTGGGGGGGGTGGGGGGGGGTCGGCCCTGCATAGTGTTCAAACACCTTTAGGGAAACAGGATGTTAGTTGGAAGGTGGTTTCTCCACGGTATTCCCTCCCAATGTCGAGTATATGTCAGTTTCCCCGTGGTTCCCCGCACAAGTTTTCAAGCGATTCTATGTTAGTGATGCAAAATACTAGTTTCAAAGATGGTTTCCGCAATGTGCAGGTTGACAGGGTTGAGTGTATTATATATGGCACTTGCCCCCTGGGCCCCGCATGGTTTTGCAAACGCTTCCACCTTAGGGAAATGAGATGTTGGCTGAAAGACCGTTTCACCACACTTGTTTCACAGAGTCGAGTATACGGCACTTTCTGCAGAAGGCCCAATAAGTTTTCCAACACTTCTAACAGTGAAACAAGATGTTAGTTCAAAGATGGATTCTCCACGGTGTTGTTGGACAGAGTTGCGCATATGGCACCTTCTGCATAGGCCCTGCGTTGGTTTTCCAACCAGTCTAACCGAAAGGTGATTTTGGTGGAAAGATGGTTTCCCCACAATGTTATTTCCCAAAGCCGAGTGTACAGCACTTTCGGCGTAGGCCCCTCATTGGTTTCAAATAATTGCAACCTAGTGAAACTTGATGTTAAGTGAAGGATCTAAAGAGCTGCTTGATAAAGTTGAGTATACGGAACTCTCCACCTGGGCTCCGCAAAGGTTTTCAAACACTTCTAACGGGGAAAGGAGATGTGAGTCCAAAGATGTTTTCCCCACAGTGCTTCACAGAACTGAGTACATGGCACTTTCCGCATGTGCGGAAGAGGGTTTTCAAACACTTCTCACTTCGTGAAACCTTCGGTTAGTTGAAAGATGTTTCTCCACCCTGTTGTTTCACAAAGTTGAGTAGATGGCAACCCCTTCATAGTTCCCCGCCTGGCTTTTCAAGCCCTTTTAAGTGAAACAAGATGTTCGTTGAAAGATGGATTCCCCAAAGTGTTGTCTGACAGAGTTGATTATATGGCACGATCTGCGTGGGCCCTGCACTGGTTATCACATACTTCTAACCTAGTGAGCCGAGTTGAGTACATGGTACTTTCTGTGTGGACCCCGCATGGGTTTTCTAACAATTCTCATTTATTGAAACCAGATATTTGCTGAAAGATTGGTTTCGCCACAGTCTTTTCTCACAGAGTTGAGTGTATGCATTTCCGCATAAGCCCCGCATAGGTTTTCAAACACTTCACGTTTACTGAAATAGGATGTTAGTTGACGGGTGGGTTCCCCACAGCGTTTCATACACTTCAGCATATGGCACTTTCGGTTTAGACCCCACGTGGGTTTTCAACTCTATCTAACCTAGTGTAACAGGATGTTGGTTGATAGAAGGCATCACCACACTGGTGTTTCACAGGCAGTTTCGGTGTGGGCCCCACGAGCGTTTGCAAACACTTCCAACTTCGTTGAACCAGGTGTCATTTTGAAAATTGGTTTGTCTGCAGTGATGTTTCACAAAGTGAGTAAAGGCCGCTTTGGTTATACTTCTATGTCTAGGATCTCAATGCTTCTCACTTGGTGAACATGTGAGTTGAAAGCTGTCTCAGCACAGTGATTTGGCACAACGCCGGGCATGTGGCACTTTCCATAAATACGCCATTTTTCAAGACGCATTTTGTTCCACTGAGATGTGTTTGAAAACCTACGAGGGAAACTCTGAGGAGATGGCATATACTCGACACTGACTTTCAACTCACATACACGTCTTCACGAAGATGAAAGTGTTTGAAAACCTATGCAGAGTTTACGCTGAACATGCCACACATCAACTCTGGGAACCAGTTTACTGAACCATCATTCAGCTAACCTCTCGTTTCACAACGTTGAGAGAGTTTGAAAACCCACGCGGGACCTACAGGGAAAGTGGCGTATACTCAACTCTATGAAAGAACACTGAGGGGGGAATTGATCTCTCACCCACCATCTGGTTGCACGAAGAGTTGTTTGAAAAGCAAGTCGGGGACTATGCAGAAAGTGCCTTATACTCGAATCAGTGAAACAGCAGTGTGGGGAACCGTCTTTCAACAAACCTTCGGTTTCACCAACTTACAAGTGGTGGGAAACTTACGCGGGGTGCTCCGAGAGACGTGCCATACACTCAACTCGGTGAAACCACGCTGTGGTGGCAACGTCTTTCAACTACCATCTGATCCCACAAATTAGTGTGTGATTTAGAATTAGAATGTCTGAAAACCCATGCCGACACCTATGCGGTAAGTGCCATTACTCAACTCTGTGAAACAACATTGTGGGAGAACTATGTCTCAATTAGCAACTTGTTTCCCTAAGTTAGAAGAGTTTCAAACACATGCTGGGAACTATGTGGAAAGCGGCATGGACTGGACTCCGTGAAAAAAATACTGTAGAGAAACCATCTTGCAAATGACATAAGGTTTCACTCTGTTAGAAGTGTTTGAAAACCTATGCGAGGCCTATGCATAAAGTGTCATGTAGCCCACTCGGGCAAACGACACTGTGGGGCAACCATCTTTCAACCGTCGTCTTGTTTCACCACGTGAAAAGTGTCTAAAAACTCACGCAGGGGCACTTTTGTGCTCACTTTTGTGTCCGGTGAAAGAGGTGTCTGATGGAAATGTCTATCAACTACCATCTGGTTTCCGTAACTTAGTGTGTTTGAAAACCGCAGCGGGGCCCACATCAAGTGTGCCATATACACGACTGTATGAAACATTGTGGGGAAACCATCTTTCAGCTAACAGCTCGTTTCACTACGGGACAAGTGTTTGAAAACCCATGCAGGGCCTAGGTGGAAGAAGCCATATACTCAACTCTGAAACAACACTGTGAGGTAACCCTCTTACAAGTAACACCTTGTTTCCCCAAGGGAGAAGAGTTTGGAAACATGCACGCGTCCTACACGGAAAGAGCCATGTGCTCATGCTCATAAACACTGTGGGGGAAACCCTCTTTCAAGTATCGCCTTGTTTCATTAAGTTACAGGAGTTTGAAGACCCCTGTGGGGCCTAAGGGAAAAGTGCCCTATACCTAACTTCGCAAAACAAGACTGAGGGGAAACATCTCTCAACTAGTATCTCTTTGTCACAAAGTTAGAGGTCTTTGAAAACCCATGCCCGGCCGATGCGGATGGCTCTATAGAGTCTGTGAAACAACCCTTTGTGAAACCTCTTTCAACTCACATCTTGTTTCACTAAGTGACAGTGGTGTAAAACCCTTGCAGTGTTTATGCGGAAATTGCCATAAACGGAACTGCGAAAAAACAATGTGGTGAAAGCTTCTTTAACTACCATGTCATTTCACAAAGTTACAAGTGTTTGAAAACTTATGCAGGGCCTAGCAGGGAAAGTGCCATAAACTCAACTCAGTGAAACACTGGGGAAAACAATCTTTCATTTAACATCTGGTTTCACAAAATTACAAGTGTTCGAGAATACACGCGGGGCCTATAGGGATTGTGCCGTACACTCAACTCTGTGAAACGACCCTCTGGGGAGACCGTCGTTCCACTACCCCTGGCTGTCGCTAAGGTACAAGTGTCTGAAAACGTACGCGGGGCCTATGCACGAAGTGCCATACACTCAACGCTGTGAAACATTCCAGTGGTGAGACCATCTCTCGCCTAACCTCAGGCTTCACTTAGAAGTGTTTGAAATCCCAGGCGGGTTTATAAGGGAAAGTGCCATTATACTCAACCCAGTGAAATAACACTTGGGGAAAACAACCTTTCACTCAACATCGGGTATCACTAAATTGCAAGTGTTGGAAAACGCCTGTGGGGCCTTGGGGGATAGTGCCATATGCTCAACTCTGTGGAAAACCAATTTTTGTTACACGAAGTCAGAATTGTTTGAGAACCCATGCGGGACTACACCAAAACTGCCACGTACTCAACCGTGTGAAACAACAGTGTGGTGCTTCCATCTTTAAACATACGTCTGGTTTCACTAAGGTAGCACTGTTTGAAAACGCTTCTAGGGGCTACAAAGAAATTGGCGTATATTCAACTCCGTGTAACAAACACTATGGGGGAAGAGCCTTTCAACTAAAATCTTGTTTCACTAAGGTAGAATTTTGAAAAAAAAAAACTTGCGGGGTGTATGCATTAAGTGACATTTTGTTCAACTCTCTCAAAAAGCACTTTGCAGAAACCATCTTTCAACTAACATCTCATTTCACTGTTAGAAGGGTTGGAAAACCTACGTGGGGCCTCTAAGGAAAGGGCCATTAACTCCGTCAAAGGACACTGTGGTGACACCGACTTTCAAAAAACATCTAGTTTCATTAAGTTAGAAGTGTTGGAAACCCACACAGGGCTTCCACGGAGCGTGACATATACTCAGCTCTATGAAACACTGTGGGGAAACCGTTCTCCAAGTAACATCTTCTTTCACTAAGTTAGAGGTGTTTGAAACACTTTGTGGGTCTTACGCATAAAGTGCCATAACCTCAATTCTGCCAAGCAGCCTTTTGGGGATACCGTCTTTCAACTCACATCTTGTTTTAGCAAATTAGAATTGTTCAAAATTCTTTGTGGGGAATGATGAAGCAAGTGACCTGATACTTGACTGGAAAAAATTCTCTTGAGAAACCATCTTTCAACTCATGTCTGGTTTCATTAATTTAGAAGTGTTTTAAAACCCTATATGGGGCCTATGGAGAAAGTGCCATGTCCTCACCTCTGTCAAGCAACCCTGTGGTGAAACCATCTTTCAACTAACATACGGTTCCACTAAGGTAAAATTTTTGAAAATATTCGCGAGAAATTATGAAGTGCCATATACTCAGTGGTGTTTGACAATACTGTGGAGAAACCATCGTTCAAAGAACTTCTTGTTTCACGAAGTAAACCTATGCGGAAAACATAGGGGAATGGCACAGACACAGCGCTGTGAAATAACATTGTCATACGCTTCTAACTTAAGTATACAAGATGTTGGTTGAAAGTTATGTTCCCCAAAGTGCTCTTTGACAAAGTTGAGTATATGGCACTTTCCACCTAGGCCCCGCATAGGTTTCCCAACACTTCTAACTTAGTGAAACAAGATGTTGGTTGAAAGATGGTTTCTCCATAGGATTTTTTAACAGGGGCTGGTATATGTCCCCTTCCGCATCCTTCCCCGCATAGGTTTTCAAGTGATACAAGACAGTAGCTGAAAGACGGCTTCTGCAAAGAGCGGTTTGACAGAGTTGAGTATGTGGCACTTTCGGTATAGGCCCTGCATAGTTTTTCAAAGAGTTCTTAGTGAAATGAAATGTGATAGTTGAAAGACGGTTTCCCCGCCGTGTTATTTCATCGGGTTGAGCATATATATGGCACTTTCCGCATAGTTCCCGCATGAACTAGAAGTGTTCCTGCATGAATTAGAAGTGCCAGACACTTCTAATGTAGAGAAACGAGATGTTAGTTGAAAGAACGTTTCCCCACAGTGTCGTTTCACAGAGTATATGGTACTTACTTTGTATTCCCTGCATGGGTCTTCAGAGTTCTCAATGAAGTCGGTGTGAATTGAAAGAATTTTTCACCACAGCGTTGCCCCACAGAGTGGAGTATATGGGATTTTACGTTGTGGCGCCATAAAGGGTCACAAACACATCCATGATGGTGAAAGCAGAGGCTTCTTGAAAGATTCTTTTAAACACAGTAGCTTTTCACTGAAGTGAAGGTTTGGCACTATCCGGCTAGGCCCGGCATGTGTATTCAAACACTTCTAACTTAGTGAAACCACATGTTTCACGGAGGTGAGTGTATGGCACTTTCCGTCTAGGCCCCGCGTTAGGTTTGCAAGTTTCCAAGTTAGTTGAACCCGACGTTCGATGAAAACGTTGGTTTCCCCCAAGCGCTGTTTGACAGAGCTGGGTAGGTGGCACTTGTGTTCCAACACTACTCCCTTAAGTTATACAAGAGTTTAGTTGGAAGCCGGTTTCTCTACAGGACTCTTTAACTGTGGCTGGCATATGTCACTTTCCACATCTTTGCCCACGTTGGTTTTCAAACACTTCTAACGCAGTGCAGTTGGACAGAGTTGAGTCTACGGCACTTTCCACATAGGCACCTCAAGCTTTCAAACACTTCTAAGTTATAAAAGATTTAGTTGGAAGATGTTTTCCCCTCAGTGTTGGGTCACAAAGTTCAGTACCTGGCACTTTCTGCATAGAGCCTGTGTACTTTTCAAACACTTTTAGTGAAACCAGATGTTAGTGGAAAGGTCATTTCACCACAACGTTGTTTCACACAGCTGAGTCCATGGCACTTAGCGGTTAGGCTTCTCCTAGGTTTTCGAACACTTCTGAGAGCGTCCAGAGAGTAGTGGAAAGACTACTGTGACCGTTTCCCCACAGTGTTGTTTCACAGGGTTGAGTGTACGGCAATATCCGCATAAGCCCCGCCTGTGTTTTCAAACACTTGTCACTGAGTGAAACCAGATGTCAGGAGATTGTCCCCCGACAACGCTGTTTCACAGAGGTGAGTATGCGGCACGTTCGCTGTGAGCCACCATGGTTTTCAAACACCTCTGAGTAAAGCAAGAGATTGTTTGGAAGATGGAGTCCCCACAGGGTTCTAGCACAGTGTTGACTATGTGGTACTTTCCGCATAGGTCCCTCATAGTTTTCAAACACTTTACCTTAGGGAAACCAGATATTAGTTGAAAGATGGTTTCACCAGACCTTTGTTTCACACAGTTAGTTGAGTGTGTGGCACTTAGCGCTCAGGTTTCTCTTAGGTTTCAAGCACTTCTAATGTAGGTAGTTGAAAGACGGCTTCCCCAAAGGGTGGTTTCACAGAGGTGAGAATATAGCACTATCCTCAGAGACCCAGCATGGCTTTTCAAACACTTGTAACTTGGTAAGTCCAGATGTCGGTTGAAGGACAGTTTCCCCCCCAGGTTGTTTCACAGAGTTGAGTATGTGACACTTCTTCTCATCGCCCTAACCACACAGATTTGCAACCACTTCTAACCCAGTGAAACCAGATGTTAGGAGGAAGAAGGTTTTTCCCCCACCGTCTTGTTTCGCAGAGCTGAGTATCTGGCACTTTTGGTGTAGACCTCGCATCGTTTTCAAGCACACCTAACTTAGCGAACTAAGATGTTAGTTGAAGGACGGTGTCCCCAAAGTGTTGGTTGACACATTTGAGTGTAAGGTACTTTCGCGTAGGTCCCGCATGGGTTTTCAAATACGTCTAAAAGTGATGCCGGATGTTAGTGGAAAGATGGGCTCACCACACTGGTGTTTTACAGAGTGGAGCAGAGGGCACTTTCTGGGTAGAACCGAATAAGTTTTCAAACACATCGAACTCACTGAAACGAGAGGTTAACTGACACATGGGTTCCCCACAACGTTGTTTCACAGACTTGACTACGTGGCACTTTCGATGCAGGCCTTGCATGGGTTTTCAAACACACTCTGACTTTGTGAACCAAGATGCTCGTTGGACGGTAGTTTCATCACGCTGATAGTCACACTTTTGCGTTTATGACTCTACAGGCTTAGGCCTCTCATAGGATTTCAAACACTTCTATCCTACGAAAACCAGACGGTAGTTGAAAGATGATTTCCCCAACTGGGTAGTTTCACAGAGTTGAGTGTACGCCACTATTCCCATAGGCCCCGCATGTGTTTTCAAACACTTGAAACTTAGTGAAACCAGATATTAGTTGAAAGATCGTTTCACCACACTGATATTCACAGTCTTGAGGCTGTGGCACTTCAGGGTTAAGCCTCTCATAGGATTTCAACACTTTTAACTCAAGGAAACCAGATGGTAGTTGAAGGACAGTTTCCTCACAGTGTTTTTTCACAGAGTTGAGTACATGGCCCTTTGGGGGGGGTGGGGGGGGGGTCGGCCCTGCATAGTGTTCAAACACCTTTAGGGAAACAGGATGTTAGTTGGAAGGTGGTTTCTCCACGGTATTCCCTCCCAATGTCGAGTATATGTCAGTTTCCCCGTGGTTCCCCGCACAAGTTTTCAAGCGATTCTATGTTAGTGATGCAAAATACTAGTTTCAAAGATGGTTTCCGCAATGTGCAGGTTGACAGGGTTGAGTGTATTATATATGGCACTTGCCCCCTGGGCCCCGCATGGTTTTGCAAACGCTTCCACCTTAGGGAAATGAGATGTTGGCTGAAAGACCGTTTCACCACACTTGTTTCACAGAGTCGAGTATACGGCACTTTCTGCAGAAGGCCCAATAAGTTTTCCAACACTTCTAACAGTGAAACAAGATGTTAGTTCAAAGATGGATTCTCCACGGTGTTGTTGGACAGAGTTGCGCATATGGCACCTTCTGCATAGGCCCTGCGTTGGTTTTCCAACCAGTCTAACCGAAAGGTGATTTTGGTGGAAAGATGGTTTCCCCACAATGTTATTTCCCAAAGCCGAGTGTACAGCACTTTCGGCGTAGGCCCCTCATTGGTTTCAAATAATTGCAACCTAGTGAAACTTGATGTTAAGTGAAGGATCTAAAGAGCTGCTTGATAAAGTTGAGTATACGGAACTCTCCACCTGGGCTCCGCAAAGGTTTTCAAACACTTCTAACGGGGAAAGGAGATGTGAGTCCAAAGATGTTTTCCCCACAGTGCTTCACAGAACTGAGTACATGGCACTTTCCGCATGTGCGGAAGAGGGTTTTCAAACACTTCTCACTTCGTGAAACCTTCGGTTAGTTGAAAGATGTTTCTCCACCCTGTTGTTTCACAAAGTTGAGTAGATGGCAACCCCTTCATAGTTCCCCGCCTGGCTTTTCAAGCCCTTTTAAGTGAAACAAGATGTTCGTTGAAAGATGGATTCCCCAAAGTGTTGTCTGACAGAGTTGATTATATGGCACGATCTGCGTGGGCCCTGCACTGGTTATCACATACTTCTAACCTAGTGAGCCGAGTTGAGTACATGGTACTTTCTGTGTGGACCCCGCATGGGTTTTCTAACAATTCTCATTTATTGAAACCAGATATTTGCTGAAAGATTGGTTTCGCCACAGTCTTTTCTCACAGAGTTGAGTGTATGCATTTCCGCATAAGCCCCGCATAGGTTTTCAAACACTTCACGTTTACTGAAATAGGATGTTAGTTGACGGGTGGGTTCCCCACAGCGTTTCATACACTTCAGCATATGGCACTTTCGGTTTAGACCCCACGTGGGTTTTCAACTCTATCTAACCTAGTGTAACAGGATGTTGGTTGATAGAAGGCATCACCACACTGGTGTTTCACAGGCAGTTTCGGTGTGGGCCCCACGAGCGTTTGCAAACACTTCCAACTTCGTTGAACCAGGTGTCATTTTGAAAATTGGTTTGTCTGCAGTGATGTTTCACAAAGTGAGTAAAGGCCGCTTTGGTTATACTTCTATGTCTAGGATCTCAATGCTTCTCACTTGGTGAACATGTGAGTTGAAAGCTGTCTCAGCACAGTGATTTGGCACAACGCCGGGCATGTGGCACTTTCCATAAATACGCCATTTTTCAAGACGCATTTTGTTCCACTGAGATGTGTTTGAAAACCTACGAGGGAAACTCTGAGGAGATGGCATATACTCGACACTGACTTTCAACTCACATACACGTCTTCACGAAGATGAAAGTGTTTGAAAACCTATGCAGAGTTTACGCTGAACATGCCACACATCAACTCTGGGAACCAGTTTACTGAACCATCATTCAGCTAACCTCTCGTTTCACAACGTTGAGAGAGTTTGAAAACCCACGCGGGACCTACAGGGAAAGTGGCGTATACTCAACTCTATGAAAGAACACTGAGGGGGGAATTGATCTCTCACCCACCATCTGGTTGCACGAAGAGTTGTTTGAAAAGCAAGTCGGGGACTATGCAGAAAGTGCCTTATACTCGAATCAGTGAAACAGCAGTGTGGGGAACCGTCTTTCAACAAACCTTCGGTTTCACCAACTTACAAGTGGTGGGAAACTTACGCGGGGTGCTCCGAGAGACGTGCCATACACTCAACTCGGTGAAACCACGCTGTGGTGGCAACGTCTTTCAACTACCATCTGATCCCACAAATTAGTGTGTGATTTAGAATTAGAATGTCTGAAAACCCATGCCGACACCTATGCGGTAAGTGCCATTACTCAACTCTGTGAAACAACATTGTGGGAGAACTATGTCTCAATTAGCAACTTGTTTCCCTAAGTTAGAAGAGTTTCAAACACATGCTGGGAACTATGTGGAAAGCGGCATGGACTGGACTCCGTGAAAAAAATACTGTAGAGAAACCATCTTGCAAATGACATAAGGTTTCACTCTGTTAGAAGTGTTTGAAAACCTATGCGAGGCCTATGCATAAAGTGTCATGTAGCCCACTCGGGCAAACGACACTGTGGGGCAACCATCTTTCAACCGTCGTCTTGTTTCACCACGTGAAAAGTGTCTAAAAACTCACGCAGGGGCACTTTTGTGCTCACTTTTGTGTCCGGTGAAAGAGGTGTCTGATGGAAATGTCTATCAACTACCATCTGGTTTCCGTAACTTAGTGTGTTTGAAAACCGCAGCGGGGCCCACATCAAGTGTGCCATATACACGACTGTATGAAACATTGTGGGGAAACCATCTTTCAGCTAACAGCTCGTTTCACTACGGGACAAGTGTTTGAAAACCCATGCAGGGCCTAGGTGGAAGAAGCCATATACTCAACTCTGAAACAACACTGTGAGGTAACCCTCTTACAAGTAACACCTTGTTTCCCCAAGGGAGAAGAGTTTGGAAACATGCACGCGTCCTACACGGAAAGAGCCATGTGCTCATGCTCATAAACACTGTGGGGGAAACCCTCTTTCAAGTATCGCCTTGTTTCATTAAGTTACAGGAGTTTGAAGACCCCTGTGGGGCCTAAGGGAAAAGTGCCCTATACCTAACTTCGCAAAACAAGACTGAGGGGAAACATCTCTCAACTAGTATCTCTTTGTCACAAAGTTAGAGGTCTTTGAAAACCCATGCCCGGCCGATGCGGATGGCTCTATAGAGTCTGTGAAACAACCCTTTGTGAAACCTCTTTCAACTCACATCTTGTTTCACTAAGTGACAGTGGTGTAAAACCCTTGCAGTGTTTATGCGGAAATTGCCATAAACGGAACTGCGAAAAAACAATGTGGTGAAAGCTTCTTTAACTACCATGTCATTTCACAAAGTTACAAGTGTTTGAAAACTTATGCAGGGCCTAGCAGGGAAAGTGCCATAAACTCAACTCAGTGAAACACTGGGGAAAACAATCTTTCATTTAACATCTGGTTTCACAAAATTACAAGTGTTCGAGAATACACGCGGGGCCTATAGGGATTGTGCCGTACACTCAACTCTGTGAAACGACCCTCTGGGGAGACCGTCGTTCCACTACCCCTGGCTGTCGCTAAGGTACAAGTGTCTGAAAACGTACGCGGGGCCTATGCACGAAGTGCCATACACTCAACGCTGTGAAACATTCCAGTGGTGAGACCATCTCTCGCCTAACCTCAGGCTTCACTTAGAAGTGTTTGAAATCCCAGGCGGGTTTATAAGGGAAAGTGCCATTATACTCAACCCAGTGAAATAACACTTGGGGAAAACAACCTTTCACTCAACATCGGGTATCACTAAATTGCAAGTGTTGGAAAACGCCTGTGGGGCCTTGGGGGATAGTGCCATATGCTCAACTCTGTGGAAAACCAATTTTTGTTACACGAAGTCAGAATTGTTTGAGAACCCATGCGGGACTACACCAAAACTGCCACGTACTCAACCGTGTGAAACAACAGTGTGGTGCTTCCATCTTTAAACATACGTCTGGTTTCACTAAGGTAGCACTGTTTGAAAACGCTTCTAGGGGCTACAAAGAAATTGGCGTATATTCAACTCCGTGTAACAAACACTATGGGGGAAGAGCCTTTCAACTAAAATCTTGTTTCACTAAGGTAGAATTTTGAAAAAAAAAAACTTGCGGGGTGTATGCATTAAGTGACATTTTGTTCAACTCTCTCAAAAAGCACTTTGCAGAAACCATCTTTCAACTAACATCTCATTTCACTGTTAGAAGGGTTGGAAAACCTACGTGGGGCCTCTAAGGAAAGGGCCATTAACTCCGTCAAAGGACACTGTGGTGACACCGACTTTCAAAAAACATCTAGTTTCATTAAGTTAGAAGTGTTGGAAACCCACACAGGGCTTCCACGGAGCGTGACATATACTCAGCTCTATGAAACACTGTGGGGAAACCGTTCTCCAAGTAACATCTTCTTTCACTAAGTTAGAGGTGTTTGAAACACTTTGTGGGTCTTACGCATAAAGTGCCATAACCTCAATTCTGCCAAGCAGCCTTTTGGGGATACCGTCTTTCAACTCACATCTTGTTTTAGCAAATTAGAATTGTTCAAAATTCTTTGTGGGGAATGATGAAGCAAGTGACCTGATACTTGACTGGAAAAAATTCTCTTGAGAAACCATCTTTCAACTCATGTCTGGTTTCATTAATTTAGAAGTGTTTTAAAACCCTATATGGGGCCTATGGAGAAAGTGCCATGTCCTCACCTCTGTCAAGCAACCCTGTGGTGAAACCATCTTTCAACTAACATACGGTTCCACTAAGGTAAAATTTTTGAAAATATTCGCGAGAAATTATGAAGTGCCATATACTCAGTGGTGTTTGACAATACTGTGGAGAAACCATCGTTCAAATAACTTCTTGTTTCACGAAGTAAACCTATGCGGAAAACATAGGGGAATGGCACAGACACAGCGCTGTGAAACAACATTGTCATACGCTTCTAACTTAAGTATACAAGATGTTGGTTGAAAGTTATGTTCCCCAAAGTGCTCTTTGACAAAGTTGAGTATATGGCACTTTCCACCTAGGCCCCGCATAGGTTTCCCAACACTTCTAACTTAGTGAAACAAGATGTTGGTTGAAAGATGGTTTCTCCATAGGATTTTTTAACAGGGGCTGGTATATGTCCCCTTCCGCATCCTTCCCCGCATAGGTTTTCAAGTGATACAAGACAGTAGCTGAAAGACGGCTTCTGCAAAGAGCGGTTTGACAGAGTTGAGTATGTGGCACTTTCGGTATAGGCCCTGCATAGTTTTTCAAAGAGTTCTTAGTGAAATGAAATGTGATAGTTGAAAGACGGTTTCCCCGCCGTGTTATTTCATCGGGTTGAGCATATATATGGCACTTTCCGCATAGTTCCCGCATGAACTAGAAGTGTTCCTGCATGAATTAGAAGTGCCAGACACTTCTAATGTAGAGAAACGAGATGTTAGTTGAAAGAACGTTTCCCCACAGTGTCGTTTCACAGAGTATATGGTACTTACTTTGTATTCCCTGCATGGGTCTTCAGAGTTCTCAATGAAGTCGGTGTGAATTGAAAGAATTTTTCACCACAGCGTTGCCCCACAGAGTGGAGTATATGGGATTTTACGTTGTGGCGCCATAAAGGGTCACAAACACATCCATGATGGTGAAAGCAGAGGCTTCTTGAAAGATTCTTTTAAACACAGTAGCTTTTCACTGAAGTGAAGGTTTGGCACTATCCGGCTAGGCCCGGCATGTGTATTCAAACACTTCTAACTTAGTGAAACCACATGTTTCACGGAGGTGAGTGTATGGCACTTTCCGTCTAGGCCCCGCGTTAGGTTTGCAAGTTTCCAAGTTAGTTGAACCCGACGTTCGATGAAAACGTTGGTTTCCCCCAAGCGCTGTTTGACAGAGCTGGGTAGGTGGCACTTGTGTTCCAACACTACTCCCTTAAGTTATACAAGAGTTTAGTTGGAAGCCGGTTTCTCTACAGGACTCTTTAACTGTGGCTGGCATATGTCACTTTCCACATCTTTGCCCACGTTGGTTTTCAAACACTTCTAACGCAGTGCAGTTGGACAGAGTTGAGTCTACGGCACTTTCCACATAGGCACCTCAAGCTTTCAAACACTTCTAAGTTATAAAAGATTTAGTTGGAAGATGTTTTCCCCTCAGTGTTGGGTCACAAAGTTCAGTACCTGGCACTTTCTGCATAGAGCCTGTGTACTTTTCAAACACTTTTAGTGAAACCAGATGTTAGTGGAAAGGTCATTTCACCACAACGTTGTTTCACACAGCTGAGTCCATGGCACTTAGCGGTTAGGCTTCTCCTAGGTTTTCGAACACTTCTGAGAGCGTCCAGAGAGTAGTGGAAAGACTACTGTGACCGTTTCCCCACAGTGTTGTTTCACAGGGTTGAGTGTACGGCAATATCCGCATAAGCCCCGCCTGTGTTTTCAAACACTTGTCACTGAGTGAAACCAGATGTCAGGAGATTGTCCCCCGACAACGCTGTTTCACAGAGGTGAGTATGCGGCACGTTCGCTGTGAGCCACCATGGTTTTCAAACACCTCTGAGTAAAGCAAGAGATTGTTTGGAAGATGGAGTCCCCACAGGGTTCTAGCACAGTGTTGACTATGTGGTACTTTCCGCATAGGTCCCTCATAGTTTTCAAACACTTTACCTTAGGGAAACCAGATATTAGTTGAAAGATGGTTTCACCAGACCTTTGTTTCACACAGTTAGTTGAGTGTGTGGCACTTAGCGCTCAGGTTTCTCTTAGGTTTCAAGCACTTCTAATGTAGGTAGTTGAAAGACGGCTTCCCCAAAGGGTGGTTTCACAGAGGTGAGAATATAGCACTATCCTCAGAGACCCAGCATGGCTTTTCAAACACTTGTAACTTGGTAAGTCCAGATGTCGGTTGAAGGACAGTTTCCCCCCCAGGTTGTTTCACAGAGTTGAGTATGTGACACTTCTTCTCATCGCCCTAACCACACAGATTTGCAACCACTTCTAACCCAGTGAAACCAGATGTTAGGAGGAAGAAGGTTTTTCCCCCACCGTCTTGTTTCGCAGAGCTGAGTATCTGGCACTTTTGGTGTAGACCTCGCATCGTTTTCAAGCACACCTAACTTAGCGAACTAAGATGTTAGTTGAAGGACGGTGTCCCCAAAGTGTTGGTTGACACATTTGAGTGTAAGGTACTTTCGCGTAGGTCCCGCATGGGTTTTCAAATACGTCTAAAAGTGATGCCGGATGTTAGTGGAAAGATGGGCTCACCACACTGGTGTTTTACAGAGTGGAGCAGAGGGCACTTTCTGGGTAGAACCGAATAAGTTTTCAAACACATCGAACTCACTGAAACGAGAGGTTAACTGACACATGGGTTCCCCACAACGTTGTTTCACAGACTTGACTACGTGGCACTTTCGATGCAGGCCTTGCATGGGTTTTCAAACACACTCTGACTTTGTGAACCAAGATGCTCGTTGGACGGTAGTTTCATCACGCTGATAGTCACACTTTTGCGTTTATGACTCTACAGGCTTAGGCCTCTCATAGGATTTCAAACACTTCTATCCTACGAAAACCAGACGGTAGTTGAAAGATGATTTCCCCAACTGGGTAGTTTCACAGAGTTGAGTGTACGCCACTATTCCCATAGGCCCCGCATGTGTTTTCAAACACTTGAAACTTAGTGAAACCAGATATTAGTTGAAAGATCGTTTCACCACACTGATATTCACAGTCTTGAGGCTGTGGCACTTCAGGGTTAAGCCTCTCATAGGATTTCAACACTTTTAACTCAAGGAAACCAGATGGTAGTTGAAGGACAGTTTCCTCACAGTGTTTTTTCACAGAGTTGAGTACATGGCCCTTTGGGGGGGGTGGGGGGGGGGTCGGCCCTGCATAGTGTTCAAACACCTTTAGGGAAACAGGATGTTAGTTGGAAGGTGGTTTCTCCACGGTATTCCCTCCCAATGTCGAGTATATGTCAGTTTCCCCGTGGTTCCCCGCACAAGTTTTCAAGCGATTCTATGTTAGTGATGCAAAATACTAGTTTCAAAGATGGTTTCCGCAATGTGCAGGTTGACAGGGTTGAGTGTATTATATATGGCACTTGCCCCCTGGGCCCCGCATGGTTTTGCAAACGCTTCCACCTTAGGGAAATGAGATGTTGGCTGAAAGACCGTTTCACCACACTTGTTTCACAGAGTCGAGTATACGGCACTTTCTGCAGAAGGCCCAATAAGTTTTCCAACACTTCTAACAGTGAAACAAGATGTTAGTTCAAAGATGGATTCTCCACGGTGTTGTTGGACAGAGTTGCGCATATGGCACCTTCTGCATAGGCCCTGCGTTGGTTTTCCAACCAGTCTAACCGAAAGGTGATTTTGGTGGAAAGATGGTTTCCCCACAATGTTATTTCCCAAAGCCGAGTGTACAGCACTTTCGGCGTAGGCCCCTCATTGGTTTCAAATAATTGCAACCTAGTGAAACTTGATGTTAAGTGAAGGATCTAAAGAGCTGCTTGATAAAGTTGAGTATACGGAACTCTCCACCTGGGCTCCGCAAAGGTTTTCAAACACTTCTAACGGGGAAAGGAGATGTGAGTCCAAAGATGTTTTCCCCACAGTGCTTCACAGAACTGAGTACATGGCACTTTCCGCATGTGCGGAAGAGGGTTTTCAAACACTTCTCACTTCGTGAAACCTTCGGTTAGTTGAAAGATGTTTCTCCACCCTGTTGTTTCACAAAGTTGAGTAGATGGCAACCCCTTCATAGTTCCCCGCCTGGCTTTTCAAGCCCTTTTAAGTGAAACAAGATGTTCGTTGAAAGATGGATTCCCCAAAGTGTTGTCTGACAGAGTTGATTATATGGCACGATCTGCGTGGGCCCTGCACTGGTTATCACATACTTCTAACCTAGTGAGCCGAGTTGAGTACATGGTACTTTCTGTGTGGACCCCGCATGGGTTTTCTAACAATTCTCATTTATTGAAACCAGATATTTGCTGAAAGATTGGTTTCGCCACAGTCTTTTCTCACAGAGTTGAGTGTATGCATTTCCGCATAAGCCCCGCATAGGTTTTCAAACACTTCACGTTTACTGAAATAGGATGTTAGTTGACGGGTGGGTTCCCCACAGCGTTTCATACACTTCAGCATATGGCACTTTCGGTTTAGACCCCACGTGGGTTTTCAACTCTATCTAACCTAGTGTAACAGGATGTTGGTTGATAGAAGGCATCACCACACTGGTGTTTCACAGGCAGTTTCGGTGTGGGCCCCACGAGCGTTTGCAAACACTTCCAACTTCGTTGAACCAGGTGTCATTTTGAAAATTGGTTTGTCTGCAGTGATGTTTCACAAAGTGAGTAAAGGCCGCTTTGGTTATACTTCTATGTCTAGGATCTCAATGCTTCTCACTTGGTGAACATGTGAGTTGAAAGCTGTCTCAGCACAGTGATTTGGCACAACGCCGGGCATGTGGCACTTTCCATAAATACGCCATTTTTCAAGACGCATTTTGTTCCACTGAGATGTGTTTGAAAACCTACGAGGGAAACTCTGAGGAGATGGCATATACTCGACACTGACTTTCAACTCACATACACGTCTTCACGAAGATGAAAGTGTTTGAAAACCTATGCAGAGTTTACGCTGAACATGCCACACATCAACTCTGGGAACCAGTTTACTGAACCATCATTCAGCTAACCTCTCGTTTCACAACGTTGAGAGAGTTTGAAAACCCACGCGGGACCTACAGGGAAAGTGGCGTATACTCAACTCTATGAAAGAACACTGAGGGGGGAATTGATCTCTCACCCACCATCTGGTTGCACGAAGAGTTGTTTGAAAAGCAAGTCGGGGACTATGCAGAAAGTGCCTTATACTCGAATCAGTGAAACAGCAGTGTGGGGAACCGTCTTTCAACAAACCTTCGGTTTCACCAACTTACAAGTGGTGGGAAACTTACGCGGGGTGCTCCGAGAGACGTGCCATACACTCAACTCGGTGAAACCACGCTGTGGTGGCAACGTCTTTCAACTACCATCTGATCCCACAAATTAGTGTGTGATTTAGAATTAGAATGTCTGAAAACCCATGCCGACACCTATGCGGTAAGTGCCATTACTCAACTCTGTGAAACAACATTGTGGGAGAACTATGTCTCAATTAGCAACTTGTTTCCCTAAGTTAGAAGAGTTTCAAACACATGCTGGGAACTATGTGGAAAGCGGCATGGACTGGACTCCGTGAAAAAAATACTGTAGAGAAACCATCTTGCAAATGACATAAGGTTTCACTCTGTTAGAAGGGTTTGAAAACCTATGCGAGGCCTATGCATAAAGTGTCATGTAGCCCACTCGGGCAAACGACACTGTGGGGCAACCATCTTTCAACCGTCGTCTTGTTTCACCACGTGAAAAGTGTCTAAAAACTCACGCAGGGGCACTTTTGTGCTCACTTTTGTGTCCGGTGAAAGAGGTGTCTGATGGAAATGTCTATCAACTACCATCTGGTTTCCGTAACTTAGTGTGTTTGAAAACCGCAGCGGGGCCCACATCAAGTGTGCCATATACACGACTGTATGAAACATTGTGGGGAAACCATCTTTCAGCTAACAGCTCGTTTCACTACGGGACAAGTGTTTGAAAACCCATGCAGGGCCTAGGTGGAAGAAGCCATATACTCAACTCTGAAACAACACTGTGAGGTAACCCTCTTACAAGTAACACCTTGTTTCCCCAAGGGAGAAGAGTTTGGAAACATGCACGCGTCCTACACGGAAAGAGCCATGTGCTCATGCTCATAAACACTGTGGGGGAAACCCTCTTTCAAGTATCGCCTTGTTTCATTAAGTTACAGGAGTTTGAAGACCCCTGTGGGGCCTAAGGGAAAAGTGCCCTATACCTAACTTCGCAAAACAAGACTGAGGGGGAACATCTCTCAACTAGTATCTCTTTGTCACAAAGTTAGAGGTCTTTGAAAACCCATGCCCGGCCGATGCGGATGGCTCTATAGAGTCTGTGAAACAACCCTTTGTGAAACCTCTTTCAACTCACATCTTGTTTCACTAAGTGACAGTGGTGTAAAACCCTTGCAGTGTTTATGCGGAAATTGCCATAAACGGAACTGCGAAAAAACAATGTGGTGAAAGCTTCTTTAACTACCATGTCATTTCACAAAGTTACAAGTGTTTGAAAACTTATGCAGGGCCTAGCAGGGAAAGTGCCATAAACTCAACTCAGTGAAACACTGGGGAAAACAATCTTTCATTTAACATCTGGTTTCACAAAATTACAAGTGTTCGAGAATACACGCGGGGCCTATAGGGATTGTGCCGTACACTCAACTCTGTGAAACGACCCTCTGGGGAGACCGTCGTTCCACTACCCCTGGCTGTCGCTAAGGTACAAGTGTCTGAAAACGTACGCGGGGCCTATGCACGAAGTGCCATACACTCAACGCTGTGAAACATTCCAGTGGTGAGACCATCTCTCGCCTAACCTCAGGCTTCACTTAGAAGTGTTTGAAATCCCAGGCGGGTTTATAAGGGAAAGTGCCATTATACTCAACCCAGTGAAATAACACTTGGGGAAAACAACCTTTCACTCAACATCGGGTATCACTAAATTGCAAGTGTTGGAAAACGCCTGTGGGGCCTTGGGGGATAGTGCCATATGCTCAACTCTGTGGAAAACCAATTTTTGTTACACGAAGTCAGAATTGTTTGAGAACCCATGCGGGACTACACCAAAACTGCCACGTACTCAACCGTGTGAAACAACAGTGTGGTGCTTCCATCTTTAAACATAAGTCTGGTTTCACTAAGGTAACACTGTTTGAAAACGCTTCTAGGGGCTACAAAGAAATTGGCGTATATTCAACTCCGTGTAACAAACACTATGGGGGAAGAGCCTTTCAACTAAAATCTTGTTTCACTAAGGTAGAATTTTGAAAAAAAAACTTGCGGGGTGTATGCATTAAGTGACATTTTGTTCAACTCTCTCAAAAAGCACTTTGCAGAAACCATCTTTCAACTAACATCTCATTTCACTGTTAGAAGGGTTGGAAAACTTACGTGGGGCCTCTAAGGAAAGGGCCATTAACTCCGTCAAAGGACACTGTGGTGACACCGACTTTCAAAAAACATCTAGTTTCATTAAGTTAGAAGTGTTGGAAACCCACACAGGGCTTCCACGGAGCGTGACATATACTCAGCTCTATGAAACACTGTGGGGAAACCGTTCTCCAAGTAACATCTTCTTTCACTAAGTTAGAGGTGTTTGAAACACTTTGTGGGTCTTACGCATAAAGTGCCATAACCTCAATTCTGCCAAGCAGCCTTTTGGGGATACCGTCTTTCAACTCACATCTTGTTTTAGCAAATTAGAATTGTTCAAAATTCTTTGTGGGGAATGATGAAGCAAGTGACCTGATACTTGACTGGAAAAAATTCTCTTGAGAAACCATCTTTCAACTCATGTCTGGTTTCATTAATTTAGAAGTGTTTTAAAACCCTATATGGGGCCTATGGAGAAAGTGCCATGTCCTCACCTCTGTCAAGCAACCCTGTGGTGAAACCATCTTTCAACTAACATACGGTTCCACTAAGGTAAAATTTTTGAAAATATTTGCGAGAAATTATGAAGTGCCATATACTCAGTGGTGTTTGACAATACTGTGGAGAAACCATCGTTCAAAGAACTTCTTGTTTCACGAAGTAAACCTATGCGGAAAACATAGGGGAATGGCACAGACACAGCGCTGTCAAATAACATTGTGGGGGAACGTTCTTTCAACTAATCTCTTGTTTCACTAAGCGACTAGTGTCTGAAAACCCACGCGGGCAACTCTGACGCAAGTGCCATACACTCAACTCTGTGAAAACAGACTGTGGACAAACTGTCTTTCAATATCTTTCTTCAAGTAGGAAGTGACTGAAATTCTAGGCCTGAACGTATACTGACATTGCCACACACTCACCTCCTTGAAGGAACACCACGGAGAAACCATCTTTCAGCTAACGTCTGTTTTCTTATTGAGCGGTGTGTGAAATCTTTTATAGGGAACCGAAATGGCTTGTACTTAATTCTGGAAAAACTCTGTCGCGAAACCTTCTTTCAGCCAAATTTTTGCTTTCACTGTTTCCACATGTGGAAAACTGCTTTCACGAAGTCAGAAGTGTTCGAAAATCTAGACCTAAATATATAATGACAGCGACATCCTCTGAACTCTTTGAAATTAAACAACGGAGAATCTTGTTTCAACTAACGCCTGCTTTCTAATGAAGAGGTGTTGGAAACCCTTTATAGAAAACTACGAGGATCTTGTATTTAATTCTGAAAAAAAAAATCTATCGAGAAACGGTCTTTCAACCAACTTCTCGTCTCACGTCTAAACGTGTTGAAAAATTATAGAGTGCCTTATAATCAACCCTGTGAGGTCACCTTCTGGAAGAACCATCTTTCAAATAATCCTTTGTTTCCTTCAGAAGTGCTTGATATCCTTGAGGACAGTGACATGTACTCGACTCTGTGGGGAAAAAAAAAAAACGGAGTGGAGAAACGACCTTTAAATAACATCTCGGTTCACTCACTTAGAAGTGTTTGAAAAAATCTAGGCCTCGATGTCAAATGAGAGTGCTGTAGGCTCAACTCCTTGAATTAAAATCTTGTCGAGAAACTTTTGTCCTTCAACTAACGTCCTGCTTCAAAGTTAGAAGTGTTTGAAAACTTTTACAGGGAACTCTAGGGAAAGAGTCACAATCTTAACTCTGTGAAAAAACACAACTAACTTCTTTTTTCACCGGGTCGGACTAGTTGGAGACTCGATGCAGGGAACTATAAGGAAACTGCCATATACTCAAGAGTGGGAGAAAACAGCGTGGGGAAACCACCTGTTTCACTAGGTTAGGTGTTTGATAACGTACACTGGGAACTCTTAAGAAAGGGCCATATACCCAACTCTGAGAAAACACAAAAGTTCCAAACCAACTTCTTGTTTCAGTAAGTGAGAAGTCTTTGACTCTCTGTGGGGGAAGTATGAGGAAAGTGCCATGAACTTCACTCTGTGAAACACTGTGCAGAAAGCACTTTGCAGATAAGTCCTTGTGTCCGAAACTGCATTTTTTAAATCAACGCGACGTAATATCAGGAAATTGCCGTATCCGCACTCTGAGAAACAACACTGGGGAGAAGCCATCCTTCAACTAACATCACGTTTCAGTAAGTTAAACGCTAAGAAACTAACACCGGGGAACAGGGCTTTCAACTCTTGTTGAACCCACTTAGCTAGCCATGTTTCACGACCTGTGCGTGGAATTACTGGAAAGTCCGTACACTCAGTTCTGTTTGATAATACTGTGGAGACGGCATCTGTCAAATCATTTCTTATTTCACGAACTTAGAAATCTTTCAAAACCTATGCGGGAATTAATGTCACTGACCCCACTTCCGGGAAATAATATTGTGGCGGAAACACTTTTCAACTAATTCCTTGTTGCACTAGGCAAAAATGGTCTGAAAACTTATGCTGGCAACTAGGAGGAAAGTGTAGATACTCCACTCTGTGAAAACGCCGTGAAGAAACGACCGAAGACAAATGCCATAGATTCAACAGTGTGAAAAAATCATTTTTACACTAACACCGTGTTTCATTGAGTTAGGAATGTTTGAAAATCTATGCGGGGAACATTGAGGAAAGTTCATTTACCCAAGTCTATGAAAAAAAAAAAAACACTGTGGACAAATCAACTCTCAACTAACATCGTTTTTCACGTAGTTGGAAGCGACTAAAAATCTAGGGCTAAATGTATAATGACAGTGCCATACAGTGAACTCCTTGAAGGAAAACCATGGAGAAAACATCTTTCAAATAAACTCTGGGTTCAGACTGAGTGGTGTTTGAAACCCTTTTACAGGGAACTATAAGGAACGGACCTCGTGCTTAATTCGGAGAACACACTATGGCGAAAGCTTCTGGCAACCAACTTCTTTCACGAAGTTAGACGTGTTGGCAAGACTATCCCGGCAACTATAAAGTGCCATCTTCTCAATTCAATGAAAGACCATGGTGGAAAGGACCATCCTTCAACTAATTCCTTGTTTCACTAAGAAGTGTCTGAAAACCTAGGCGGGGAACTATGAAGACAGTGACCTAACCTCAACTCTGAAAAAACGCGGTGGGGAAGCCACCTTTCAACTAACTTCTTGTTTTGCTGAGTTAGAAGTCTTTGTGATGTAAGCGGCAAAATCTGAGGCAAGGGCCGTATAATCAACTCTGTTTTACACACAACATTGTGCAGAAACCATTTTTAAACTAACATCGTGTTTCATTGAGAAGTGTTTGAAAACCTAGGCGGGGAACATTAGGGAAAGTTTCCTGTACTCAACTATGGAGGCGGGGGAGGGGGCAGGGGAACCCTTTGGAAAACACCATTTGTCAACTTCTTGTTCTAGTGAACAAGTGTGAGGTGTTAGAAAAACTATGCGGGAAGTGATATAGAAAGGGTCATAGACTCAACTCTGTGAAAGAACTCGGTTGGGAAGGCTTCTTTCACCGAGCATCTTCTTTCACGAAGTTAGGAAAGTTTGAAAATTAGGACTAGATGTATAATGTGAGTGCTATATGCTCAACTCTGAAACTAAACCGTCTTTCAGCTAAAGCTTTGTTTCAGAGTTAGAAGTTTCTCAAAACCTTTACAGGGATCTATAAGGAAAGGACAATAAACTGAACTCTGAAAAAACACTGTGGAGAAAGCATCTTTCAACTAACCTCTTCTTTCCCCAACTGAGAAATGTTTGAAATCTAGGCCTAAAGGTATAATGACATTTACCATACTCTCAGCTCCATGGAAAAAACGTCTTTCGATGAACATCTTGTTTCACTACCTTAGAAGTGTTTGAAAACCTATGTGAGGATCTCTAAGAAGAAAGTGCCATGTCCTCAACCCTGTGAAACAATGTTGAGAAACTGCCTCTCAACTAACATACCAAACTATTATCTTGTTTCACATACAACGCACTATAACCAACACTCACCAAGATCTTCTCACCAAGCACACTCCACACACATACCTCTTAACACACCACAAACACCCCACTTCAACCTCCCACAGTGCCTAGGAAACACATAAACACCAAACATCACACACAGACAAAACGTACCACCACATACCGCAAGTACCACACACATTCAAACCTCCCTTGTACAACACTTTTATACAGCTTAAAACTCGGACGGGACACACACTTCATATGTAAACGACACACACAGTTTCCATGTAACATACCCAATCCACTACAACACACGCTCAGAATATCCATCACACAGTGCAAATACCTCACACACATCACACTACCTATTCAGCACACGTACTCCACAAACACACTTCACATACACCATGCACAAAAATTCACACCCTGCACATACACCAGAGACATGCTGCTTATAAACCACATGCGCACGCCCTTTCCATACACCACACGCATAGCAAACAACACCTCAATGCTCCGCATATAGCCTGCTACATTTCTTCTGCCCCTACCTGCCAATGGGATGGCAGAAAAGACATCAAAAGCCAGGGCTTTCCCTCTCTGAGGGAAGAATAGAGGCCTCGTGATGACAGTGCTTTGGGTGTGGCCTGGACAGAGGTCCCTTTACCAAAGGCCATGGCTGTTTCTAACTCTTGAGACAGTCAACTTTCTTAAAGATTGTATCAGTCACTTCATTCTCACCGGTCTCCCATTCCCATCTCTGATGAAGACCTCTAGCACGCCAAGTATCATTTTGAACCCCTTTGTTCTACTTCCAAATGAGTTTCTCTCTGGGCTCCATTCCAAGTGAGTCTCTCAGAGGAACAGCCTTTGCTTTCAAGTGGAGTGTGGTGAAGTCCTTGGTAGTGTGCAATGGTTTTTGTAAGAGGACCGCCCCTTCATCTGGCTTCAGAAGTATATGGACATCAAGAGGCCTGACTCATTGAAGATGCCCATTGGCGAATGTTGGTATGAATCCTGGGCCAGAGGTTGCAAGAGAGAGCTGGCCTCTTTTGTGGGTTGAGAGGAAATGAAGTGAGGCGTCTCCTTTCAAGATTAATCCAATTCCCATTTGGAAGGTCGAGCTTTGGCCCACCTCCTAGTCATTTTCTTCCTATGGCTGTCCTTCGAAATAAACTTTTGCTCACACATAGGGGCCACAGAACTGTCCTTCACTCAGCTGGCACCCTGGGGTAAGCCACAAACTCCCACTCTGGCCCTGTGCCCAGTGAGGGCTTTTCGACTCTGCTATACCAAGGGAACAATGGCCTCTGACTGGAGGGTGCTTGGCCTGGTATGGTAGACAAGGTGAAGGGGAGCTGTCTGGCTTCGCTCACCGGCTGGAGTGGGTTTCATTTTGAGCAGCAGCCAGTTTATACATGGGCAGTACGAACCAGGTGTGGGTCAGGATGAGAAGAACCCTTTCCTGAATAAGGAATAAAGTCCTTGTTCCGGACACCTGAGCAAGAGCCAGCAGCACCCAATAGCCACACCTCAAACACTGCTGCCTCCAACAACCGAACGACAGAGATCCCGGAAGGGACAGACAAAGCTAGCAATCTCCAGCTCCTGAAGAAAGACTACGGGCGTCTTGATGGCAAGGTTCCTGTGTGTGGTCTTTCAGAGGGCTCCTTTTGTCTAAGCTGAGAGGCATCTCTTATTCCTGATACAACCAGGTTGATGGGGGACTGTCAGTCATTTCCGTCTCAACATTCTCTAAATGTCAGCTCCGAGGAAGAACAGAGGCACTGCTTTCCCTTTCTCTTGTCCTGCATGGGAAGCAGGATCGGCCCCTTACCGGGGGCTTAGCACAGCCACAAGCATTCTCCCTGGACACCCTCCAATGCCTTAGGATTTTGGTTGGCCACATAATTCTGCTAGCAAATTGGGAGGGGTCTGAGTAAAACCTATATCACCATAACATGGACACTGGCAGACTCAAACTTGAAAGGAAACATTATATCTCTCAGACACTGGTTTTAAACAGAAACTTAATTTTTTTTTTTTCTGAAAGCCAAGTTTTGTAAATTCAGAGTGCCAGTGTTCTTCATTAGAGCTGACATATGGAGAATGTTCAGAGTGAAAAAACCATCACAATCTCCTATCAACCTGTTTGTATCAGGAATAAAAAATATCTGTGGACTTAGGCAAAGGGAGGCCTCTGAAGGACTACACACAGGAGCTTTCTCATCAAGAAACCTGCAGACTTTCTTCAGGGGCCAGAGATTTCTGGCTTTGTGTCTCCTTTCCAGGATTTCCATCAGTGTTCCCAGGCGCCAGTGTCTGACCTGTAGCTATTGAGTTTTGCTGGCTCTTGCTCAGGAGTCTGGGACAAAGACTTGATTTCCTATTCTTGGAATGGGGTCTCCCACTGCTGACCCACTCCTGCTTCCTTACTGCCCATGTGCAAACTGTGTGCTTCTCAGAACGAAGGCAACTCAATCAAGCAGGTGAGTGAAGCAAGGTCTCTCCCCTTTGCCTTCTATACCAGGGCAGGCCAAGCTCCACCCACTCTGAGGCCATCATTCCTTTGGCATAGCAGAACCTTGAAAGCTCTCACTGAGCACAGGACCAGAGTGGGAGTCTGTGGCTTACCCCAGGATGCCAGCTGAGTGAGTGACAGTTCTGTGGTCCCTATTTGTGAAAAGTTTATTTTGAAGGACCGCCATGGGAAGAAAATGGCTAGGAGGCGCACCAAACCTCGACATTCCTTATGGGAACTGGATCATTCTGGAAAGATGATGTCTTCGTCATCTTCATTTCTTCTCAACCCATTGATGGGCACTGCATCCTCTGCTCCAGTATACCTACCAAGTTTCTCCACTGGGCATCTTCCAATGACTCAGGCCTTGAGATGTCCATATACCTCTGAAACCAGATGAAGGGGTGGTCATTTGAGAAAACCCATTGCACACTCACAGGGACTTCACCACGCTCTCCACTTGAAAGCAGAGCCTGTTCCTCTGAGAATCTCACTTGGAATGAAGGCTAGGGAGAAAAACTTTTGGAAGTAGAGCAAAGGGATTCAAATTGTTAGTATGCGTACTAGAGTTCTTCATCAGAGATGGGAATGGGAGACTTGTGAGTGAAGAGACTAGCACAGTCTTCCAGCAAGTTGAATGTCTCAGGAATTAGAAACAGCCAAGGGCTTCGGGAAAGGAACCTCTATCCGGGCCACACCCGAAGCACTGCCATCATGAGGCCTCCTTTACTCCTTCAAGTAGAGAGGGGAAAGTCCTGTTTTTGGATGTCTCTCCTGCCATCCTATCGGCAGATAGGGGTAGCAGAGATGTATCAGGGTGTATGTGGGGCACTGAGGTGTTGTGTTTGCTAGGTGTGTGGTGTATGAAAAGGGCATGTGTATGTGGTTTCTCAGCAGTACGTCTCTGGTGTATGTGTGGTGTGTGCATTTCTGTGCAAGGTATATGTGATAGTGTGTGTGGGGGTGAAATACCTGTGCTGTATAGGTGGTGTGGTGTTTGGGTGGTGTCTGGACTATGTGACGGATATTTCTTGTATGTGATGTGCTTTGGGTATGTTCCATGTAAATTGGGCATGTCTTTTATACATTGGGGGTGTGTCCAGTGAGATTTTGAAGCAGTGTAAAAGTGCTGTACATGGGAGGTTTGATTGAATGCGTGTGGTACCTGCAGTATGTGTTGGTAGGTTTTGTCTCTGTGGGGTGTGTTTGCTGTTTATGTGTTTCTTAGGCACTGTGGGAGGTGGAATTGCGGTGTTTGTGGTGTGTAAGAGGTAGGTGTGCGTAGTGTGTTTGGTGTGTAGACCTTGGTGAGTTGTTTATAGCGCGGCGCGTGTGAAAATGAGAATTTGGTGTGTTGGTTGAAAGGCAGGTTCTCCACATTTTTGTTTCCCAGGATTGTGGGTGTGGAACGTTCCTTAGAGTTCCTCGACAAGGGTTTCAAACATGTCTAATGTAGTGAAACAAGATATTAGGCGAAAGATGGTTTCTCCGTATTTTACTTTCAAGGCGTTAGTGTATTGGTACTGTCATTATGTATACATATAGGCCCAGATTTTCCATCACTTCGCAGTTGGAGAACAAGAGGCTAGTTGAACGATGCTTTCTCCACAGTGTTTTATTCCAGAGTTGAGTATATATATGGTAATTTCCCTATAAGCCCCCTATATATTTTCAAACACGCCCAATGTGTAGTGAAACAAGTTATTTCAAAGACGTATTCCACAGAGTTTTTCACATGGTTTCCTACACTCTCGCTGTAGGCCCTGCATGTGTTTTCAAACAGTTCTCACTGAGTGAAACCCCATGTTAGTTGACAGATGGTCTCACCACACTGTCGTTTCACACGGTTGGGTACATGGCAAAAGTTTCGGTGTCGGCCTGGCATGACTTTGAAACACTTGTAACTTAGTGAAACAAGATGTTAGTTGAAGGATGGTTTCCCCACAGTGTTTTTTTGCCAGAGTTGAGTACATGGCACTTTAGGCCTACGCCCCACATAGGTTTTCACACACTTCTGGCATAGTGAAACCAGATATCACTTGAAAGAGTGTTTCTCCACTGTATTCCCCCCGCAACACACGGAGTCGAGCTCATAGTTCCCAGCATTGGTTTACACAACCTTCTGAGTGAAACAAGATGTTAATTGGAAGATGTTTACCCCACAGTGATGTTTCACAGAGTGTAGTGTGTTGCACTTAGCTTGTAGGCCTCGCATAGGCTTTGAAACAGTTCTCTCTTGATGATATCAGACGTCATTTGAAAAGTTGTTTCACAGAGTGGAGTATGTGGCACTATCCGCCTAGGACCCGCATGTGAAGTCAAATATTTTTAACAGTGAAAGCAGATTTGAGTGGAAATGTGGCTTCTCCACCGTGTTTGTTCGTGGTTGCGAACCAGTGGCACTGGTGGTTGGCCAGTGGTTGGCACTTTCCGGGCACGTCCGGGGTAGTTTTTCAAAGTCTTCTAACTTTATGCAACCAGAGGTTAGTCAAAAGAGGCTTTCTCCACAGTACTCTTTCACTGTCGAGTAAACGTCGCTTCCCTCATCATCCCCTCCCCCCCCCAGATTTTCCAACATTTCTACCTTAGTGATACAAGATATTAGTTAAAGATTTTCACAAAGTGCGATTGGACAAAGTTGAGTATATGGCACTTCTGGCATTGGCCCCACATGGGTTTTTAAACACCTCTAAGTGAAACGAAATATTAGTTGAAAGATGGTTTCCCCACTGTGTTGTTTCACAGAGTAGAATATACGGCACTTACCCTGTAGGACCCACCTAGGTTTTCAAAGCATTTTCACTTATCAAAACCTCATGGTAATTGACAGAATGTTTCCCCCCACTCTTGTTTTACAGAGATGAGTATTTATGGCACTTTCATCATAGGCCTTGCAAAGGTTTTCGACACTTCTAACTTAGGGAAGCAAACTGTTAGCTGAAGGATGGTTCCCTCCAGTGTTGTTCACAGAGTTGAGTACACGGCACTTTAGGCATAAGCCCCGCATAGTAATCAAACACTTCTAACAAAAACTAGATGTTACTTGAAAAGAGGGTTTCTCCGCAGTATTTTTCACAGAGTCGGGTTTTATCACTTTCCTCCCAGTTCCCAGCACGGGTTTTCAAACACCTCTAACTTACTGAAACAAGAAGTTAATTGAAAAATGATCCCGCAGAGTTGTTTCATAGAGTTGAGTGTATGGCACTTTCTGACTAGGACTTTCATCGGTTTTCAAACACTTCTGAATCAGGGAAATCTGATGGTGGTTGAAAGGTGGTTTCACCACTGTTGTTTCACAGTTGAGTAGATGTCACTTGCCTCATAGTTCCCCACATGGGTTTTCAAACACTACCCAACGTAGAGAAACAAGATTTTAGTTGACGATGTTTTCCCCAAAGGGTTGGACAGGGTTGAGTATATGGCACCTTCTCCCTAGAACGCGCGTAGGTTACTTAGTGAAACAAGATGGTGGTTGAAGATGTTTCCCCACAAGGTAGTTTCACAGGGTCATATATCCGCATAGTCTCCGTAGGGGCTTTCCAACACTTCCAACGTTGTGGCACCAGACGTTAGTTGAAAGATGATTTTCTACAGGCTTCTTTCACAGACGTGAGTATATTGCACTATGTTCCTAGGCCTCGCATGAGTCTTCAAACACCTCAAACTCAGTGAAACAAAGCTAAGGTGAAAGAGCCCCTCCCCAACAGTCTTGTTTCAAGGGGTTGAGTATTTGACACTTGCCATGTAGGTCATGCTTGTGTTTTCAAACTATGTTAACGTTGTAAAACCAGATGTCAGGTGAAAGGTGTGTTTTCACAAAGGTGAGTATATGGTACTTTCTTCACAGGGCGGGTGTAGGTTTTCATACACGTCTCACCTAGCGATGAGACTAGGTGAAAGAAGAGACTAGCGATGAAAGAGGGGTTCCCCACAGTGTTTTCCCACTGATTTCAGTACATGGCACTTTCTGAACGCATATGACCCGCATAGGGTTGGCAAGACATCTCACTTCGTGAAACCAGAAGTTAGTTGAAAAATACTTTCTCCACCGTGTTGTTTCACAGAGTTGAGTACATGGCAGGCACTTCGTGCATAGGCCCCACATAGGTTTTCAGAGAGTTCTCACTCAGCGAAATGAGATGCTACTTGAAAGATTGTCTCAGTGTCTCTCAAGGTGTCAAGTAAATGTCCCTTTCCACATCCATCTCCAGAAAGGTTTCTAACACTTCTACCTTAGTGATAAATATGTTCCTTGAAAGACGGTTTCCGCCAAGTGCTATAGAAGGCATTTTCGGCATAGGTCCCACAGACATTTTCAGACACTTAGTGAACCGAGATGTTAGTTGAAAGACGGTTTCTCCAGAGTGTTGTTTCACAGAGTAGATCATATGGCACTCTCCGTCTAGGCCCCTCATGTGTATTCCAACCCTTCTGACTCAGTGAAGGATTGTTTCTCCACAGTGTTGGTTCGCAGAGTTAAGTATACGGCTCCTTCCACGTAAGCCATGCAAAGTGTTTGAAAATTTATGTTCATTTTGTGGTTAACTGAAAGATGTTGATCCCACAGTGCTGTTTCATAGAGTTGAGGACACGCGCTTTCTGCCTAAGCTGCACACAGTTTTTCAAACAGTGAAACAAGATGTTAGTTGTTAGATGTTAGTTGAAAAATGGCTTTTCCACAGTAACTTCTCACAGTGTCAATTATAATTCCCTTTTCTAATTGTTCTCCACATAGATTTTCCAAACACTTCTAAATCAGTGACACAAGATTGTAGTTGAAAGATGCTTTCCACAAAGCGCAGTTTGACAGAGTTGAGTGTATTGCACTTTGGGCATAGGCCCTACATAGTTTTGAAAAACTTTTAATTTTAGGGAAACGAGATGTTAGCTGAAAAGACGGTTACCCCACAGTGTTGTTGTTTGAAAGATGGTTTGCCCACAATATTCTCTCATGGAGTCGAGTATATGCCACTGTCGTGATCCTTCCCCAGATTTCTCAAACGTTTCCAATTTAGTGAACCGAGATGTTAGTGGAACGATGGTTTGGCGACAGGGTTGTTTCACAGAGTTGAGAATATGGCACTTGGCTTGTAGGGGCCGCACTTGTCTTCAAAGTGTTCTCGCTTCATGAAACCTGATGTTAGTGGAAAGTTTTTCACCACAGGGTTGCGCCACAAAGTTGACCGTAGGGCACTTTCGCCACAAGCCCCGTGACTTTACCAAGGAGTTCCAACTAAGTGAAGTGAGATGTTAGCTGCAAGGTGGTGTCCCCACAGCGTTGCTTCACAGAGTTGGGTCAATGGCACTTACCGTGTAGTCCCCGCATACGCTTCCAAACAGTTCTCGGTGAATTCGGATGTTAGTTGAAAGATTGTTTCACCACAGTGTAGATTGCCAGAGTGGGGTATAAGGCACTTGTCTCGGCCCCATAAGCGGTTTGAACCACATCTACCATAGTGAAACCTGAGGATATTTGAAAGATAGTTTCAGCACAGTGTTTTTTCCATTCAGAGTTGAGTATATGGCAAGATCGTCACTGGCCCTGCATAGTTTTCCAAACGCTTCTAACTTCTGAAGCAAGTTTTTCGTTGAAGGATCGTTTCCACACACAGTGTCTCTGCCCAGAGTAAAAGGCACTATCCCTTAGGCCATCCATGTATGTTCCAACGAATTTGTGACCTAGTGAAACCAGATTTTGGGTGATGGCTTCCCTTCAATGTTGTTTCACAGAGTAGAGTAAATGGCGCTTACGTTGTAGGCCCCGCGTAGATTTTCAAGCAGTTCTCACTAAGGTCAAATCAGGAGTTATTTGAAAGAGTGTTTCACCACAGTGTTGTTTCACAGAGTGGAGTATATGGCACCATCCTCCTGGGTCCCGAATGTGAATTCAAGCGTTTCTAAGCTCGTGAAAGCAGATTCTAGGGGAAACACGCTTTCCCCACCGTGTTGTTCGTCCATGGCACTTTCCATAGTAGTTCATGCATAGGTTTTCTAAGTCTTCTCTGTGAAACTAGATATTAGATGAAAGCTGTTTCTCCATGATGTCTTCTCGCAGAGTTGATTACCTGGCCCTTTCCACATAGTTCCCGCCTAGGTTTTAATATGCTTCTATCTAGCGAAACAAGATGTTCGTTGAAAGACGGTTTGTCCGCAGTATTTTCCCAGTGTCGAATGCCATCGTTCCCCGTATAGGTTTTCAAATACTTCGAACGTAGTGATACAAAATGTTGGTTGAACGACGGTTTCCACATAGTGTTTTTTGCCAGAGTTGAGTATATGGCAGTTCCGTCACAGGCCCCGCATGGTTTTTGGAACCCTTCTAACTTGGAGAAACTAGATGGCAGGTGAAAGATGGCTTCCCCATAGTGCTTTTTCACAAAAGAGTATATGGCACTTACTCTGAAGGCCCCGCCTAGGTTTTTAAAGAAGTCTTTCTCACTCAGGGAAACCTGATGTTAGTTGTAAGATTGTTTCACCACAGTGTTCTTTCACAGAGTGGAGTATAGGTCACTTTTGGCATAGGCCCCAAAAGGGTTTTCAAAAAGACCTCAGTGAAATCAGATGAGAGTTGAAGGAGTGTTTCCAACCAGTGCTGTTTCACAGAGTGGAGTATATCGCACAATCTGCCTAGGCCCTGCACTGGTAGTCAAGCTTTTCTAATTTGGTGAAATCAGATCTTAGATGAAACGTGGTTACTACTCGGTGTTGTTTTGGGAGTTGAGCATACACTCTTTCCTTGTAGGTGATCCATAGGTTGTCAAACTATTTTAACTTCAAGCCAGATGTTAGGTGAAAGATGCTTTGTTCACAGTGTTCACAGTGTCCATATATGGACCTTTCCGCATAGTTCCTGCATAGGTTTTCAAATCTTTCTTAGTGAAACAAGATGGTATGTGAAAGGTGGTTTGTCCACAGTAGTCTCTCACAGAGTCGTGTATATGTCACTTTCTGCAGCATTCCCCGGGTATGTTTTCTGATAATTCTAACTTAGGGAAACAAGATGTTAGTTGATAGATTGTTTTTTGCAAAGTGCTGTTCGACGCGGCTGAGTATATGGCCCTTTTGGCCTAGGCCCCGAATAGGTTGTCAAACAGTTCTCACCTGGTAAAATCAGATGAGAGTTGAAAGAAAGTTACAATACACTAGTGCTTGCAAAGTGCTGGTTGACAGAGGCTATGGCACGTCCGACTTTGGCTTCTCACAGTTTCTGAAACAATTCTTAGTGAAACGAGATAGTGGAAAGAGGGTTTCCCCACAGTGTTGTTTCACAGAATTCAGTATATGACGCTTTCTGCTTAGTCCCTGCACTGCTCTTCCACAACTCTTAGTGAAAGGACATGTCAGTTGAAAGATGGTTTCCCTACAATGTTGTTTCACAAAGTTCAGTATATGACACTCTACCGAGGACCCTTATATGGTTACTACCACGTCTAACTTTGTGACAAGAGATCTTCCTTGCAAGACGGGATCCCCACAGTGTTTCACAGAGAAGATATGGCACTATCCGCATAGTCCCCGCCTGGGATTTCAAACACTTCTACCTTAGGGAAACGAGATGGTAGTTGAAATGTAGTTTCCCCAAAGTGCTACTTGACAGAGTTGGGTACATGAAACTTTCCTCATAGACTGTGCTAGGTTGTCCAACAACTTCCAAGGTAATGAAACAAGATAGTAGTTGAAGGATGGTTTCCCCACAGTGTTTTCGCAAAGTTGAGTGGATGGCACTTTCTGCTTAGACTCCCGATAGATTTCCAACACTTCTCATTTAGTGAAACATGGTGTAAGTAGAAAGATGGTTCGGCAACACTGTTGTTTTACGGCACTGTCCTCATACTTCTCTGCAAGCGTTTTCAGACGCGTCTATCTTTTTTTTTTTTTAACGTTTATTTATTTTTGAGACAGAGAGAGACAGAGCATGAACGGTGGAGGGTCAGAGAGAGGGAGACACAGAATCTGAAACAGGCTCCAGGCTCTGAGCTGTAGGCACAAGCCCGACGCGGGGCTCGAACCCACGGACCGTGAGATCATGACCTGAGCCGAAGTCGGACGCCTAACCGACCAAGCCACCAAGGCGCCCCCAGACGCTTCTATCTTAATGAAACAAGAGGCTCGTTGAAAGACGGCTTGTCCGCAGTATTGTCTCCCAGTCTCGGCTGTATGTCACTTTCCACATCGTTCCCTGCATAGTTTTTTTTAACAATTTTTCATACAGGATGTTAGCTGAAAGATGGTTTCTGCAAAGTGCAGTTCGAGAGTTGAGCGTGCAGCACTTTGGGCATAGTCAGCGCTTACTTTTTCAAACAATTGCAACAGTGAAAGGAGATTTTAGTTGAAAAATGGTTTCCCCTCACAGTTGTTCCTCCACGTTTCCCCCACAGTATTATTGTTTCCCCCACAATATTATTTCCCGGAAGTGGGGTCAGTGACATTAATTCCCGCATAGGTTTTGAAAGATTTCTAAGTTCGTGAAATAAGAAATGATTTGACAGATGCCGTCTCCACAGTATTATCAAACAGAACTGAGTGTACGGACTTTCCAGTAATTCCACGCACAGGTCGTGAAACATGGCTAGCTAAGTGGGTTCAACAAGAGTTGAAAGCCCTGTTCCCCGGTGTTAGTTTCTTAGCGTTTAACTTACTGAAACGTGATGTTAGTTGAAGGATGGCTTCTCCCCAGTGTTGTTTCTCAGAGTGCGGATACGGCAATTTCCTGATATTACGTCGCGTTGATTTAAAAAATGCAGTTTCGGACACAAGGACTTATCTGCAAAGTGCTTTCTGCACAGTGTTTCACAGAGTGAAGTTCATGGCACTTTCCTCATACTTCCCCCACAGAGAGTCAAAGACTTCTCACTTACTGAAACAAGAAGTTGGTTTGGAACTTTTGTGTTTTCTCAGAGTTGGGTATATGGCCCTTTCTTAAGAGTTCCCAGTGTACGTTATCAAACACCTAACCTAGTGAAACAGGTGGTTTCCCCACGCTGTTTTCTCCCACTCTTGAGTATATGGCAGTTTCCTTATAGTTCCCTGCATCGAGTCTCCAACTAGTCCGACCCGGTGAAAAAAGAAGTTAGTTGTGTTTTTTCACAGAGTTAAGATTGTGACTCTTTCCCTAGAGTTCCCTGTAAAAGTTTTCAAACACTTCTAACTTTGAAGCAGGACGTTAGTTGAAGGACAAAAGTTTCTCGACAAGATTTTAATTCAAGGAGTTGAGCCTACAGCACTCTCATTTGACATCGAGGCCTAGATTTTTTCAAACACTTCTAAGTGAGTGAACCGAGATGTTATTTAAAGGTCGTTTCTCCACTCCGTTTTTTTTTTTTCCCCACAGAGTCGAGTACATGTCACTGTCCTCAAGGATATCAAGCACTTCTGAAGGAAACAAAGGATTATTTGAAAGATGGTTCTTCCAGAAGGTGACCTCACAGGGTTGATTATAAGGCACTCTATAATTTTTCAACACGTTTAGACGTGAGACGAGAAGTTGGTTGAAAGACCGTTTCTCGATAGATTTTTTTTTTCAGAATTAAATACAAGATCCTCGTAGTTTTCTATAAAGGGTTTCCAACACCTCTTCATTAGAAAGCAGGCGTTAGTTGAAACAAGATTCTCCGTTGTTTAATTTCAAAGAGTTCAGAGGATGTCGCTGTCATTATATATTTAGGTCTAGATTTTCGAACACTTCTGACTTCGTGAAAGCAGTTTTCCACATGTGGAAACAGTGAAAGCAAAAATTTGGCTGAAAGAAGGTTTCGCGACAGAGTTTTTCCAGAATTAAGTACAAGCCATTTCGGTTCCCTATAAAAGATTTCACACACCGCTCAATAAGAAAACAGACGTTAGCTGAAAGATGGTTTCTCCGTGGTGTTCCTTCAAGGAGGTGAGTGTGTGGCAATGTCAGTATACGTTCAGGCCTAGAATTTCAGTCACTTCCTACTTGAAGAAAGATATTGAAAGACAGTTTGTCCACAGTCTGTTTTCACAGAGTTGAGTGTATGGCACTTGCGTCAGAGTTGCCCGCGTGGGTTTTCAGACACTAGTCGCTTAGTGAAACAAGAGATTAGTTGAAAGAACGTTCCCCCACAATGTTATTTGACAGCGCTGTGTCTGTGCCATTCCCCTATGTTTTCCGCATAGGTTTACTTCGTGAAACAAGAAGTTCTTTGAACGATGGTTTCTCCACAGTATTGTCAAACACCACTGAGTATATGGCACTTCATAATTTCTCGCAAATATTTTCAAAAATTTTACCTTAGTGGAACCGTATGTTAGTTGAAAGATGGTTTCACCACAGGGTTGCTTGACAGAGGTGAGGACATGGCACTTTCTCCATAGGCCCCATATAGGGTTTTAAAACACTTCTAAATTAATGAAACCAGACATGAGTTGAAAGATGGTTTCTCAAGAGAATTTTTTCCAGTCAAGTATCAGGTCACTTGCTTCATCATTCCCCACAAAGAATTTTGAACAATTCTAATTTGCTAAAACAAGATGTGAGTTGAAAGACGGTATCCCCAAAAGGCTGCTTGGCAGAATTGAGGTTATGGCACTTTATGCGTAAGACCCACAAAGTGTTTCAAACACCTCTAACTTAGTGAAAGAAGATGTTACTTGGAAAACGGTTTCCCCACAGTGTTTCATAGAGCTGAGTATATGTCACGCTCCGTGGAAGCCCTGTGTGGGTTTCCAACACTTCTAACTTAATGAAACTAGATGTTTTTTGAAAGTCGGTGTCACCACAGTGTCCTTTGACGGAGTTAATGGCCCTTTCCTTAGAGGCCCCACGTAGGTTTTCCAACCCTTCTAACAGTGAAATGAGATGTTAGTTGAAAGATGGTTTCTGCAAAGTGCTTTTTGAGAGAGTTGAACAAAATGTCACTTAATGCATACACCCCGCAAGTTTTTTTTTCAAAATTCTACCTTAGTGAAACAAGATTTTAGTTGAAAGGCTCTTCCCCCATAGTGTTTGTTACACGGAGTTGAATATACGCCAATTTCTTTGTAGCCCCTAGAAGCGTTTTCAAACAGTGTTACCTTAGTGAAACCAGACGTATGTTTAAAGATGGAAGCACCACACTGTTGTTTCACACGGTTGAGTACGTGGCAGTTTTGGTGTAGTCCCGCATGGGTTCTCAAACAATTCTGACTTCGTGTAACAAAAATTGGTTTTCCACAGAGTTGAGCATATGGCACTATCCCCCAAGGCCCCACAGGCGTTTTCCAACACTTGCAATTTAGTGATACCCGATGTTGAGTGAAAGGTTGTTTTCCCCAAGTGTTATTTCACTGGGTTGAGTATAATGGCACTTTCCCTTATAAACCCGCCTGGGATTTCAAACACTTCTAAGTGAAGCCTGAGGTTAGGCGAGAGATGGTCTCACCACTGGAATGTTTCACAGCGTTGAGTGTATGGCACTTCGTGCATAGGCCCCGCGTACGTTTTCAGACACTTGTACCTTAGCGACAGCCAGGGGTAGTGGAACGACGGTCTCCCCAGAGGGTCGTTTCACAGAGTTGAGTGTACGGCACAATCCCTATAGGCCCCGCGTGTATTCTCGAACACTTGTAATTTTGTGAAACCAGATGTTAAATGAAAGATTGTTTTCCCCAGTGTTTCACTGAGTTGAGTTTATGGCACTTTCCCTGCTAGGCCCTGCATAAGTTTTCAAACACTTGTAACTTTGTGAAATGACATGGTAGTTAAAGAAGCTTTCACCACATTGTTTTTTCGCAGTTCCGTTTATGGCAATTTCCGCATAAACACTGCAAGGGTTTTACACCACTGTCACTTAGTGAAACAAGATGTGAGTTGAAAGAGGTTTCACAAAGGGTTGTTTCACAGACTCTATAGAGCCATCCGCATCGGCCGGGCATGGGTTTTCAAAGACCTCTAACTTTGTGACAAAGAGATACTAGTTGAGAGATGTTTCCCCTCAGTCTTGTTTTGCGAAGTTAGGTATAGGGCACTTTTCCCTTAGGCCCCACAGGGGTCTTCAAACTCCTGTAACTTAATGAAACAAGGCGATACTTGAAAGAGGGTTTCCCCCACAGTGTTTATGAGCATGAGCACATGGCTCTTTCCGTGTAGGACGCGTGCATGTTTCCAAACTCTTCTCCCTTGGGGAAACAAGGTGTTACTTGTAAGAGGGTTACCTCACAGTGTTGTTTCAGAGTTGAGTATATGGCTTCTTCCACCTAGGCCCTGCATGGGTTTTCAAACACTTGTCCCGTAGTGAAACGAGCTGTTAGCTGAAAGATGGTTTCCCCACAATGTTTCATACAGTCGTGTATATGGCACACTTGATGTGGGCCCCGCTGCGGTTTTCAAACACACTAAGTTACGGAAACCAGATGGTAGTTGATAGACATTTCCATCAGACACCTCTTTCACCGGACACAAAAGTGAGCACAAAAGTGCCCCTGCGTGAGTTTTTAGACACTTTTCACGTGGTGAAACAAGACGACGGTTGAAAGATGGTTGCCCCACAGTGTCGTTTGCCCGAGTGGGCTACATGACACTTTATGCATAGGCCTCGCATAGGTTTTCAAACACTTCTAACAGAGTGAAACCTTATGTCATTTGCAAGATGGTTTCTCTACAGTATTTTTTTCACGGAGTCCAGTCCATGCCGCTTTCCACATAGTTCCCAGCATGTGTTTGAAACTCTTCTAACTTAGGGAAACAAGTTGCTAATTGAGACATAGTTCTCCCACAATGTTGTTTCACAGAGTTGAGTAATGGCACTTACCGCATAGGTGTCGGCATGGGTTTTCAGACATTCTAATTCTAAATCACACACTAATTTGTGGGATCAGATGGTAGTTGAAAGACGTTGCCACCACAGCGTGGTTTCACCGAGTTGAGTGTATGGCACGTCTCTCGGAGCACCCCGCGTAAGTTTCCCACCACTTGTAAGTTGGTGAAACCGAAGGTTTGTTGAAAGACGGTTCCCCACACTGCTGTTTCACTGATTCGAGTATAAGGCACTTTCTGCATAGTCCCCGACTTGCTTTTCAAACAACTCTTCGTGCAACCAGATGGTGGGTGAGAGATCAATTCCCCCCTCAGTGTTCTTTCATAGAGTTGAGTATACGCCACTTTCCCTGTAGGTCCCGCGTGGGTTTTCAAACTCTCTCAACGTTGTGAAACGAGAGGTTAGCTGAATGATGGTTCAGTAAACTGGTTCCCAGAGTTGATGTGTGGCATGTTCAGCGTAAACTCTGCATAGGTTTTCAAACACTTTCATCTTCGTGAAGACGTGTATGTGAGTTGAAAGTCAGTGTCGAGTATATGCCATCTCCTCAGAGTTTCCCTCGTAGGTTTTCAAACACATCTCAGTGGAACAAAATGCGTCTTGAAAAATGGCGTATTTATGGAAAGTGCCACATGCCCGGCGTTGTGCCAAATCACTGTGCTGAGACAGCTTTCAACTCACATGTTCACCAAGTGAGAAGCATTGAGATCCTAGACATAGAAGTATAACCAAAGCGGCCTTTACTCACTTTGTGAAACATCACTGCAGACAAACCAATTTTCAAAATGACACCTGGTTCAACGAAGTTGGAAGTGTTTGCAAACGCTCGTGGGGCCCACACCGAAACTGCCTGTGAAACACCAGTGTGGTGATGCCTTCTATCAACCAACATCCTGTTACACTAGGTTAGATAGAGTTGAAAACCCACGTGGGGTCTAAACCGAAAGTGCCATATGCTGAAGTGTATGAAACGCTGTGGGGAACCCACCCGTCAACTAACATCCTATTTCAGTAAACGTGAAGTGTTTGAAAACCTATGCGGGGCTTATGCGGAAATGCATACACTCAACTCTGTGAGAAAAGACTGTGGCGAAACCAATCTTTCAGCAAATATCTGGTTTCAATAAATGAGAATTGTTAGAAAACCCATGCGGGGTCCACACAGAAAGTACCATGTACTCAACTCGGCTCACTAGGTTAGAAGTATGTGATAACCAGTGCAGGGCCCACGCAGATCGTGCCATATAATCAACTCTGTCAGACAACACTTTGGGGAATCCATCTTTCAACGAACATCTTGTTTCACTTAAAAGGGCTTGAAAAGCCAGGCGGGGAACTATGAAGGGGTTGCCATCTACTCAACTTTGTGAAACAACAGGGTGGAGAAACATCTTTCAACTAACCGAAGGTTTCACGAAGTGAGAAGTGTTTGAAAACCCTCTTCCGCACATGCGGAAAGTGCCATGTACTCAGTTCTGTGAAGCACTGTGGGGAAAACATCTTTGGACTCACATCTCCTTTCCCCGTTAGAAGTGTTTGAAAACCTTTGCGGAGCCCAGGTGGAGAGTTCCGTATACTCAACTTTATCAAGCAGCTCTTTAGATCCTTCACTTAACATCAAGTTTCACTAGGTTACAATTATTTGAAACCAATGAGGGGCCTACGCCGAAAGTGCTGTACACTCGGCTTTGGGAAATAACATTGTGGGGAAACCATCTTTCCACCAAAATCACCTTTCGGTTAGACTGGTTGGAAAACCAACGCAGGGCCTATGCAGAAGGTGCCATATGCGCAACTCTGTCCAACAACACCGTGGAGAATCCATCTTTGAACTAACATCTTGTTTCACTGTTAGAAGTGTTGGAAAACTTATTGGGCCTTCTGCAGAAAGTGCCGTATACTCGACTCTGTGAAACAAGTGTGGTGAAACGGTCTTTCAGCCAACATCTCATTTCCCTAAGGTGGAAGCGTTTGCAAAACCATGCGGGGCCCAGGGGGCAAGTGCCATATATAATACACTCAACCCTGTCAACCTGCACATTGCGGAAACCATCTTTGAAACTAGTATTTTGCATCACTAACATAGAATCGCTTGAAAACTTGTGCGGGGAACCACGGGGAAACTGACATATACTCGACATTGGGAGGGAATACCGTGGAGAAACCACCTTCCAACTAACATCCTGTTTCCCTAAAGGTGTTTGAACACTATGCAGGGCCGACCCCCCCCCACCCCCCCCAAAGGGCCATGTACTCAACTCTGTGAAAAAACACTGTGAGGAAACTGTCCTTCAACTACCATCTGGTTTCCTTGAGTTAAAAGTGTTGAAATCCTATGAGAGGCTTAACCCTGAAGTGCCACAGCCTCAAGACTGTGAATATCAGTGTGGTGAAACGATCTTTCAACTAATATCTGGTTTCACTAAGTTTCAAGTGTTTGAAAACACATGCGGGGCCTATGGGAATAGTGGCGTACACTCAACTCTGTGAAACTACCCAGTTGGGGAAATCATCTTTCAACTACCGTCTGGTTTTCGTAGGATAGAAGTGTTTGAAATCCTATGAGAGGCCTAAGCCTGTAGAGTCATAAACGCAAAAGTGTGACTATCAGCGTGATGAAACTACCGTCCAACGAGCATCTTGGTTCACAAAGTCAGAGTGTGTTTGAAAACCCATGCAAGGCCTGCATCGAAAGTGCCACGTAGTCAAGTCTGTGAAACAACGTTGTGGGGAACCCATGTGTCAGTTAACCTCTCGTTTCAGTGAGTTCGATGTGTTTGAAAACTTATTCGGTTCTACCCAGAAAGTGCCCTCTGCTCCACTCTGTAAAACACCAGTGTGGTGAGCCCATCTTTCCACTAACATCCGGCATCACTTTTAGACGTATTTGAAAACCCATGCGGGACCTACGCGAAAGTACCTTACACTCAAATGTGTCAACCAACACTTTGGGGACACCGTCCTTCAACTAACATCTTAGTTCGCTAAGTTAGGTGTGCTTGAAAACGATGCGAGGTCTACACCAAAAGTGCCAGATACTCAGCTCTGCGAAACAAGACGGTGGGGGAAAAACCTTCTTCCTCCTAACATCTGGTTTCACTGGGTTAGAAGTGGTTGCAAATCTGTGTGGTTAGGGCGATGAGAAGAAGTGTCACATACTCAACTCTGTGAAACAACCTGGGGGGGAAACTGTCCTTCAACCGACATCTGGACTTACCAAGTTACAAGTGTTTGAAAAGCCATGCTGGGTCTCTGAGGATAGTGCTATATTCTCACCTCTGTGAAACCACCCTTTGGGGAAGCCGTCTTTCAACTACCTACATTAGAAGTGCTTGAAACCTAAGAGAAACCTGAGCGCTAAGTGCCACACACTCAACTAACTGTGTGAAACAAAGGTCTGGTGAAACCATCTTTCAACTAATATCTGGTTTCCCTAAGGTAAAGTGTTTGAAAACTATGAGGGACCTATGTGGAAAGTACCACATAGTCAACACTGTGCTAGAACCCTGTGGGGACTCCATCTTCCAAACAATCTCTTGCTTTACTCAGAGGTGTTTGAAAACCATGGTGGCTCACAGCGAACGTGCCGCATACTCACCTCTGTGAAACAGCGTTGTCGGGAGACAATCTCCTGACATCTGGTTTCACTCAGTGACAAGTGTTTGAAAACACAGGCGGGGCTTATGCGGATATTGCCGTACACTCAACCCTGTGAAACAACACTGTGGGGAAACGGTCACAGTAGTCTTTCCACTACTCTCTGGACGCTCTCAGAAGTGTTCGAAAACCTAAGAGAAGCCTAACCGCTAAGTGCCATGGACTCAGCTGTGTGAAACAACGTTGTGGTGAAATGACCTTTCCACTAACATCTGGTTTCACTAAAAGTGTTTGAAAAGTACACAGGCTCTATGCAGAAAGTGCCAGGTACTGAACTTTGTGACCCAACACTGAGGGGAAAACATCTTCCAACTAAATCTTTTATAACTTAGAAGTGTTTGAAAGCTTGAGGTGCCTATGTGGAAAGTGCCGTAGACTCAACTCTGTCCAACTGCACTGCGTTAGAAGTGTTTGAAAACCAACGTGGGCAAAGATGTGGAAAGTGACATATGCCAGCCACAGTTAAAGAGTCCTGTAGAGAAACCGGCTTCCAACTAAACTCTTGTATAACTTAAGGGAGTAGTGTTGGAACACAAGTGCCACCTACCCAGCTCTGTCAAACAGCGCTTGGGGGAAACCAACGTTTTCATCGAACGTCGGGTTCAACTAACTTGGAAACTTGCAAACCTAACGCGGGGCCTAGACGGAAAGTGCCATACACTCACCTCCGTGAAACATGTGGTTTCACTAAGTTAGAAGTGTTTGAATACACATGCCGGGCCTAGCCGGATAGTGCCAAACCTTCACTTCAGTGAAAAGCTACTGTGTTTAAAAGAATCTTTCAAGAAGCCTCTGCTTTCACCATCATGGATGTGTTTGTGACCCTTTATGGCGCCACAACGTAAAATCCCATATACTCCACTCTGTGGGGCAACGCTGTGGTGAAAAATTCTTTCAATTCACACCGACTTCATTGAGAACTCTGAAGACCCATGCAGGGAATACAAAGTAAGTACCATATACTCTGTGAAACGACACTGTGGGGAAACGTTCTTTCAACTAACATCTCGTTTCTCTACATTAGAAGTGTCTGGCACTTCTAATTCATGCAGGAACACTTCTAGTTCATGCGGGAACTATGCGGAAAGTGCCATATATATGCTCAACCCGATGAAATAACACTGCGGGGAAACCGTCTTTCAACTATAACATTTCATTTCACTAAGAACTCTTTGAAAAACTATGCAGGGCCTATACCGAAAGTGCCACATACTCAACTCTGTCAAACCGCTCTTTGCAGAAGCCGTCTTTCAGCTACTGTCTTGTATCACTTGAAAACCTATGCGGGGAAGGATGCGGAAGGGGACATATACCAGCCACTGTTAAAAAATCCTATGGAGAAACCATCTTTCAACCAACATCTTATTTCACTAAGTTAGAAGTGTTGGGAAACCTATGCGGGGCCTAGGTGGAAAGTGCCATATACTCAACTTTGTCAAAGAGCACTTTGGGGAACATAACTTTCAGCCAACGTCTTGTATAATTAAGTTAGAAGCGTATGAAAGCCTATGTGGGGAACGATGTGGAAAGTGACATGTATTCGATACTGTGAAAGAATACAGTGGAGAAACCATCTTTCAACTAACATTTTGTTTCAGTGAGAAATGTTTGGAAACCTTACGTGGGACCTATGCAGAAAGGGCCATATACTCAACTCTATCTAGCAGCACTTTGGGAAACCAACTTTCAACTATCATCTTGTTTCACCATGCTACAAGTGTTTGAGGAACCTTTTTGGGAACGCTGAGGAAGGTGACATATACTTCGACCCCTTGAAAGCACTGTCGAGAAACACCATTGCAGCTAATATATGGTTTCACTAAGTTAGAAGCATTTGAAAACCTATGCGGTGCCTATGCGGAAAGTGCCATATAGTCAATTATGTGAAAGAACACTGTAGCGACGTAGTCTTTCAACTGATATCTTGTTTCACTGAGAACTGTCTGAAACCTACGCGGGGCCGACAAAGTAAGTGCCCTATACACAACTCTGGAAAAGAACATTGTGGGTAAACCATCTCCTAGCTAACATCTCGTTTCACTCAGCAGTGTCTGAAAACTTACGCGGAAACTATGCAGAGTGCCACATAACTCGGTTGCACATGGGTTGTAGGAACTAGGAGGGGGTCACCTATGGGACAGTCTTTGTTGGCAATTAGGGAATCGAGTCCTAATATATAGGTAAATTGTTGCAGATTCCTGAGCAAGAGCCCTCAGAACCCCATAGCTACAACTCAAACACTGCTGCCTCCCTCAACTGATGGGAAACATGACAGGGATAAGTCTAGCCAGAGGTCACTGGTTCCTATGGAAAGAAGGCAGGCTTCTTGCTGCAGAGCTCCCAGTTGTCCGCCTACGGAGGACCCCTCGGCCAAATCCCTTGGGCATTTCTTATTCTGGATACGTCCTGCATGATAGGAGACTGCGTGGGGTTACTTCATCCTCAACTTTCTCCAAATCTCATGTGCGGTGAAGAATTCTGGCAGTGTATGTCTCCATTGCCACTCCTGAGCTTTTTTGATGAAAGAGGGTTTGCATGGACACTATTTCGGAACAATGTCTGAGTGGTCCTCTTGTTTCGGCTTGGGGCTTTGGTGATGTGCCTGGAATGGTGATAGAAGTATTCTCCTGGGCCCTACTCGATCTGGTTTCAGAAATATGTGGTTCTCCCAAAATTCAGGGTGTGTGAAGTTTCCCAGGGGAATGCTTGCGGGTAGGCTAAGCCCGAGTTTAGGGTGGATCCCGCCTCCTGTGTGGGACATGGGGAAGGGAAGGTCATGCTCAACTTCCTTTGTTTTCCCCCAGGCCTATTTAAAAGCATAGCTTTGACGCCCCACGTAGTCATTCCTCCCCCATTTTTGGTTTTCTTTGCTGGTCTCAAGTTACACACTGAGTCCCTGTGACTGTCCCATACACAGCTGAGTTGCAAAGATGGGAAGTGAACCATCCTTGCAGATCCTGAGCCAGTGGAGGTTCCAAGTGTCTGATGTCCCAGAGGGCAATGGACCCTCGTGTCCGTGAGCTCTTGTTTTTCAGTAGTCTAGTTAACAATCGTAAATAATTTCTCTTCTTTGGAAACAAAGGTCTCCCTGGAATCATTTTAGAGCCCTTGTCTCAAAGTCATCCTTTCCCATTAAGCTTTGATTTGGGTTGCATCCTGGTGCGTGTGAAATAGGTTTGGCCAAAGGTATCAGAATTTGGGGACATCACCAGGCTTAGATCATCTGCAGGTGCCCAGTGAAGAATGCTTGTGTGTGGACTAAGCCAGAAGTTTTAGGGATGGACCTGGCCTCCTGTCTGGATAGAGAGTTTACTAATAAATATGTCTTTTTCACCAATGTATGCCATTCCCTTGGAGATGCAGCACTTTGGTACTGCTTGTACTCATGCCTATCCCATTATTGCTTTTCTAGCTAGGTCTCCGTTCATGTCGAAGAGCCATGGCTGTGTGAATGGTACCAGTTTCTCAGTTCCTGAGAAATTGAAGGTATATGGGTCTAATATCTCAGAGGAAACCTGGCCCTTCTCTTCCTGAGCACATGGTGTTGCTTAGCTGGCCAAAGTATGCATGCACATGGGTATCCGGTTGGACTCCCTCCCATCACTAATGGCAATTCCTTCATTTTGACGAAAGGCAGGTTTTCATGTAGGCAGGTTGTTCCACGATCTTGTCAGCACAGAAAATACCTTTGGATGGAATCCTGCACCAAGACCGGCTTCCAAACAATTGCCCATCAGCTGGGAGCCCATCCCTGATACAGCTGTATCACTGCTGCCCCTCTGTACTGTTGGCAAGGGCATGACACATACCCTGAGCCAGGTCTTTCCCTCTGTTTCTGAAGGAAGGATCTGGGCAGGCTTCTTGGCGACAGGGTTTCAGGTGGAACTTATGGACAGCACCGTTTGACAAATCCCACAGGCGTTTGTCCTTCCTGAGTCAATCTTTTGTTACCGCTTGTAGGAATGCATAACTGGCACAGCTACTCTGGAAAACAGGATGGAGGTTCAGCAAAAAATTAAAACTGGAACTACCTTATGACTCAGTGATTGCACTATAAGTACTTAATCCAAAGGATATAGGAGTGGTGATTTGAAGGAGCACATGCACCCCAAAGTTTATAGCAGCATTATTGACAATAACCAACATACGGAAAGAGCCTGAATATCCACCGACTGACGAATGGATATAGATGAGATATATATGTACAATGGAAGATTTTCATCAGCGACGAAAAAGAATGAAATCTTGCCATTTGCAACAATGTGGATGGAACTTGAGTGTATTATGCTAAGTGAAATAAAGTCATTGAGAGAAAAATATCGCATGCTTTCACTCATGTGGAATTAAGAAACATAACAGATGAAATTAGGGGAAGGGAAGTAAAAATAAGATAAAAACAGAGAGGGAGACAAGCCATACTCTTAAACACTGAGAACAAACTGAGGGTTGCTGGTGGCGTTTGGGTGGGGGGTGTGCTAAATGAGTGATAGGCATTAAGGGAGACACTAGTTGGGATGAACCCTGGGAATTATACACAGGTGATGAAGCACTAAATTATATTCTTGAAATCATTATTTTACTATATTTTAACTAGTTTGAATTTAAAGCTTTTTAAAGTGCAATGAAAAATGTTAGAATGAAAACATAATGATCCCAAACTGCTGGGTGCAGCAAAACTAATTCTGAGATGGGCGTTCCAGCAATACAGGTTTACCTCAGGGTGCAAGAGGAATCTCAAGTAAGCAACCTAATCTTGCATCCAACGAAGCTAGATAAAGAACAACCATCAAACCTAGAACCTGCAGAAAGAAGGAAATCATGAAGATTGGAGCAGATATAAATGAGATAGAAACGAAGACAAAGAAAGAAAGAAAAGAAGGAAGGAAGGAAAGAAAAAAAGAGAGAGAGAATGAAAACAATAGAAGAGATCAATGAAAGAAGCTGGTTCTTTGAGAAAAACCAAAAAGTTGATAAACTTCTTGCCAGACATCACAGAAATAAAAAACCCAAAACACTAAAATACATAAAACCACAAATGAGAAAGGAGAAATAGCAACCAACACCAAGGAAATACATATCTCATAAAGGAATATTATGAAAAAATACATGCCAGCAAATTGCCAACTTAGAATAAATGATTAAATTCCTAGAAAAAATTAAAAGACCAACATCGAAACAGGAGGAAATAGAAAATTGGAACAGAATGCTACTCTGTATCAGTAAGGAAACGAAGTCGGTAATGACAAAGTTCAACAAGCAATATCCAGGATAAGATAGCTTCACAGGCAGATTCTACCAAACCCTTAAAGAAGACTTCATAGCTATTCTTCTTAAACTATCCCCAAAACCAGAAAAAGAATGAAAGCTGAATTCATTCTATGAGGCCGGCCTTACCCTCATAGCAAAACCAGGAAAAGACACCACTACAAAAGAGAAGCACAGGCCAATAGCTCTGATGGACATGCATGCAAAAATTCTCAATACAAGAATAGCAAACGTCATTCAACCATGCATTAAAATATCAATGACCATGATCAAATAGGATTTATTTCTGGGTCACAAATGGGGTCCAATATTCTCAAGCCAATCATTGTTATACATTGCATCAATAAGAGAAAGGTTTCTGCATTATTTCAATAGATACAGAAAATGCATTTGGCAATGTACACAATCCATTCATGATAAAAAAAAAACCCTTCAGCAAAGTAGGTGCAGAGGGAGCATAACTCAACATAACAAAGGCCATCTATGAAAAACATAGCTGACATCATCCTTCATAAGAAAATACGGACGGCTTTTCCCGTAAGGCAGGAACAACACAAGGATGTCAACTCTCACCACTTTCACTCAACATAGGACTGAAAGACGTAGCCAAAGCAGACAACAAAAAGAAATAAAAGAAATCCCAGTGTGGAAGAAGTAAATCTCTCACTATCGACAGGATAATATATATACAAAACCCTAAGACTCCACAATAAAAATAGCTAAGACCGATAGGTGAATTCAGTGAAGTCTCAGGATCCAAAATCAATATACAGAAATTTGTTGCATTTCCGAAGACTAACAATGAAGCCACAGAAAGAAACGTTAAGAAAACAATCTCATTTACAGTTGCACTCAGAAGAATGACATGTCAAGAATGAAGAACCAAACAGAAGAAAGACCATACCTTGAAAATTATAAAACACTGATGAAAGAAATCCAAGATGGCACAAAATTTTTTAATTTTTTTAATCTGTATTTTTGAAAGAGAGACAGAGTGTGAGGGGGGAGGAGCAGAGACAGAGGGAGACACAGAGTCTGAAGCAGGCTCCAGGCCCTGAGCTCTCAGCACAGATCCCATCACGGGGCTTGAACTCACGAATGGTGAGCTCATGACCTGAGCCGAAGTTGGATGCTTAACTGAGCCACCTAGGTGCTCCAAGATTGCGCAAAGTGATAGAAAGACATTTGAGCTCGTGGATGAGAAAAAGAAGTATGTTTGGAAGGTCTATTGTCCCCAGGGCATCTATTCATTTAAGGTAGTCCCTATCAGTCTTCACAGAACTAGAACAATCATAAAATGTCTATGGAACCATAAGAGACCACAAAGAGCCAAAGCACTTCTGAAAGAGAAAAGCAAAGCAGGGTTCATGGCAATTCCAGACTTCAAGTTGTATTACAGGCACAAAAATAGACATACACAGATCAAGAGAACAGAAGACATCCACATGGCTAGCAGACACATGAAAACATACTCAACATCACTCATCAGGGAAACACAAAGCAAACCACAATGAGATACCAACTCCCACCTGTCAGAAAGGCTACAATTACCAACAGGGAACAACAGATCTGGCGGGGATGTGGTGAGAGGCAAACCCTTGCACGTGGGTGACTAGGACCCTTAAGCGTCCGACTTTGGCTCAGGTCGCGATCTTGCAGTTTTGGGTCTAAGCCCTGTGTCAGACTCTGTGTTGACAGCTCAGAACCTGGAGCCTGCTTTGGATTCTGTGTCTCCCTCGTTCATCCGCCCCTCCCCTCCTCAAAAATAAAACATTAAGAAAGGGGAACCCTTTAACTCTGTTGGTGGGAATGCAAACTGGTGTAGCCACTCTAGAGAACAGGATGGAGGGTCCTCAAAAAATTAAAAATAGAACTACCCTACGACCAAGCAATTGCACTAATAGGTACTACTCCAAAGGATACAAGAGTTCTGCTTCAAAGGGGCACATGCACCCCAAATTTATAACAGCCTTAATAACAATAACCAAAGTATGGAAAGAGCCCAAATGTCATTGACTGATGAGTGGATAAAGAAATTGTGGTATACACCACACACATAGAGACACACACACAGTGGAATACTTCTGAGTGATGATAAAGAATGAAATCTTGCCATTTGCAACAATGTGGTTGGAACTAGAGTGTATTATGTGAAGTGAAATATGTCAGTGAAAGACAAATGTCATATGAATTTACTCATGTGGAATTTAAGAAAACACAACAGATGAACACAGGGGAAGGGAAGGAAAATAGAAGATAAAAATACAGAGGAAGGCAAACCATTAGCGACTCTTAAATACGGAGAACAAACAGGGTTGCGGGAAGGGTGTTGGGTGGAGGGATAGGCTAAATGGGTGATGGGCATTAAAGGAGGGCATTTGTTGGGATGAGCTCCAGTGTTACATGTAAGTGATGAATCACTGGGTTTTCCTCCTGAAACCAATACTACACTGTATGTTATTCAACTTCAATTTAATTACATGAGTTTTAAAAGATAGAACAGAATAGAAAACACCGAGATGCACACACACACAGAAATCTATATTCGATTAGTCTTCACCTAAGCAGGAAAGAATATCCAGTGTCTCTTCAAAGAATGGTGTTGGGGAAAGGGGAGAGCCTCATGCAAAAGAATGAAAGTGAACCACTTCCTTACACCTTGCACATAAATAAAGAAAAAATGGATGAAAATCCTAAAAGTGAGACATGAAACCATAGAAATCCTAGGACAGAACACAGGTAGTAACTTCTTTGACATCAGTCACAGCAACTATTTTCAAATATATGTCTCCTGAGGCAAGAGAAACTAAAGTAAAAACAAACTGTTGGGATTTTTATCAAATAAAAAAATTCTGCACAGTGAGGGAAACAGTCAACACGAAAAAGCAACTTACGGAATGGCAGAAGATATTTGCAAAGGACATATCTAATAAATGGCTAATATCCAAAGTAGATAAAGAAGTGATATATAACACAAGCCCCACCAATTACAACCTGGGCCAAAGACATGAGCAGACATTTCTCCAAAAAAAAAGGCATGCAGATGGCCAACAGGCACGTGAGAAATGCTTATTTCTCATCGGGGAAATGCACATCCAAACCAAAGTGAGCTACAACATGACACGTGTCAGAATGGCAAAATTCAACAACAAAAGAAGCAATCAGTGTTGGCAAGGATGTGGAGAAAACAAACTCTTTTGGGGAATGCAAAGTGGTGGTTCCACAGTGGAAAACAATATGGAAACTCCTCTAAAACTTAAAAATACAACAACCTTATGATCCAGCAGTAACACTACTGGGTATTTATTCAAGGAATAAAAGAACAATGATTCAAAAGGATACATGCACTTGTATATTTATAGCTTGAGTTGCAATAGCGAAGCTATGGAAGCAGCCCAAGTGTCCATCAATCAATGAATGGATAAATAATAGGTAGATAGATAGTGGAATTATATATATATATAATTATATGGATTTTATATATATATATATGATTTCCATATATAATAGAATATATAATATGTTCTTATATAATTATATTATCTATTAATTAATTATATAAAATATCTATAAATCCCATATATAATTATACACATGTGGCCTCTTCCTGCTACCTTGCATGCAGAAATATTTAGGAGTAATTGGCAGGAATTGAGGACAAATCAGGATGACAATAATTTACAGATAGTACAGGAGGCTTTGCAATGGAAGGTCAGTGGGAAATGCTCCGTGCCTGCCATCCTGGGCCTGCACTTTTGAAGGCGCTCTTGACCCACCTCAAATACAGGTTCATTTTGGATGAATTCTTTTAACCACCACCCATCCTTGCTCTGTGCCCAGCACTATATTTTTATTTGTGACCATGAAAACGTGACCAGTGCCATGAGGAGATGATGTTCAATGAGGAAGACAGAAGTGAAAGGGCTGGGGGGTCCATGGGTCAGCAGAGATGGGGGAAAACAACAACAGACCATTTAAAATAAAGACTTTTATTTCAAAGGAAACTTCTTCCAAAAGGAAAATGTAGCACACAGGTCTTGTAAAAGGAATGAATTAAAGCTTTTGGAAAACTATATGTTTGTATTGAATATGTGAACATATGTGATAATTGAACATGTGATAATGTCACCTGTATACTTATTCCTAGAACAAAAAATTAAATTGGAGTGGACCAGGTACGTGTCTGGCAATTTGTCTCACCAAATTACAGCATGTTGGAAGGAATCTTCTAGGCCACTTTATCTTTTCCAATGGATGCTCTAATCCTATGAATATCAAATCATTCTCTTTGGAAACCTCCGTTGTGTCATCTTCCTCAGAGACTCAGGGAAGTTAGCTCCTCATAATTCCAGGTACACACAGAGTACCCTAGTCCTTTCCTCTGAAGTCTGGGACAAGGATGACCCTGGGTCCAGCAGAAACCTACCAATTTCAGGAATTCCCTGCACATGTTTGGGCATTTGAGCATGCAGGTAGGAAAATGGATGCTGCTGCCCCATGGCAGGGCTCGCTGGAACCCTCTTGTCACTTCTCCAGGGTCTCCTTTTTCATGAACATGCCACGAATGTATGTGTGTCAGTGCACATGCGGGGACTGGAGAGTAACATGACTGCACATGGAGAACTAGTGGCCATGATTCCTCCCAGCATATTAGACTCTCTCATTTCTACAGAAAACCTGATAGGAGGGATTTGAACCATGGCTTAAAAAGGCAGAAGCCAGCTTTATCCTCTGGACTCTTCCTGCCTCCTGTGATCTGCGCCTGTCCTAGTCTCTTGATCAGAACAGTCACCCCATGGTAGAATAAGAACTTGGATAGGGAACCACACAAGTCAGTTCTCCAGAGGATGTGATATCAGGCTCCATCAACACTGCTTAGGGTGTCAGGTGAGGAGTGTTCAGCCACACCTGTACACTAAGTCTACCTGTTTGCTTTAGACAGGCCTTAAAACCTGCATAAAACAGGCAAATGTTTGGAGCCAATGAGGAAAGATCAGGTCTGTGTCCACCACCCGGCACGCAGGACATCACTCAGGCCCAACGAGCGCATGAGTGTGCTCCCTGCTTTCAGAAGCATGGCAATGCAGCAAAGGTTCGGCTCAAAAGTGGGTCTTGAGCAGCCATCCCACCCCACTGCCACCTACTGTGCCCAGAAGAGAAGGAAGGCATCCATATCAACCAGGCAAAAGCACTCTACCTCAGAATCATACAGTTTCCTTCCACACCTGCCTCTGCTGCTGGGCCTTCAGAGATCTGTCCTTCAGAAGGACATAGATCCTTTCCAAAGTCCCTCAGTGCTCTAATGGTAAATTTCTTGCTTTGGTAGAGGGTGAGATTTGGGCACCTGTAGTAGATATCAAAGTCACAGTGGCACAAAGAGAATAAAGATGTGTTTCTTCTGCATATAAATGAACCCTGGATGTCGCTACCCTATAACTGACTATGGCTTGCCCACCATGGGAGATCACACATCATTGATGTCCCTTCTCTAACATGTGAGTATAGCATTTCCCTTTTTAAAATTTAACAAAGCAGAATCTAGGCTGAATGCATGATGGTGTGGCGAGAATATCCCGTCATTTACAGAAGAATTAATTGGTCTTGAAAAGAATTCATTCGCTATAAGATAAATTCAGATAAACTAGAATTTGTATGTTGAGCTATAACTTTTTAAGTTGATCAAGGAATTGAAGTGTTTTATGATTTTTCCCCGGAAACTCTTTATCCCAAGACATCCTATGTTCGTCTACGTCTGATTTCCATGTTCTTTAAGCACAGCACCAAAACAAAATGGTTTGTGTGCGGGAGCTCAGTTCTCCAAGGTAAAATTTGTGCTTCAGGATAGCAGGGTCCAAATGGAGGTGTAAAAAAAGCAAGATCAAATCATCTGCTAATGGTTTTCCCCGTTTTATGCCAAATGTGTATTTCTCATTAGGTACCCTACTGTGCAATACTGGTTTCGGGATTAGAATTCAGTGATTCGTCACTTGCAGACCACATCCGTTACTCATCATAACAAGTGCCCACCTCAATACCCATCCCCCCCATCCCATCCCCCACCCACCCAGAAAAAGCAACGAATCGATCCCATTGACAATTGCACCAAAGATACTTTGTAAGAAACTTAGAAATCAGCCTGACCAAAGAAGCTTAAGATATGCACTCTGAAAACTTATGAAGGAAATGGAAGATGATACAAAGAAATGAGAAAACATTCCATGTTCATGGTTTGCAACTACAATTATTGTTACAATGTCTATGTTATCCAAAACAATCTACACAATGCAATCCTTATGCAAATACCACCTGCATCTTTCTCACAGGTACAACAAAGAAACCCAAAATTTCTCCTGAGGAAGAAAAACAAAGCTGGAGGCCTCAGTGTGGAACACACTTCAAAGAGCACGAAAAAGAAAAAGGAAAAAGAGAAGGAAAAGCCTAATGATATGCTGTGACCGACTCATAATTCCAAATACACTTGTTTTTATTTTGTCTTTGTGCATAGAGTTCATCAACAATATCATAAAATCAACTGTTTGCCACTCAAATATTTAGAATAAGGTATGAAAAAAATGAGAGCAGAATGTCACATCATGAGGCTTCAATATTAATGCATTTTCTAATCCGATGTGTTTCAAAATATTCAAACTCACCACTCCCAGGTGACAGTAGAATTTGAAAAAATTCAGCTGCCACAAGTGACAGACTGCGTTTCATGTGAATGTAAACATTTCTATACTTGGGTCAGATATTAGTTACATGTTTGGAGATCACAGAAAATTACTCAAAGCTCAACCTCTGGAAGGCTTCCCACTTTAGTCCCGTATGTTATATTAATGTCTACACAGCCGAAGACATAAAACAGTGGTGTGTCCCTGTGTGTTTAATGCAATCCAAAGAAATGTGTCACGTTGCAAAGCAATCAGGTTAGATGTCAAATAGAGTGGGGAATATAAACCCAAATGCACTTCAGTACAGGTGGTGTTGGAAAGAGCCCACCTCACTTCAGGGGCAGGAAGAGACTGACATGAGGGGTCAGAGTCAGGAGCGACTGGTCTGTCCTCAATGAGTAGGCAAGCTCCCACTCTGGTGGTGGGCTGCCACACAGCAATTCCTTTTTTGATGTTGGGGAAGAAAAGTTCTGTTACAACTCAGTGCTTGGCAAGAATGTGTGGGCCCAGTCACTCCCTGCTCTTTCCCCACCACCTGGAATGCCTGAACTTCCTTCTGAGATACTAACGTTTTGTCTGTGGAAAGTCAATATATTAGAGTGGTAAGTATTGAAAAAGGTAAAATCAATAAAGAGCCCATTGCAACAAAAGCAAATGAATAGGACGCCTGTCAGAAGTTGTTTTTCTTGGGGATGTGTCTGTCAAGACCACTTAGGATGCGTACAAGCAGGAAAAATTTCCCAAGCAGGAAAAATTGTTGCTGAAGAAATATTTGCCATGCACTATTATCAGGGTTGGCGCTGCCAGTGGTAAATGTACCCCTGTCCAAGGTTACAGTTGGCAGGAGACACCCACTCTCAAATCTCCCCAACGGGGAAAGTAACATTATCATCTAAAATGTACATTGTCATATTTACAGCAGAACTTCTTTGGAAAGTCACTACGAAAGCACTTGTGTTCCTCAGAGAAAGGCAAGCTCACCTCAGCAACAGCCTGCTGCCTCTTTACAGAAACGGCCCTCCGCTTTTCCTTTTTGGGGACATCTAGAAGGACACAGATTACACGTCTGTACCTTGTTTGTGCTGCTCAAGAATAATAACGCAGGGACTTTTCTTTGATATGAACATGGGCCAGAGCATAAGGATGCTTGTTGTCACCTGCATGGACTTAATGTTACTGCTGAGCCACGCTCAGCAATACTTGACGTGTGCAATATGAGTTGTTTTGAGAAGGTAGACATTTGCAATTTTGCAGTGCCAGTGGCACATATCCCCCGGGGAACAAATCTCTGTGTGTGTGTGAGCGTAGGGGTGAGTGGGGTGGTGCCGTCTCTCTTTCGCACACACACCAACTCACAATTACACTGCATGGAGTCACACAAGACACCGCCAAGCCTCATGAACACTCTCCCCAAAACACATTAATGGAAAACATGACTCCCTTGTGTTGTGGAAATATGGATAGTTTTTTTCCCAGGGAAGTTTATCTTTCCCCCTCACATCCATGACAGTCCTGGAAATAGAAAGTCCTCCAGACTGAACACAGCAAGAATGCCCCACCTGCCTTAACATCTAGAGATTTCTTAGCAAGAGACTGATTCCAGAATACATACCATTTAAAGCGGCTTCTTACACCTGCAATTACAGAAAAACTAGCACCATGAGCGTAATATGTGTACCTTATCATTGGTTCTCTTAGTGACTATTAGAAAGCAAACGATTTGGAAGAACCAGTAAAGTCAAGGCCCCTGAATCAAGCACAGAATACACCTGTGGAAAAGACGAGCTTTTCCTATGGAATGAATCTCAAAAGTCTATTGAAGCAGTAATGGCAAAGTTCTTAATTCAATGAGCTACCTCAGTGGCTTAGATGGTCGAAATTCTGACTCCTGATTTCAGTTCACGTCATGACTCCAGGGTCAAGGGATGGAGTCTGCATCACGCTCTGTGCTGAGCATGGAGCCTACGTAAATCTCTCTCTCCCTCTGCTCCTCTCCCTCAATCACAATGCTCTCTCTCTCCTTCTCTCTCTCCAATAATAAATAAAGAAATAAATAAGCAAAATATTTTGTTCAAGTAGCAAAAATTTCTTCTGAGTCTGCGTACAATTTACAACTCCTCTTCCCACCCTGAGAAAATGGTACCTAACTTCTAAAAAATACAAAGTCACATTGTTATGTCTGAATTCACTCTAAAATAAAACCTAGAAGTCAACATTTCTATCTCAGGCAAAGACATGGAAGCTCACCATAGAAGCAGATTTTGTTTGTCCTGTATTCTTCCTTTGCTCCTCCTAAGAGAACACAAAGTAACATTTTTAGTGTTTCTCTGGAATTACCCAGCAATCAGTGTTAGTATGGATATGGGGCAAGACTGTCTGGTATTGCCTGGATCATAAGCATGGACTTAGCTGTTGCTGGGTTATCAGCAACAGCTGAGGGAGAAAAGCAAAAAGGAGGAAGAAGAAATGAAGAAGTCTTTGACATTCCAGTTAAGGCAACCTAGTTAATGTGAAAGAGTGTACAAATGGACAGCCTGAATGTACACTGTGATGAGGAGTCCCAATCTCTCCCTACCCATTGAGATGTTTCTTCATTTGTCTTGCCAGGAGGAAGCTTCTTCAACTTGCCACCCAACTGGAGATGACTAGGAGGACACAGAGTAGCTTCCAGCCCTTGAAATTGTATCTCATGAATCACTCAAAGAGCTCCCTTGACTTGGACAAGAGAACTCTGTAGATGGATGCGGATGGTTAAAAATCATGCATATGACTGCTGTTGAGCCACCCTTCTTAATGGAAGGAGAGGCCAAGACGAACAGCAGACAAGAAAGGATAGAGTCCTGGCTTTGTCGTTAAAAGCGACTTCAAGCACTGTGAAATAGATCTACAAATGGAACCAAACTACGCCCTATGATTCGAAAAACGGGTCCCATTACACACACTGCTTGCTGTGAAGCCCCACTAACTGGTACTAACTTCATGATGTCATGCAAAACCATTTCTACCTCTGTGGATTCACACGGGCTGCATTCTATTTTGTAAGGTTTTTCCATGTGATTTTAACCTGTTTATTGATGAGCTCAGTTCAATGCAAGGCATTCTATACTGTTCTATGGAATCTATAATTCTATTGTATTTTTCCAATAATCAGTTATAAGGATAATCCATTATGGGATTCCAGTAAATACTGGAATTATACCTTTGAAAGCTAGCTGTAATTAAGAGTGGGAGGAACAGCATTCCAATTATCAATTGCATAAGTCACAGTATTGAAAGGTCCAGCATAGGGATTTTTAGTCAATGGTACCATCATGGCACTGTATGGTGGCACACAGTAGTTACACTTGTGAGCACAAAATGGACACAGAGGCCTGTCAAATCACTATCCTTTATGCCTGAAATTGATGTAACACTGTGTGTCAACTATACTTCAACAATAATAAAAATAATAATGATAATAACGAAAAACCCTAAAGAGAGTCAAAAAATTCAAAATCTAAAATGAATTAAAATGACCATAACTTATCCCATATTTTTCCATCCAGTTTTTGTCTCGTCTGTGTATTCCTTGAGTTAGGCAGCTCTCCAAGCTAAAAGCAGACATCCAAAAATGGGAAGGTTCATTACAGTGTGAGACATGGGTACCTTGTTACATTCTCTAACCCAGCTCTGTAAAAGAGTTGCAAAAACGATAGGGCACTTTGGGTTAATAACCAAAAGGTACTTTGAGTTATTTGCCATTTTTGCTGAGGTGTGTAGTTTCCAGCATTTGAGCACTTCTGGGGTTGAGGTAAGCTATCAAAGAACACAGCATCCCTGCATATCTCTGAATCCCTGTTTATGGCCAGCTTCTGAGAAGTTACGCAACACTGAAAGAGATTTACCAGGGATTTCGATACTGTCCCTCCCAGTCTCTTTATGAACTGACCAGACAGATTTGGACCCTCTATGTGGTTTTCACAATGATGGCTATGCCAAAACCTGTCCTCAATGTGACCACAGAGATGCATGCAGTCCCAGAAATATACATAGAACTTGGAAAGAGTTTGTTTGGTTCCTACTGATTCCATGGTTCAGAGTCAACTTTGTCAGTGTGGGGAGTATAATTCAAAAGCTTAGAATACCAGCATGGGGCTGTTCTCACATTTTGGATTTTCAGTTAAGAGTTTGTGAGCTTGTCCACTTTCATCTTCGTGCTTCAATCTCTCCATCTGAACAGTGCCTTCAGAAATTACAGCACAACAGTTGTCATGAGGGTGGGATGATTAATTCAAGTAAAGCTTGTGGTGTTAAAGCTCAGGAAGTTTAATCAGAAAGGAAATATCTTGTCTGATATCTCACAACATAACAAAACTGAGAGCTGCATTCAAACCCTGGGGTCCAAGCTCCCAGGGCAGTGTTTTTTCCATGACACACAGCTGCTTTGTCTAAAAATAATCACTTTATCTTAAACAAGACACAGTTTTTAAGTTGTCAGATAAATTTCTCAAAAATGACATTGGTGACTGCGTGAGTACACAGTAAGTGACCATTTCCCAAATTATTGTGCACGATGCTTCCAGAATATATCAGTTGCCTGACCCAGGATCAACAGACGTCTGATCAAACAGGATGAAAACAAGTGCCTTGGGAAAAGAGGCATTATCTACATAACATATTGGTGTTGTCAAATGTGTGAAACCGTATCATCTTGTATGATTGATTCCTTCTAAATGTGAGTCCTCAAGCTAAGACTGTTGCCAAGTCATGCAAACGACCATAGTTTAGCCTTTGAAGAGAGCTCTGGATGAAGAGTCAGGAGATCTGAGTCATGCATTACATCAAAACAACATTAATAGAGACTTATTTTTTAAAGCGGGACCTCTACAGAAAAATTATGCAATTAGCTACATATATAATTATTTCACTTTTCATCTCAACACACTATCTACTGTTGTGTGTGAAAGGCTGGATACTCAATGGATATTAAAAACAAACAGGAAACCCACATATACACACAAAAAATACTATTTTCCCAAGCTGTTACATCTGCAGAGGGTAAAAAGTTGAGTGGAAGCATATGGCTGATATTTCTGTAAAACTATAAGTGGGGGTAACAGCAAACGTAAAAGAAAATGTGCATGGTGGTCCATAAACACGTCCATGCACGTTCCTCTCAGCTGTTTTGGAAAGCTAATTATATGAATAGAAGCAGCATGTGCCCAAATTTATTGAGCTCAATACACCCTTAAGGAAAAAAGGAGAATGAAGGCGTGTTCAAACAAAAGTAGAGGGCTCCCCAGGCAAGAAGCATGGAAATCACCTCTCTCCATCCTAACAAGAAAAAGCCTGAACAGACTGAACAATCCACAACTCTTCTGGAATTTATGAGAGAGAAAAACACAAGACAAACCACGGCCCCCAAGAGACAGAAATTTACTAAGGAGAGTCAAGATTTACTGGAGCAGAGTCTCTCAAGAAGAACACACTTTTTTCTCAAGCTCTAACGGAACCTTCACCAATAGAGACCACACGCTGGGCCATAAAAACCCAACTCAACGAATTGAAAAGAGTAGAAATCTTACCATGTATGCTCTCACACCTCTGTGAAATTAAACTAGAAATCCACAATAAAGAGAATTATTGGAAAATCCAAATATAACTGGAGATTTCATCATACACTTCTGAATAATACAGTGGTCAAAGAAGTTTCAAGAGAAATTGAAAAGTATTTTCAATGAAGATATAATTTGATGAGAAATTGTGGACATCAGTGGTTGGGGGAAATTTAGTCCTAAATGCCATGTGTTAGAAAACAAGAAAGACATAAAGTGAATAATTTAAGGTTCCACCTTAGGAAACAAAGCAAGGAACAGTAATGTTATATAAAAAGAAGCAGGAGGAAAAAATACTGCAGATAAGACTGAAATAGAAAACAGGATATTATTAGAGAAAACAAAAGCAAGACAAAAGCTTGTTCTTTGTAATTGTCAGTAAAATGGGTAAAGCTCTAGCCTGAACAACCACGAAGAAAAGAGAGAAAACATGTTAGCATCAGTTGAAAAAGAAGTCATCACTACAGATCTTATGGACATTGAAAGAATTCTGAAGTAATGCTTGGAACAACTCTGATATAGCTTAAAGAGGCTAATTCCTTCTAAGACACAAACTACCAAAACCCACGCAAGAGGAATATATCATCTGAATAGATGTATATCAAAGAAATTGAGTCGGTGAAAGAAAAGTATGTGATTTCACTCACATGTGGAATTTAAGAAAAAAACAGATGAAAACTTGGGAATCAGGGGTTTAGAAAGAGAGGGAGAGAAACCACAGGAAAAAAGGATAGAGAACAGTGTAGCTGGAGGGAGGTGGGTGGACAGGTATTAAGGAAAGAAATTGTGATGATTCCTGGATGTTGTATGTAAGTGATGAATCACTGAATTCTGCTTCGAAACTAATTTTGCACTGCATAATAACGAACCAAAATAATTAAAAATTAAAACTAAATACAAAAAAGAAAAAACTGATTAAAAATAACATATAAAGGAAGTGCCAGCCTCAGAAGGTTTCACTGGTGACATCTAACGAATCTTATAAAACAAAACACAGTCTTCCTGTATCATCCAGCAATGTTATCGCTCTGTATTTACCCAGTTGAGTTAAAAGATTGTGTTCACACAAAATCTTACCCAGGAGTGCTTATATCAGGTTTATGTATGATCATCAATACTAGAGGCAACCACACTGTCCTTCAATAGGGGAAAGGACAACGAACTTTCAATACATCCAATGAAATATTCTGTAACAAAATAATTGAGCTATCAAGCCCCAAAAAAGAGATGGATAAATGTAACTGGATACATGTCAGTGAAAGAAGTCAGTCTGAAAAAGCCACACGGTCTATGCTTCCAACTATACACCTAGAAGAAAAGAGAATGCACGTCAACACCTAGTTGGTGCTGCTGAAGAATAATTCAGGGACTCTTCCTTTATATGAACATGGGCCAGAGTATATGGACGCTTTTGTTACCTGCATGGGTTTCCTTGAAGTGTGCAGTATGAGAACGTTCTGAAAATGTAGACATTGGTCATTGTGCAGTGTCAGTGGTACATATCGTCTGGAAAAACCCACATCTCTCTGTGTTTCAATATGTCTGTCTCTTTCGGAGTGAGGCTCTCTCTGTCTCTGGGTCTCTCAAGAAAACACACACACATACACACTAACAATCACGCGACATACACACACATACAGAACCGTCCCAAGTCTCATGCACACAAAATCACACAGCACACAAGGAATACATTATCTTTCTCATAATGTAGAAACATGGACATAGTTTTTCACCTGGGATGTCAGTCTTTCCCCACCCACCCTCAAGCACCAGTCCCCCCAGGACTCTGGAATCAGGGTAGCTCTCCAGACTGAAGACAAGAATACCCCACAAACATTACCACCCAAACATATTCCTCAGCAACAGTTTCCACAATTCATAAATTTTTCCCATACTCCTAAGGCCACATGAATGTTAGGAAAGAAAACACCATCAGGGTGCGATCATGATATACAGTATTTGACCCACTCTTCAGTTCTCTTGGTGACTTCAGGATATAAGATAGGACACAGTGGGTGAGTCAAAGACCACAAAAGCAAATGAATAGGATCCCTGTCAGAAGATGTTTTTCCCGGGGATGTGTCTCTCAAGACCACTTAGGATGGCGACTACAAAACTCTTTACACAAGCAGAAAAAATTGCTGCTGATGAAAAAGATTCTATGACACTGTTTTTGACCAGGTTTGGCACTGCCAGTGGTAAATTTCCCCTGACCAAAGTTACAGTTGGCAAGAGACAACCACTCACCACTCTCCACACCAGGGAAACTAACAATATCGTCTAAAATGTACACTGTCATATTTACAACAGAAGTTGATTGGAAAGACTCTAAGAAAGAACTTGTGTTCCTCAAGGAAAGACAGGCAAGCTCACCTCAGCAACAGCCTGGTACCTTCTTACACGAACGGCATGCATCTTTTCCTCCTTAGGGACACTTAGAAGGACAGAAATGTATGGCAGTACATTGTTGGTGCTGCTCAAGAATAACTCAGGGATTCTTCTTTGATACGATCATGGGGCAGAACATACAGAGGCTTTGTTTACCAGCATGGACTGAATGTTCCTGCTGAGTCTCTCTCGGCAGTATTCTTGGAAGTGTGCAGTATGAGTTTTATTGACAGTAGACATTGGCCATTGTGCAGTGTCAGTGTCACGTGTTTCCTGGGGAAACACACATCTCTCTCTCTCTCTCTCTCTCACCTCTCTCTCTCTCATGAGTGTGTCCCGTTCTCTTTGTTTTTCCCTCTCCCTTAGTTTCTGTCTCTCTCAAACACACACGCACGCGGGCACGTACACACACACACCACACTGTGAATACATTGTCTTCTCACACTGTAAACATGAACTTAAGTTTTCCCCTGGGAAATCTGTCTTTTCTCCACACCCTCAAACCTCTCTCCTGCAAAGAACATGGAGTCAGGGTAGCTCTCCAGACTGATGCCAGCAAAAATGCCCGATCTTCCTGAACATATAATTTCATCAGTTGGTTAAGTGTCCCACTCTTGATTTGGGCCCAGTTCATGATCTCAAGGTTTCTGGAATCAAATCTCTGACTGGGATTCTACACCGCTCCCTCAATAAATGAATCACCTTTAAAAGTCATCCAACAGAGAAGGTAAAATGATGCAGTCACTATGAAAAAACAATATGGACGTTCTTCAAGACATTTAAAAAAGAACTACAATTTGATTCAGCAATCCCACTTTAGCTAACACATCCAAAATATTGAAATCTGGCCTTCCATATGATATCTGCACTCCCTTGTTCTGCATTCGCAAAAGCTGAGATATCGAAACAACTGAAGGTCCATTGATGAACAAATGCACAAAGACAATGTGGTCTGTCCATACAATGGGAGACTATTCAGCCTTAAAAAGAAAGGAAGTCCCGTCATTTGTGACAACACGGATGGCCCTGGGGGACTTGGTGTTAAGCAAAATAAGCCAGACACAGAAAGACGAATACTGCAGGATGTCACTTACATGTGGAACCTAAAATAGACATATGCCTAGAAACAGAGAATAGAATAGGCGCTAGAGGGAAGGGAAAGGAAGGAATTGGTGATCAGGGCACCAAGTTTCATTTATACAAAAGAAATCAGTTCTGGAAACCTACCTTGCAACACAGGGCCTGTGATGAACTGCTTGAAAATCAGTAAGAGTGAGTTTGTAGGTTGAGTACTTTTACCACGAAAGAAAAAGAAAATTTCCTACAGACAATATGTGGGCAATTACCTTTAGCTGAGTTAGACAGTATAGAAATCAGATTATTCCAGTCATTGAGAGCATGGGGTTGGTGCCTCTTGGGTTGTGCCTAAGTTCCCTGAACTGCACAATGAAAACTTTCCTAGGGTCTATTAGTCTTATGGTATGAAGCTGAAAGTGATTAAATGTAGGAAAAGTCTGGAAAAATGACTGATGGTTCAGAAGCAGTGTGTAAGTGTTCAGTCACTAAATGTCTGAAACTTATCTAAACATTTGGTAGTGGTTGAATCTAGAGTGGGGACTTGGATGGCTACAGGACAAAGGAGGAGGAAAGCTTCCTTTTCATCTTGTCCATGGCTAGGATGCTTTACAGCTCATGGGGAAGACCTGTTACCATCTCCTGGGATCCCCATATCAACCCCGTGGGGCAGAGAGGGCAGGGCCTGTGACCCATATTTTCTGTGAGAGATTGACTCACCAAGATTCACTATTCTGAGTGGGAGGTCCAGGATAGGAATGTAGATGTTCCCCGGGGACAGAGATCCCTGAAAATCTGGGACTTTCCCAGGGCACCTGAGATCATGCTTTGAACCCCTGAGCCAGGGGCTTCCCCATTCTCTTTATCAAATCTTCCTCCCCAAGGTCTCTGTGGAAGATAGATGATGCCCTGGAGGAGGTGCCTAAGCTAAGAGAAAAGTGCAAATCCTAACTCAGCCTCCCACCTCTAGTTTCAACCCCTGACCCAAGGCACAATGCAGTTACCACCAAGTGAAGCCCTTCTGAAGGAACAGGGGAAGCCCAACAGTGGCCATCCTCACCCAGCATTCACACTACCAGGGGTCTCACAAGGAACCTTCCCCAATGGCCACTTGGCCACGTTCAGTGGCCAGCGGTCTGCTCAGCTCCCAAGCTGACTCCAAAGCCACCACATTCCAAACCAACTGTCACGTGACAGCTCTGCCAAGAATTAGCTCCCTTTCAGTTGAAAAACCTTAGCTTGAGCAACTACTGTGAATTAATTGCGAAATTGGCCCATTGGGCTGGTGCTTTGATGGTTTATTGAATGTAGGCTGGGACACTTAACGTGGCACTGATTAGTGGCCTGTGGAACCATCTGAAAAGCCAGGACTAAGGCCTGACTAGTGGAGGGCAGCGGCTGTACTGGCTCTGAGTAGCAAAGAAATTGAATCAGTCATCAAAAATCTCCCAACAAATAAGAGTCCAGAACCAGAAGGCTTCCCAGGGGAGTTCTGCCAGATGTTTAAAGCAGAGATAATACCTATCCTTCTCAAGCTATTCCAAACAATAGGGAAGGAAAACTTCCAGACTCATTTTATGAAGCCAGTATTACTTTGATTCCTAAACCAGAGAGAGACCCAGCAAAAAAGAGACCTACAGGTCAATATCCCTGATGAATATGGATGCAAAATTTCTCAAAGATAATAGCAAATCGAATTCAACAGCATACACAAAGAATTATCCACCATGATCAAGTGGGATTCATTTCTTGGATGCAGGGCTGGTTCAACATTCGCAAATCAATCAATGGGATATATCACATTAATGAAAGAAAAATAAGAACAATATGATCCTGTCAATCGATGCAGAAAAGGCCTTTGACAAAATTCAGCATCCTTTCTTAATAAAAACCCTCGAGAAAATCGGGATAGAAGTAACATATTAAAGATCATAAAAGCCATTTATGACAAGCCCACAGCTAACATCATCCTCAATGGGGAAAAACTGAGAGCTTTTTCCCGGAGATCAGGAACATGACAGGGATGTCCACTCTCGCCACTGTTGTTTAACATAGTGTTGGAAGTTCTAGCATCAGCAATCAGACAACAAAAGGAAATCAAAGGCATCAAATTTGGCAAAGATGAAGTTACGCTTTCATTTTTGCAGATGACATGATACTATACATGGAAAATCAGATAGACTCCACCAAAAGTCTGCTAGAACTGATACACGAATTTAGCAAAGTTGCAGGATACAAAATCAATGTACAGAAATCAGTTGCATTCTTATACACTAATAATGAAGCAACAGAAAGACAAAGAACTGATCCCATTCACAATTGCACCAAGAAACATAAAATACCTAGGAATAAATCTAACCAAAGATGTAAAAGATCTGTATGCTGAAAACTATAGAAAGCTTATGAAGGTAATTGAAGAAGATATAAAGAAATGGAAAGACATTCCCTGCTCATGGATTGGAAGAATAAATATTTTCAGAATGTCAATACTACCCAAAGCTATCTACACATTCAATGCAATCCCAATCAAAATTGCACCAGCATTCTTCTCGAAACTAGAACAAGCAATCCTAAAATTCATATGGAACCACAAAAGGCCCTGAATAGCCAGTCATTTTGAAGAAAAAAGATCAGGAGGCATCACAATCCCAGACTTTAGCCTCTACTACAAAGCTGTCATCATCAAGACAGCATGGTATTGGCACAAAAACAGACACATAGACCAATGGAATAGAATAGAAACCCCAGAGCTAGACCCACAAACTTATGGCCAACTAATCTTTGACAAAGCAGGAAAGAACATCCAATGGAAAAAAGACAGTCTCTTTAACAAATGGTGCTGGGAGAACTGGACAGCAACATGCAGAAGGTTGAAACTAGACCACTTTCTCACACCATACACAAAAATGAACTCAAAATGGATAAAGGACCTGAATGTGAGACAGGAAACCATCAAAACCCTAGAGGAGAAAGCAGGAAAAGACCTCTCTGACCTCAGCCGTAGCAATCTCTTACTCGACACATCCCCAAAGGCAAGGGAATTAAAAGCAAAAATGAATTACTGGGACCTTATGAAGATAAAAAGCTTCTGCACAGCAAAGGAAACAACCAACAAAACGAAAAGGCAACCAATGGAATGGGAAAAGATATTTGCAAATGACATATCGGACAAAGGGCTAGTATCCAAAATCTATAAAGAGCTCACCAAACTCCACCCCTGAAAAACAAATAACCCAGTGAAGAAATGGGCAGGAAACATGAATAGACACTTCTCTAAAGAAGATATCTGGATGGCCAACAGGCACATGAAAAGATGTTCAATGTCGCTCCTCATCAGGGAAATACAAATCAAAACCACACTCAGATATCACCTCACACCAGTCAGAGTGGCCAAAATGAACAAATCAGGAGACTATAGATGTTGGAGAGGATGTGGAGAAACGGGAACCCTCTTGCACTGTTGGTGGGAATGCAAATTGGTGCAGCTGCTCTGGAAAACAGTGTGGAGGTTCCTCAGAAAATTAAAAATAGACCTAAGCTATGACCCAGCAATGGCACTGCTAGGAATTTACCCAAGGGATACAGGAGTACTGATGCCTAAGGGCACTTGTACCCCAATGTTTATAGCAGCACTCTCAACAATAGCCAAATTATGGAAAGAGCCTAAATGTCCATCAACTGATGAATGGATAGAGAAATTGTGGTTTATATACATAATGGAGTACTACGTGGCAATGAGAATGAAATATGGCCCTTTGTGGCAACACGGATGGAACTGGAGAGTGTTATGCTAAGTGAAATAAGCCATACAGAGAAAGACAGATACCATATGGTTACAATCTTATGTGGATCCTGAGAAACTTAACAGAAACCCATGGGGGAGGGGAAGGAAAAAAAAGGTTAGAGTGGAAGAGAGACAAAGCATAAGAGACTCTTAAAAACTGGGGGCAAACTGAGGGTTGATGGGGGGTGGGAGGGAGGAGAGGGTTGGTGATGGGTATTGAGGAGGGCACCTTTTGGGATGAGCACAGGGTGTTGTATAGAAAACAATTTGACAATAAAACATATATTGAAAAAAAGCTACCAAAAAAAAAAAAAGTCATACAGAAAGAGAAAAAGAAAAGGAACCCAAAAGAAAAGAAAAAAAAAGCTGTTGGTGACCTCTGGATCCCACTCTCTGTGGCCCTTGACCAGAAATATTCATGATTGTTCTCCAGAGTGAGCCAATGTATACAGTGTAATTCTGGATAACACCCAAAGGATAAAAGTAAATGTGTGTTTGGGGGGCCACAAATTGTTGAAACTCTCATATTGTTAGGGTCTCTTTTGGACAACTCTTTATGTGAATGAAGGAGCACATCTCCCCAAATACTGAACCCAATACCCCTTTTTGGTATAAACAGTATAGGGAAAACATGTTAAAAACAACGATGGATACCTTCCATATCAACCATTCTGGATTCACTCTACATTTCTGTAATGAATAATTTGAACACGTTTGGAGTTTTAAAAGATTTTACATTACAACAGATATTGCCGTATGTTTTCCCCTAGGAATACCTAGTGACAAGAAAGGGGTGCAGGATAGAGTCCATTTTTCTCAATGGAAAAAAAATATCAAGGGAGCTATCTTGATAGAATAACCTAAAATCAAGAGATAAAACTATAAAACATATTCATAACTATGTACGACCAGATAGAGGAGATTTTAAACAATGGAAAAATATTTTGAGCAACCCCTAACTGTCCAGTTAGTAGCAGTGTTAAGATCTTTATGAACATACCACTGCAACAATTCAGATTGCCCATCTTCAAAGACACTAGGTACAGATCTGAGAACTCACTCGCTATCAGATTTGAACTGCTCAACTCAGAGACTGGCAGTTGGAAAAAAGGGCATCTTACGTCATTTCGTCGCCATGGCAACAGAACTTTCATGGGGAATGCAGTTGCCCACCGTCCAACTTCTGCTGTGTGGACAGGTGCGTCTCTACGGAGAGAGGGGCACCATTGGAGATTAAGTGCTTCTGTTTCAAAAGTTGAACCCTGGTCTCACACATTGTCATTCTCTGTGTTGAAAATAAATTACATGAAGGGAAATAACCCGACCCCTCCAACACCAATTATAATCTCTAGTCAAAATTTCAGGGTGAAGAGGGAAAAAGAAAATATTTTGAGAATAGAAGTCCCATTTTTTTTAATTTAAAACACAATCCATACCCATTTCTACCAACCTGAGTCAAAGGACATCTCTAGAACGAAGTTTAAATTTTGTCCCAGATGAAATACTAGAAGTAATCATTACATCTTAAAGTAATTTAGTCAGGTTACAGACCCTTTAAGTATAAAAACAATTTGATGTAGAGTAATTACATAGAAGGCATATTTATTTTCTTGGCAAAGGCGTGGGACAAGGAGTTTACTTTTAGCTCTTCACTGAAACACACATGCCTGTGTTTTTGATAAAAAACTACAAACAGCTACATTAATTACATGTTTTTTCTCTACCAAATTAGTCTAGAAGTTTAGAATCAGAGAGGCTACATATAGAAAAAGTCATAAAAATGAAAATTAGTAATTATAATATTTACATTAAGAAAATATAATAGAAAGAAAAATTTCAATTAAAACTAAGGTGAACTGTTTCTGTGTCAATATGGGAAAGGTGAACAGATATATTATCGTGTTTTTTTTGAATAGTAGAATCAGACTTCAATTAATTTTATATGTTCTAAATCTTAAGATTTTCTACTCTGCCATTGTATGTATGTTTTAATCAGAAAAACAATAGGAAAGGTGTTAAATTGATACAAATTTTATAAAGGTATAATATTAGGTAATAAATTTATGTAATTACATTGCAAAAAAGAAAAATCAATTGTCCAGGGCTTTGAACTGAGATGCAAGGAGGACCCAGAACTAGCATGATTCCCCATTCTGTCTGCATGTACTACCTGGCCTAGACATGAACCCAGAGCAGGGGTGACTTTCAGGATTCCAACAGGGCACAATTCTCCACTTTCTAGGTCACTTTTCTCTGATAAAACTATGCAAAGTACATACATATTTTCAGCTTTTCCAAGAAACACACTGGAAAAAAGGGGGAAAAAAGCAGTAAAACAGTGAAGCTAATGTGAGTAATATATTTTTAATCCCATACGTCCAAAATGTTAAGATTTCCACTGTGACACATGAAATGTGACCATATTTCAAGGGCTCGAGAGCCGCTCAGAGCTGGTTGCTACCGTAGAGGAGAGATTAGAGATCATTCACAGCACAGCAATAGAGTGGACGGTACTGTTCAGGATCTCCTAGGCTATACTTTAGGAACATAATGAAATAATCCACTTTGTCAGACTGAGTCCTGAGAATCGCATCTCTGCCTGGAATCTCCAGACCCAGAGTCAGTGTGTGACAAAACCACATCCATGTTGCCAGGCATGGATTGTATGGTAGGCACTCAGTAATGGTTTAATCATCTAAATTCTCCATCTTGCTATCTCCTTAGCCATCTTCTTTAAAATGTGAGAAACCAATTAATGAATGTTTGGGAATCATTTAAATTAAAATAATTCAGCACTCCCCTCACCTCCCCTTGAATCCTGGCCTCCAGACTTACATTGGAGTTTCTCTCTCTCACTCACTGTATTCACACCCTCTCAATGCCTCATTAGTCCAATATTACTGTTACTTAATTCAGGTACATACTAGATTATTGTACCTGGAGAGAGTACCTTCCCGGTTCTCTGGGACACATGATATTGGCTTCTGGTGGTCCCCAATCAGGGAGAAATTGGGCCCCCAGGGGACATCTGGCAAATTCTGGATACATTTAAGGTTGTCAACAGTGGGGAAGACACCACTGGCATTTGGCAGGTTGAGGCCAGGGATGCAGCTAAACATTTTGTAAGGCATCCTGCAGCTCCTCAAAAGACTTATGTGCAAAATGTCAACAGAGCCCAGTTTAAGAAACCCTGTCTTAAGCCATGTCTATTAAGTCTCTTTAAGAAAAAGGAGGATTCCTCCCAATCTCTTTGAACCCAATGTTAAAGGGTCGATATCTATCTATCTATAAGGAATTAGGCACAGACGCCACTGGTGTGAATGCAATAAATATATTCTCATATTTAGATTTTGTAAAAAGTAATGAGGGCTTTACTGGCTGGCTCGATCCGTGGAGTGTATGACTCTTGATCTCGGATTCGTGAAGTTGAGCCCCAAATTGGGTGCAGAGATTACTTAAAAGGAAAATTAAAAAAAATTTTTTTTAATGTTTATTTTTGGGAGAAAGAGAGACAGAGTATGGGAGGGGCAGAGAGAGAGAGGGAGACGCAAAATCCAAAGCAGGCTCCAGGTTCTGAGCCAGTCAGCACAGAGCCCGGCACACGGCTCAAACTCAAGAAGCGCGGGATCAGGAGCTGGGCTGAAGTCGGATGCTCAACTGACTGGGCCACCCAGGTGCCCCAAACGTAAAATTTTTTTAATGTTTACTTGTTTTTGAGAGAGAGACAGAGTGTGAGTGGGGGAGCGGCAGAGAGAGAGGGAGAACACAGATTCCTAAGCAGGCTCCAGGCTGAGCTGTCAGCACAGAGCTGATATGGGGCTTGAACGTGTAAAACAACAAATCATGACCTGAGCCAAACTCGGATGCTTAACTGAGCTACCCAGGGGCCTTGTTAAAAACGAAAATATTTTAATGAAATGTAACAATCATTGTTTCGAGAAGTGTACTCTAAAAGGTCACTCGGTGGACACCATCATTTCTCCCAAGATATTTCTCTCTGTGATTGAAAATATGTATTTTCAAGGAATTGTGAAGCAAACTGGACGGTGTGCAAATTCACAGGAAATTGGACAGTAAAATTTCTGTTTTGAAACTTCTGCTACCGAGTGTAACAGAAATGAGACTAGTAATGTTACAATAAAACCTATCCTGCATCTTCTATCTAAACTAATACTCACATGAAAACTATTATTGATTAGCCATTTCACAGAATTTCCACCCCTTGTTAATCCTAGTAAAGTGTATGAAGAACAAATCTGTTGGTGGCTGGCAAAGGTGTGAACTCAGCATTTATAGTCCATTTAGAACAATGTCTCTCAAAGTCAAAAACAACCACCACTTCTCAATATTGGAATTGTATGTCTTTCATATTTGCTTTCATTTGTTCAGCTCAAGTTTGGAAATGTGTGAAAATGTACAAGAAGCAGGAGAATTGTAGACTTTACTTCTGAGGTAGGAAATTAGAAATAATTCTTAATCTTATTTCCCATTCTTGATGTCCTGCCACAGTTCAGGTAAGTTTCCTTTGCTTTATTGTTTAAATAGTGTACAATCAAGTTTCCTCCCTTCCATTATGTTCTGTTGTTTGTATTACTCCTAGATAACCAGGAATGTGTAGGGAGAAGCAAGGGCAGGAGACAATGTATAGGAAATCTGATGGATTTCAAAGTATTAAATCATAGGTCAATCCACGAGCCACTAATTGTTGTCTACTTTTCTCCTTGTATTTGATATCCAAAATCAAGACCACAAGCCCAGCTCTCTTCTAAATTTGTGTCATTAAAGAAATTTTAAGACCACCCCCATCCAAATATAGTGACGGATTCTATCAGAAGCCCCCGCTAGTTGTCCTGGGAAAGCAAAGTACAAAAATCATTTGTCTTGGGACAAAAGGAAAGGTTTCTACAGGTAGGAACAATTGAGGGGACATTGGGTGTAGCGGAGTTTGGCCACACAGTAAGGATGGATCAAATTCCCCGGAAAATGGGAAGGCTGAACAGGTACCTACGAATTGAAACGGCTACACTTTTTTTTTTTCCAACGTTTATTTATTTTTGGGACAGAGAGAGACAGAGCATGAACAGGGGAGGGGCAGAGAGAGAGAGGGAGACACAGAATCGGAAACAGGCTCCAGGCTCTGAGCCATCAGCCCAGAGCCCGATGCGGGGCTCGAACTCACGGACCACGAGATCGTGACCTGGCTGAAGTCGGACGCCTAACCGACTGCGCCACCCAGGCGCCCCTGAAACGGCTACACTTTTTAATCGTCCTGTGAAGAAGCAGGGGGTGAGGCTCCCCCTGGTTATCAGGAGACAGAAATGTTTCCTGAACGGAGCAACTGCAGGATCAGGTGGGTATTTGCCTTCCGGTGGGCATTTCAGAAGGTAAGAGTGGATGCCTTAAGCCTGCATGAAGCCAGGGAACAAGGAAGTGCTTCCATCGTCTTTGACATAGCTCCACCTAGCGGGCAGCCGTGTTTACTACCACTCTGTTCACCCAACCTTTGTGTGTCTGCCAAAGTCACTCAAGAACTACAATCCCTCCGCTTTTCTACAGTTGAAGAATAAAGACCCAAATAAGTGAGACACAACAAAAACTCAAATTTCATCGACAGATCACTAATAAAGATATTTAAAATGCGTATAATTTACGAATTGTTATGACCTTCACATATTTTGAATCTCAAATCTGTTTAAAATATGCTTCGTGGGCTTTGATATGCTGATAATCTTATATTGTACTGTGCAGGAAAACGTGATGGAAGAGATTTCTACTTTCTAGTCACTGAGTGGTAATAAAATCAAAGTGAAGAATTTAACTCCTAGCTTTGGAACCAAGCACAGCCAATTTCCATCCCCTCCTCAGCTTGGTACCCCACGGTTCCTCAAAAATAGGTAGTGTGCCCATCACTCTGGGCCCACATGTTTCAAATCATTGAGCTAAAGTGAGTGAGAATTCATATCCTATAGAAGCTAAGTGTATTAAGTAGTAAACCAGAAGGTTTTAATTTTAAACAGTGAGTCAAATTGAAATGGGAATTTTATGACACATTGGGTGCTTGACAGATGAAGCATATTTTTGTGAGCAACATAACTATGGAGAATTGTATAGAGAGAGTAATATTAATGAAATTAAATATTCATGTCTTGTTTTGTCCACAAGACAAGGAAAACATGATATTTATTGACCACAGATAATTCTTCACATTCAAAATTTCTGAAACTGCTGTTTCTTTTGAAAGTTCGGTTCCATGTGGAACAAAAACACATGTGGCACCATTTCTGTCATCAGTAAATCTCAGTCCTCCAAGAATTAAATTAAAACATAATCGGATGATGAAATAGGTGAGCCCTTGTATGGTAGGGTGGCAAGAGGACCCTTTAACATAAGGAGCCCCTTCTGAATCCATCTCATTTCAGAACTGCGTCCCCTTTGAAGGGAGTTGGGAACCAGAGAAGAATCTCCTAGAGGAGGAGTCCACTCTTCTGCAACCTCCTTTTTGCTGGTCAGTGTTCTACAGAAGGCACATGTGAGACGGCAAAGTGCAGGGAACGAATCCTTCTATGAATACAGCAAATGTTATTGAGGCCACCTCCATCACAAAGACAGTGTGTGCCCCTAGGGACACTGTATACGCCTGGGCCCCCTGCTCTAGGAGCTGTGGGCGGGAGTAGATTTTCAGTACCCAGGCTTGAGAGATGTCAGGTTCTTTCTTTTCCCTAAACAGATCATGACTTGGACCGTTATACGAGATGTTGAATTGAGTTTCTCCCATTGATTGGTTCAACCTCTCAGCTGCTGCTGTGGGTCTGAGCCACCTCCAGGTTGGTTCTGCGAGTTGGGAGGATCTCTCAGCCTAGACTGGCAATCGCAGGCGGAAATAGAATGAGACCCACCCATGTCAACTACACATTGTCTAGTAGCTCTATGGTAAAAAGAAACAAGTCAAAAATCAAATCATTGTAATGGGCAAAATGGTACCACTTCAACATGTATTTGATTTCAAAAATACATTGTTTTTAAAACCTCAACAAGAAAGTTTCCTCTTCTTTTTTTCTTATTCTGTCCTCAGAATAAGTGTGCATGTCACACTCAGAGCACGGCTCAATTCAGAGGAGCTGAATTCCAGGGGCTCGATTTCCACAGGTGGTTGGTGGCTACAATATTGGACACCCCAGGTCTGGTCTATTTTACCAGCTCAGGTCAAAGCTGAATGACTGAGTCTTTAATTCTACTTAGCATCTCAAATATCAGAAGATATCAGAAGAGCAGCACCAAGAGTCACTTATGTTTATATTTGTAGTGTGTGGCATTTCCTAGTAGAGGGAGGACATGTAGTAGGTATGTGACATGTCTATGCAAGCAAAGAGGATAAAACCCCACGCAGTCCTGTTCCTTTAGGTCCTTAGGAAACTCTAATATCACGCTCATTTTTCCACAGAAAGTGGGTATGGCTGAACGTTTTAAAGAAGGAAGGAGATGTCTCATCTGCCTCAGTTATCTTGAAAAACGTATGTTCCTAAAATGTGGTGATGTCCGTTGCCTCCAGTGTGTCAATTCATGCCAGAAGGAGCCCTGTGAGGATGGTTTGTTGTGCCCATTTTGTCTGTGGTCACTCAGAAAGATAAGATCAAGACAGGTGGTCAGCTGGGGAAGCTGGTGTCCGAGATCGAGGACCTGGAGTGGCCTTGGAGAACTATTCTCATCCTTTTCACAGAAGGATGCTGAAACACCAAGGTGAGGCATCTGTCCTGTCCCAGGTCCTCTGACTCACATCCGGGGACAGGAGGTAAGAATCGGCCTTGGCTAAGTTAGATGTTGAAACACAAGGTCCAAGCAAACATAGGTGGCCCTTATAGACTGGATCCTTTCCTATGGGCAAGAAAAGCTTTACCACTCTCCCAGGGCGAAGCAGACAAGCTCCTCTCTACACAAAGCTGCAATTGGGGAAGCTAACGGAAACAATCACAAGAGGAAAAGCCCAAGTCCCACCCTCTGGCCCTGTGAGGAACAAGAGGTCTAATGATACAGGGTGGTGAGAGTGGTGACCCTGCTCCCCACCCCACATGCAATACAGCCTATCATGACACCTGCACAGTCACAATGGACTGTGAAACTCTCCCCTCTTTTCCTCACTCATAATACTTCTTCCTAACACCCGTCTAACTTTGCCTACAGCTTTCAATTAAAACACAATCCGTACGCGTCCTATTGAAATCATGAATTATATGTCTTTAGCATATTCCAGCAAGGTAAGGTCACAGAAGACACTGATTTTTAAAATATAATACAAGTTCTATTTCTTATATTTATTTACAAAATTGGAAAGAGAAATGTAAGTAACTGGAGAACCTTACTCCTTAACATATTCCAAGTTAGCACCACATTGAATTTGCTTCAAAATTGTCTGCTCTCTTTGGTTTCTCTGTATATATGACAAATCTGTGGAATCCCAGCCTGAGAAATGGTGCCACAAGGTGACCCAGGGCGTCCAGAGGACTCTCAAGGGTTTGAGGGGACGACTGGCCTTGGGCAACTCCCAGCCCGCACTGGAGGCTGCTGTGGCCCCTACTTAAAGACAGGCTGCTCTATGCCCATGAGGATGCGGAGCTGAGCCAGGGGAACCACCTTACTTGATTCACAGGGAGACCCCCAGCCTCTGTCCTCCTCCCTCTTTCCCCGGGAGCCTGAACTGGGAAAAACCCAGCCCACCCTGCACTATCTCACCTTGTGGAGTGGCTGATGTGCTCCCTGTTTACCTTGAGAGGGCTGGGCAGCATAGGGTCCTGCAGGACTGAGATGTTGAACCCTCCAGGGACACCTTTCCCAAAGAACAGAATGTGACCTGCTCCATGTGGCCCTGCAGGGGCCCCCAGCCCCATCGCCCAAATGCAGGAGTCAGTGGAGTCAGGAGTCAGTGGCCCAACAAAGTTAGGGCTGGGCAGGGCATGGCTATCTGCTCCCTGGGATATGTTGTCAGTACACCCTTCACTTGTGGCAGGTGGCCATAACCTTCATGTCCTCCTGCAAGGTCACGTGCATTGTGGGCTGCCCCAGCCAGCTCCTGGGCGTTAAGGTTCCCTGAAGGGCACTTGTTTGCCTTCTGCACTTCCTCCTGCCTCTCTGCACTCCATTCCCTCCTCCTGTTCCATTCCATGCCCCTTCGTTCTTGACGCATTCTCTTTCATCCCCGACAGGAGGATTTCTGGAATCAGATTCCTGATGGAATAATTCTTGTTTCAAAATTGTGTGATCTTGGTAGCTGAAAGGCAGAAGACAGTCATGTGATTGCAGAGGCCCCTATCCCTGTCTCTGGGGCAGGAGAGCACCAAGACGGGCTCGGCCAGGGCAGACACAGGCTCCCAGGGGGGCCCTCCAGCAGAGCGATCCCAGCCCTCCTCATTCCAGCCTGGTGCCAGCCCACCACACAGGGCTGCTCAGCCCTGGAAACAGGGTGCTGCTGGGAAAGCTGGTGACGGGATGCTGGGGAGATTATATAGACACTGGAGATGCTAGGCCCTCCTGGGCCTGGATGGGATTGGGTCCTTCAGGATGGGAATCATCCAAAGAGGGAGCAGGGAAGAGTCACACAGGAGACTTAAGCGCCGGAAATAAATAGAAAAGAGCCAGAAGTAGGAAGTAAATTATATGCAGATGGCTAGTGTCTGAATCCTAATCCTCAGGATCTGTAAAACAGACTTCTGCGTGCACAAGGGCAGCGACAGTGATGGGGTGGCCGTGGGAAAGAGAGGATGAGGTCAGGGGAGGTGAGAACTCAGGCTGCTGCTTCTGGGATTACATCCCTGACCCCAGATGGCAACTGTGGCCTCACACTACAATCCCCCTGGGGCCCTCTTCCCACCTTTCTCCAATGTGATGAGGAGCAGGTCCAGGGACTCCAGGCCCTTCCTAGTCCTCAGATTCCATACCTGGGACCAGGAAGCAGCACCTGAGCCACCCCGTCCCTCCAAGAGGCAGTCACTGTCCCTAGGACTTTGTGTGCAATACACTGCCCGCCTCCCAAGTTCCCTCCCCAGTGACCACCTGGACTCCTTCCTGCCTTCAGATTCCTGTTCATTTCCCGTCTCCTGGTCAGCCTCCACCTTTGTATTTTTCTCCAATGTGGGGACAGTGGAACCCAAGTGTGCATGCCATGGCTGTACCGCCACCTTCCCTAACCAATCGATCCATCAATTAATCAATCCAGCCAAATCCAAGGGCACCTTCATGGTTGTGCTGGGCCGTTGGAGAAGACAATCCATTCCCCACACCGTGTGGCTAGCCTGTGCCTGCTCTGACCTTAGGTACCTGGGGGACACTGGACGTTCCCACAGCCCTTTTCTCCACATAAGTCCCAGCCCCTTAGGGACAGTGACCATATTAGAGGTAACATAACTTGCCCAAAGTCCCCCAGTCTATAGGTGAAGCGAGGGGAAAACATCAACAGGTGCAGCCGTAGAAACACCTGTGCCTGCCAGCCTCTGCCCTGAGCACTGGAAAGAGTGGAGGAGGACCCAGGAAGGCACAAGAAAGATTCCATGGGGGCTATAACCGTGGTGAGGAGCAGGCCCATTGTTGTGTGGCTGGAAAGTGGGATCTGACAGGGGCAGGAACCCCAGCCCCACTGCCAAGAGCCTCTTTCCTGGGGCTGTTCGCTCCTAGGAGACAGCTCGGCGGGGCCTGGAGACCCAGTGTGTGCGAGGGCCCAGCGGCATTCACACAGGCCTCTAGAAATCCTGCCAACCAGGGAGTGTATCAGCGGGTGGGGGGGGGGAGCTGCACAGAGGTCCCTTTCACGTGGAGGCAAGTACAGGATTTATTCAGCTCCAGGGACCCAGGATTTGGGTGAGGAGAGGAGGAGAGAACTTGCTCCAGGGAGCACCTCCCACCTCACTTCTTCAGACGGTCCCAGGAGCACTTGCAGGAGCTGGAGAGGAAACATTCTCTGTGATGCCCACCCAGGGAGCACCCATTCACCCAGGGGCAAAGCTGAAGGTAGCCCATACAGGTGCTGCTCCGTGACCTGAAGGTGCAGAGGGAGAGGGTCCCCAGGTCCCCAGCACCCAGCTCACATGGAAGCACTCTGTCTCCGTTTCAAGTGTGCATGCCAGAATATGCCTCATCAGACCACCTCTGTCACAGATCACACCAAATCTGACCCAGTTAACTGCCCCTGCTCAAGTCCCAAGACGTGGGAACCTACCGTAACCAAGGCTTTGATGCTTGGCAGAGGCAGAGCAGGAGAGAGCAGGTCTTAGTGGAAAGAGAGACTTTAAATAACAAAGCAAGAAAAGATTGCGAACAGTACACCCTAAGCCAACAGACATAACAGCTCTTATTCCTTCAGCATTAAAATATGAGAAGGACGCACATTTCCTTTTCTCTCTGATTTCATACCCACCTCCCTCAGTCTCCAAAGCTGCAGGTAGAACCTGACAGCTCCCAGAAACCATTTCCTGATACACCTCAGGGCTGTCCCCTACCTAGGGCTTCTTCATCCTCGCTGCTCGAATCGTATCTTCAGTGGACAATCCAATCTTTACAGACACAAGCATGAGCAAGCAGGGTACTAGAGACAGGGTCTCCCCTGTTCCTGCTGCTCCAGCTGAGGCCATGCTGGCCCACCCGGCATCAGCTGTCCTTCCTCTGGGTCCTCAGACCTTCCCTGGGCTCGGTGGAGTCAGAGTCCTTCAACGAGACATTGACCACACTTGCAAACCTTCAAATGGGAGAAAGGATCCACCTTCACCTGGCACTTCCCCAGCTGCACTGGATCGTGATAGCTCTCACCTGGGCACGAACCAACCTGACCTTCCCACTGTGACGGACACATGTTGGGTTAGGTGGGTTCCATGAGCACACCCCGGGCCAGGCTCAGAGCAGCTGCCCAGGAGAGCCGTCTGTCGGGATGGAAATGCTCTGTGTTGTAAACATGCACCTGCTGGGTACCTGAACTGTGGCTAGTGTGATGAGGGATGGAATGTTTAACTTCATTTACTTTAATTAATTGAAACATGAGCCGGCACATCTGGCTAGTGGCTTCCCCCCTGGATAGTGCAGCTGTCGGATCCAAAGATGCAGAAGACGTGACATGCCTGCCCTGGGGGTGCCTGCAGAGGATTTGCTGGCCTGACACGATCTTTCATTAATAGGTTCTCAGGGCTCATACACATGTGCCAGGCACTCCATGGGTCCCTGGGGACGCTCAGAGAGGATGGCCACCACCCAAGCCCTAGAGGAATCCCAGCAGGGGCCCACTTGTAAGCAGAGTGAAGAGCATGACCCCCCACACCTGTGCTGGGTGTAATCAGAACAGCAGGGTAGGGGGGCACCTCACTGTCCTCAGGAAACCACCCCTCTCTCTCTCGGATCTGGACTAGAGCCGGGGCAGATCCCCAACTTAGTGTGGGGCTCAACAGGCTGGGACAAGCTGAGGAGGGACCTTTCCACTCCTGAACTAGATCCCAGCCCAGAGGTTTTACAAGAGGTGCTTCCCAGTGCTGAGCACTGTGTGAGATAAGAGTGAGGCAGGTGCTGTCAGTGCCCTTGTAGTGACCACCCAGGGCTAGGGCTCCTGTGCCCACGAGTGGAAGGAAGGGTTAGAATGGATGGGGTTTAGAACCGAGAATTCCAATACCTGTCAGACAAACTCTCCAACTGATGTCCTCGGAGCCAGGGAAAGGTACAGCGAGGACTACCTTAACCCTGGAATCAGCCCCCACCACTTTGCTGAACTCTCTGTGCACTGGAGCCTGTGCCCCTCTCACCTCCTCTGCAACTAGAATGTTCTACAGCTGCCCTGGTCACGTGGGGTGAGATCCCTTGTGTATGAATGTGTTTCCAGCCAAACATCTCTTGGCCAACAGTGTGTAGACAAGGACTGGTTGTCAGGTGACCCCCAGAAGCAGGTGAAAAGTACAAACTGGTCCCCCCTGGCCCCCAGTGGATCAGGCCTGGGAACCTCCTTGTGTCTGGCCTGGCTCTGGTTCCATCTCTGTGATGTGTCCTGCGTGGGAGAACAGGAGACCTGACTCCACTGTCTGCCCCTCCCCAGTGTCAATGAAGGAAAGAGTCTGGTAGATGGAGAAGAGGCTGGGACAGGAAGGAAGGCCCTGTCCCGGGGCTTTTTGGACGATGTCCATGCGGTGCTCTCACCCGGCACCCTGGCTCATCCTGCCTCATCCCTGCTCATAAGTGGTACCCAGGCAGGGGATGGGTGAGAGACAGTCCATGGGGCTTAGGGCCGAGGGTCTCGTCGCAGTGCCTGGCTCCCCATCCACACGCTGTGCTAGTCCCCGTAATCCATCACCCTCTCTGGCCTCCCTTTTCCCAGAGGCCAATTAGATACCATTAGGGCTCCTTCTCTTAAATTAGGATTGATCCACCTGCTATGGGGTTAAGGAAACAGCCTGCTCAGAGGTGAGATCTATCATTAAATGAAGTGGTTATTGACCCAATAATGGTGATTCTGAAACAGTTTTGTCCACTTAGAATGCTGGGAACCCTTCCTAGCTGGCAATGGGATTTCCCCCCAAGTTTATTAGCATATAACGAACTGTGCACACTCAAAGTGCAGAATTTGATCGTGTTTGAAGTACATACAATTGCATGAAACAATGGTGATGGGAATTTTCACTTAGAAGCTGATGTTGTCAACTGTGTTTTTGGAGGGGACACCAGTCTAGGGAAACACACACACACACACACACACACACACACACACACACACACACTCAGAGCCACACCACCTAGATTCACACAGGGAAGAGCCCACCACCATACACACAAACCCTCACCACCCAAAGGGAGCAAAAGTGCTTGTGAAGAAATGGCCATCTCTCTTTCCCTATAGGGTCAGCCTCGTTCCCCACATTCCCAGCCCCCGTTCCCAACAGGCACCCAGAATCAGGGTGGCGCTCCCAATGAAAGCCAGCAGGAAAGCCCCGTGTCTCTCACCACCTAGATCTTTCCCCAGCAAGTGTGGGACTCCGAAGAACTTACTATTTTCACTTAATCCCGAGACCACCTGCAATGACAGAAAAGCATGAGGATCAGATCGCTCCCATGTATCCTCTGGGTGACCTTAGAGACCTAGCCGGGAGACCACCCAGTAGAAGCCCCAGTGGCCAGAGTAGAGAGCGCTGCTGAAAATTCCTGGATCACGTCCTCTCAAGTCCGTGTCGGTTGCCAATCATGAAATTCTTAATCCGATGAGGGGGGATTTCTGCTAAGGAAAGCCCTGTCCCCCTCCACCACCACCACCCCCCCCCCCACAGTCTAGGAGCTGGTGCAACCCTTCACAAACAGCTGCATGAACCAGATGTCACTGGTAGGACTCGACACCCATCCCCAACAAGGAACTGATAAATATCGTCTCTGATGAGCATGCCCACATTTTCACACATGAATTCAACTGAAAGAAAGAAACCTAGAAAGCAGGGTTTGTGTCTCAAAGGCAGGTCAGCTCACCGTGGCATTGGACGGGGCCTTTGCCTCGGCCCTGTCCCAGGATGCTGCTCCGCCAGGCCCTCAGGGGGCAGCCAGGAGGACACAGGGTAACTATCACTCAATGGTGGTGCTGCTGTGCTCACGTAGGGGGTTCTGCTTGACATGACACGGGCCCAGGCTGCCCGGCAGAAATGGGTTAACAAGCAAGAACTGAGCTGTTCTGGGCCACCCGTCTTGGTGAAGGAAGGAGGCAAAGGAGAGGGGCGGGAAGGGAGAGAGAGGCAGAGTCCGGGCTGATCACAAAGCACATATTGAGTTCCTGTTTGTCACTGTCCCCGGCCATTAGGCTCACACAACCGGACGCTTCCAGGGCTTGTGGTGATCCTCTTATTAAATGCCCTAAAGTATCTCCCTGAGTCTTATCTGCTTTGGGCCAGAGGCTGAGGAGTGAGCCCAGCACTGACAGGTGTTGACCTACATTGTCCGAGGTGGCCTCACACTTCTCAGAAACTGTGGGCCGACCGGGGCTTGCTACGTGCATTTCACACTAATGGCCGTGCCAAAGTCAGCTGAATGCACTTGTGGCTGCGGGGGGCTGCGTGACCGATGAGGCCACCTTGTAAGGCTGGCAGGATCTGGGACCTGGGTGGACTCTGGCGCTCCAGGCATGTTCCCAGATGCCATAACTCCCTCACCCCACGTCGAGTGCGCGTGAGGAGTGCAGGTCAGAGTTCAGAGCTGCAGCCACGTGCCTGGGGGCCGCATGGTAGCTCCTGAGCTTGGGCCCTTCATCTCTGCACCTCAGCCCCTCTCTCCGAGGGGCGGGGAGAGAAAGCCAATGCCAGCACAGCTGTGGCAAGGGGTGAACAAGTAAATGTATGCAAAGCGTGCAGGGTGATGGGGTTCTTTCTGAGAAAAAGGACCCAGCGTTGTGACGTCTACATGGGCATATATCTACTGGGGAAACACATGCTCTTACCCACAGGCACTGCCCGCACCACACGTTCACACCACGCAGACGCACACAGAGACCCTGCCCCTAAAGCCCATACACACAGACCCACACCGTATAAGGGAGCGTGGCTGTTCCAGGGACTGTAGCACTGGCCATGGTTCTTATCTGGAAAATCGGTCCTTACAGAAATGTCCCCTTTCCCAACAGGAAGCTGGAAATAGGGTAACCTTCCAGACTAAAACCAGCAAGAAAGCCCCACCTTTCCTTTCTTAAGGATTTTTCCTCCATAGGTGAATGATTCTAAAACACGTACCATTTTCACGGGGCCTTGAGTCCCCCTGCAATCACAGAAATGAAAACACAGTGAGAGTCAGGTCATACTGTATTCTGCTTGCATGGGGCTTTTGTTCTCTTGGTGAGTCTAGAAAACCAGATGGGAAAAAGCAGTTGACTCAAGGGAACCCAAAAGCAAGAGCAGAGCAAAAGGCCAAAGGCACCAACTTTTCCTGGACAGTAGGTCTCAGGTCCATTTTGATTGGCAATTATAAAGTTCTTTTCCAAGGAAGAGAAATGCAAAGATGTTCACTGCTGTCCAGTTTGGAATGGATGCTATCGTTTTTGAGTGCCCTCTTGACTCAGGTATGTGTTGGTAAGAAACTCCCAACTGACACTCTCCCCACCATGGAAACTGCATATGCCATCCGTAATATACATTGTCACATCCTCCTGCGTGAAATCCATCAAACCTGAAATAAACCGTCAAAGCAACGTATCAATCTCAGACAAAGACAGGAGACCTTACCTTGGCATTAGATGGAGCCTCTGTGTCAGGAGGAATTTCCTCGATAGGCCCTGGGGGGAATCTAGAACGACGTGCCAGTCATGAGTGGTGCTACTTGGCACTTAGGGAGCTTTGGTCGACTGGGCACGGAAGGGGGCTTATGGAGCCGGTTAGTTAATAACCATGACCAGGGTTTTCCTTGGTGGAAAAGGAAGGCATGGGAAGAAGCAGAAGAGAAATGAGAAACAGAGCCTTTTGACTTTCCAGTAAAGGTTATCTAAGTCACCGTGAAATGTTCATGATTGCAACTGTATGACATTTTGGAAAGGGCAGATCTGGAGATACACTAAAAAGACCAGGGGTTTCAAGGAAAGAGGAAGGGGTGAACAGGTGAAACCAGGGCATCATTAGAGCAGTGAGACTCTTCTGGTTGGTTGATAGCAGATGTTCAATATTTTTCCAAAAAAAGGACATAGAAATTGGGCACCTGGGTGGCTTAGTTGATTATGAAGCATCCGACTCTTGATTTCGGCTCAGGTCATGACCTCACAGTGCGTGGCTTGGAGCCCTGCGTCAGGCTCTGCACTGACAGCTTGGGACTCTCTCTCCCCCTCTCTCTCTGCCCCTCCCCCACTTGCACGTGTGCACGCTCTCTTTCCAAAATAAATCTCTCAACAACATAGAAACGCACAACACAAGGAGCGAACGTCAATGTCAAGTATCCATCAATATTGGTTCCCTAATAGTGACAGGTATAGCACAAAACGATTAGGGGTGAGTAATAAAAGAAATAGGATGGGGGAGAGGATAGGGCATAGGAGAACTTTCTCTGTTATCTGCTCCATTTTTATGTTAATCTGAAGAGCAAAAATTACTTTTAAAACACCTGGTTTATTAATTTGAAAATAATCTGGCAGCCCTGTTTCAGGGAGAGATCTAGCTCCACTAATGTTCAGCAACCAGTTAAGATGCAAACATTAGCTTGAGACGTTGTTTCCCATGCAATGTCAACAAGGCTGAGTTGTTAACCCATGTTTACTTCCATGGTCATAGCGTTACTGTCTGTCTGACGCCGTCAATGAGAACTTTTCACACGTGGAATAAAGGAGCATATGGCGTAGCATCTTACACTTTTCCATTATACGGGTACACTGAATAAACTTCCATCAGTATTGAATTTGCTTAATGATTGAATTTCCACAGTACCTTCCATTGATTTGTTTGCGGGGTGCACCCTGGGGTGCGGCAGGATGCTGTTTTTGTTACCCGCTGCTGGGGGTGAGGTGTGTGTCTTCTTAAATGAGGAACACATTGTCTTTCCATATCCATCTCATACCATTCTGGGGAATGCATTCACACAATGAGAGCTAGTGGGCACCTGGCTGGCAGAAGATCACAGCAAAAGTAGTAATGACTTATTCACAGTTCAAACTTTTGATCTCCTGTGCACGAGCTGATCCTGCGCTCCAGGATCTTGCCGTGTGCACTTAAAAAACCCAGCAGATATGGGTGCCTGGGTGGCTCAGTCGGTTAAGTGTCCTGACTTCAGCTCAGGTTGTGATCTCACAATGCCTAGGTTTGAGCCCCGCATCAGGCTCTGGGCTGACAGCTCAGAGCCTGGAGCCTGCTTCAGAGCAGGGCCTGGGACCCCTATCTTATAGTTGCCAGCATGGAACCTTAGAGACCTTCAGAGATTCACAACACCTATGAGCGATGGATCTGGGACAGGAATGCAACGGGTTCCCGGGGACAGAGATCCCTGAACCCCCAAGCAAGTCCTTTGGATCATGCCCTTGACACCTGAACCAAGGGCTTCCCTCCCTTCAATCCTCAACTCCTCCTGCCCCAACATTCCTCCTGGAGGAGGCGTCTGAGCCAAAAAAGCGGCCTGAATCGCAGCTCAGCCTCTTCTTGTGTCTACCAATCCCTGACCCAAAACATGACACTGTTTTCCCCAAACCAAGCCCCACTGAAGGAGCAGGGGAAGCCCAGCCGTGCACATCCTGCCCGCACACCTTCACACCATCAGCCGCCTCATGTGGAGCCTTCCCCAATGGCCAGTTGAGCACCGTCAGTGGCCCGGCGTCTGCTCGGCTCCCAAGCTGACTCAGAAGCCAGGACGTCCCAAAACAACCGTCACACGACGGCTCTACCAAGAATTAAGTTCCCTTCAACTGGCCAACCCTGGCTGAGCAGCTAATGTGAACCAACTGGGAACGTGGCCTGTTGGGCTGGTGCTTTGGTGGTTTATTGAATGAAGTCTGGGACTCTCAGTGTTTCACTGACTGTTGGTCTGAGTAAGTGTCCAAGCAGTTTGGGCTAAGGCCCGCCTGACAGCAGGGAGGGGTTGTACTGGCTCTGAGAGGGCACCTTCCCTGCTCCTTCCTTTCTCCCCAAAATCCAGGCTCTAGGACTCCTCATCCATCCCTAGACCTTGCAGGGACAGGGGACAGAGTCCCATCTCCTCCTAGACGGTCCACTCCTTTCCCACAGCCTGTGGCCCCACTCCAGGATTTTCTGAAGGATCCCCAGACCCTCACGACCTCTGCTACCAAATGTTTATTTCATGAACCTGAAAGAACTGTCCCTTCTCACCACTCTCCCAGGCAGACAAGGCCAGGAGAGAACGCTGCTTTGTTCTGGATTCTTTTGGCAGAAGGCAGAGGGGAAGGGCTGTGGGCAGGGGTGTGAGGGAGGGCAGGGGGGTGGTGGGGAAAGGGGAAGGGACAGCATTCTTGAACATTCCTGCAGAGACCACCAGAGCCAGAAACCCAAGGAAGGAGCTGGTGTCCAGAGGGACGCAGGCCCAGCTGCTGACGGGCGGCCCAGAGCCATGGCGACGCCCAGCTGCGCCCTGCACAGAGCCTTCTCCTGCCTGGGCATCCTGAGCGCTGGGGACTTGGGGGCAGCGGAGGCAGTGCCCTTAGCTGGACACAGTACAGATGGAGCAGAACAGGGAAGATGGGACTCTGAGCCTGCGGACCCAGAGACCCAGCACCTGGGGAGGCAGGGAGAAGGCTGTTCCGACACTGGCCCTGAGTCTTGGGTCCTGTTAAGGGGACCTTGTCTAACCTCCTGTGCTGAGGCCACCAGCTCATGCGGGTCACATTCTTGGTTTCTGTGCCAACCTCTGTCCCAGCCTCTGAAACTTTCTCTTCCAAATGTCCTTCCCTTCCACTAGATGCTGCTCTACCGTCCCTTACAACACCCCCATTTCTGATTCCTACGTCCTCGTGTGGACGGGGCACGGAGGTGATCTGGGGAGTCCTCCCCATTCCCTGGAAGGTGAGTGGAGATCCGAGTGTTTACCTGGGCTCCTTGATATTATGGTGACAATATTAACTCCCAGAGCTAGAGCTGGAAAGGCACTCAGCCTGAGTCAGGCTCTTTTCACCTGTCAGCTTCTTAACCACCCCCAGGCCCCTTGAAGTTAGTTCCTGCCTTACCTTTCCAGGAAACTGCACCTCAGAGAGGTGACGCGACCTGCCCAGAGTCACACGGCACGTGAGTGGACAGGCTGTGTTTCGCACCGAGGTTCCTAGGTTCCAAACACCAGAGACTGAACCACTTTTCCGTCCCATTGTCTAAGGCAGTGGCTAATGATTGAGTGCCTTCTATGTGCTGGACAGCAGCCAAAGCTTAGAGAACGGAGATAAATAAGACAGACTCACTGTGTCCCCTTTCCTGGGAACCTAGCCCCCACATGTCCCCAGCATCTAGCACAGAGCTTGGCACAGACTGAGGCCTCAGTCAGTGACGGATAAATGAACAGGTATTGGCTATACAATAAGCACTCAAGTCTGAAGGCTTTTTGTGGTCCATCCCAGGGAAAGTGCAGGACAGACGATGTCCTGGGACCTCACGTTTTTCCCATCCAGGCATCTGTCTGGGTCCTCAGGCATCTGTTCGGGTCTGTCGGCTTAGCCCCACTGGACCATCCCAAAGGCTCCTCCCCGTCCTGGAGTGCCGCTCTCTGTAAAACAGTGGTTTAGGATGACTTTTCCAGTGGCACATGCTTCTTCGTTTTTCCCAGTGTTTCTCGATTTCTTGGGGGCCTTAAACAGTATAGAGAATATGTTGAGTTCTGTAGATGCCTCCCCCTGAAAAGCACACGTGAGCCTGTAGTTTACATCCAGTTTCAGGGGCTTCCTAGACCCTGAGTTAAGAATCTTGGTTGTAGAGGATCTTGAAGACCACAGACATTCAAAACCAACAGAACCACATCCCAAAGGGTGCCATGGATTCAATCAGCAAATTCGTATCAAATTCCCGCCATGCGCTGTGTATCATGATGGGTTCTGGGGACCTGAGGGGACAGCTGCAGCATCCAGGGGAGTCAGGAGGCAGCTCCTGGGGAGCAGGAATCCAGTCAGCAGCCTCTGGGCTCCCAGGCCACGCCTAGAGTGGCCTCCAGTGGCTTCCGTAGATTCCCACGTCCCCGAGGCGCCTGTGACTTTTCTCCCTCCTGGTCCCCCTCCATTAGAGTCCTCGGGAGCAGGCTTATCCAAAGATGAAGGTGGATGATTCTGAATGTAGGCACTGTCTTTAGTGCTTCTGCTCCAGAGTATATCCCACAGGTGTGCAAGTTCAGCTGCCAACTTAGTGTTACAAGTTCAAAGCCACCCTCGTCCTAACTTCCTCAACAAAATGTCAGGAACCTCTTCCTCTCCTTCTTGTTGCTAACAATAATAATGACAACCACCAATAATAACAAAAGATTTAGCCATTCATTGGGCACATGTGTATTGCCCCTTTGGGGGCACCTGGGACCTATGGGGTGAACAAGATCCCAGGTGCCCAGGTGGCTGAGGGGTAAGGGTGGGGACAGGATGAGTTGATGCCTGGCCACAAGTGCCAATCTACATATCGTAGGGTCTGAAACTGCCAGACTTTTGAAGACCGCTTTGAGGAAAAAAATAAAACTGCAAAAACAAATTTCGGTTCAAAAGTGGCAAACTGCGGCGTTAAGAAAAAGTCAAAATATTGGCGACATTACAAAACCCAGAAAACAATGCTTTCCTGTATTGCCTGCCAAACGTATAACACTTCTTCTCATTTTTTTTTTTAATTAAAAAAATTTACTTTGATGTCATGGTCTTTGATCGCTTCTCCATAGGGCAATGCTTTTTCTAATATGTTCTAAAGAACAAGTAAGCTAGGATTGCAGTCTTTCTTCTAACATAGAAGATACCAACATGTTCTTTCTTAGTTTAGAAAGCAATGTCAGTGTTGGGGTGCCTGGGTGGCTCAGTCAGTTAAGCATTCGACTCCTGATTGCGGCTCAGGTCATGATCTCACAGTTTCGTCAGATCGAGCCCCATGTTGGGCTCTGCGCTGACCTTGCGGAGACTGCTTGGGATTCCCTCTCTCTCTCTCTCACTCTCTCTCTCTCTGCCTCCCCTGCTAGTACTCTGGCTCTCTCAAAATAAATAAACTGAAAAACAAACAATGTCAGTATCGCATATCATCATTTGTAACACCATCTAAAATTTTGAGATTGTTGCCAAATTTGGGAAGGACTTTCCTGAACTTCTATCATTATGTGATAATGTCCATGATCTGAGCATTTTGAGTGTTCTTTGTGAACTGATTAACTGTTAATACTCTTTGAGGTAATCACATTCAGTAACTAATTGGTCATCAATGTAAATTTGTAAAGAGTTTTCTATTATCTTGATTTTGTGTGAAACCAGTCAGAACTTTTTCTATTCCTTCATTAGGTTAAGATTTACTCCACTTTCTTAAGTTGATTATGAAATAATCCAAGAGCCTAATCTTTGATTCTATTTGAAATTTATCTCTTCCTCTTCATGAATGGTGACTTTTGATATGAAAACTTTGTGTTAGAATCCTCACTGTTTGGTGCATTGATAACGATATATGCTGCACTATGAGTTTACTCCAGTAGGAATGGATACCAGCATAATTCTGTTGGCTCAATATGTCCTAACTGAGCACTCCAACTTGTTCATTAAGGAAAAAGTTCAATCCTGAGTATTTGGGGCCTGAAAACTGTGGCAAAAAGGTATTGGATAAGAAATGTTTTCCCTTGGTGATTAAGGACACACACACACACACACACACACACACACACACACACACAGACACACACTACATATCCATTTTCTCCATCATTTCCTAAAAGGGAGGCCATCTTAATGCACAGAGTAAGAAGGACATAACTTTAGAAAAAACGAACCATAGCCCTTTCCAGGCAGGGACAGTTGGTAACTTGTAACACTGGTTTATGGATCTCAGTCTTGTTCCATTACCTCCTAGCTGTGTGACCTTGGGTAAGTAACCTGGCCTCTCTGTGCCTCACTGCCTGCTCCAGGTCCTTGGGAGGATGAAGCAATCTAATCAGCCACAAGGTTAAACTACTGCAGCTGGTAGTTGCCTTTGTTGTCATTTACGGGCCAACAGTGCCACTCAGTGTCCTCTCGTTCAGGCTTCAGACAGGCCGCTCCTGCGCAGCAAAAATGAGTGGGAACCTTGTGCATCTGCCAAGGCTGAGGCCCCAGCAGAGGGAAAGGCCATAAATGTTCACGGAATCCGGAATGAACTTGGACCTCTTCCTCACACTCACGGCAGAAGTTAATTCAGGGGCGCCTGGGTGGCTCAATGGATTAAACATCCGACTCTTGATTTTGGCTCAGGTCATAAGCCCCACACACCATGGAGCCTGCTTGGGATTCTCTCTCTCTCTCTCTCTCTCTCTCTCTCTCTCTCTCCACCCCCCTCTGTCTCTCTGCCCCGCCCCCCCCACTGGAGGCTCCCCCCACCAAAATAAATAAATAAATTTTAAAAAGGATTAAGACAGGAAATTTCATATTATGCGTATTTTAGCACAATTTAAAAAATGAACGCAGCAGTAGCACAAAAGACAACACAAAGTTAAAAGTTAAGACACAGACTTTAAGAAAAAACATTTGTCACTCATATACAAATAAGCCCACAGACTATATAAATAACATTTCTCTATAAATAGGAAATGATTAAAGATCAAGTGACAGAAGAATAAAATACAAATGGCTATTAAATATATGCAAATATATGCAATCTCACTAATAATTTGAGAAAAAGAAGTTAAAGGAAAAATTATTTCTCAATCACCAAATTGACTAATTATGATTGACCATATTCTCTGCAATCAAGGCTATGGGTAAATAGGAATTCTCATATACTGATGGTGGTACCCTAAACTGGTGATTTCTTTTTGGAACGCCAATCTTTCATTTTTACCAAAATATTAAATATCCACAACTTTTCCTTCGTATTCTATTTCTAAGATCAATCATTGAAGAAAAAAATATAGCTTATGTAACAACCAATGAATGTATAGCTTATGTCCCATTCAGTATTATTGATAATAGTACATAACTGATACCAATGTGTCTCTCAATGACAAATAAACGTTAAAAAATTAAGAATTAAAAAGAAGACATCATTATAGGTACAGCAGATATAGAAAAGACAACAAATGGATCTTATGAACACATTTATGCCAATACATTTGGAAAATGTGTACCAAATGTACAAAGTCTTTGAAAAACACAAATTTCCCAAATGGATTCTTTTTTTATAACGTTTATTTTTGACAGAGAGAGAGGGGGGAGGGGTAGACAGAGAGAGAGGGAGACCCAGAATCTGAAGCAGGCTCCAGGTTCTCAGCTGTCAGCACAGAGCCTGACACGGGGCTCGAACTCACAGACTGTGAGATCATGACCTGACCCGAAGTCAGAGGCTTAACCCACTGCGCCACCCAGGTGCCCCCAAAACTGATACTTAGAGAAATGTGACCTCTAAATAGTCTTATAGCCATTGAATAAATGTAATCATAGTTTAAAAGCTTTTTTTTTCTGTCTGTTTCTCTCTCTCTCTCTCCCTCTCTCTCTCTCTCTCTCTCTCTCTCTCACACACACACACACACACACACACACACACACACACACACACACCAGTCCTTATTGGTATTATTGGCTAAATACCAAAATTTCATTGGAGATGTCATTCTAATCTTATTGCAATAGTTCCATGAAATGGTGAAAAGGGCTACTTTCCAAACCATTCGGTGAGAACACTGTGATCTTAATACCAAAATCAGACAAAAACTAAGTAGAAGAAAGAATAACTATAGGCCAGTCTTCCTGTGGATCACTGATAGACAAAAGAAACAGGAGGAGAAGACATTGACCCAGTCTTCAAGTCAAAGAACCTAACGCAACCCAAACCAAACCAATTTAGTGTATGGTTGAAGAAAACATACCCTGAAGTGCTAAAAACTGTTAATGCCTTTAAAAATATTAGATAAACAAAGACTGGGGTGGGGGATGGCTGCTGGAGAAATTCTCATGAAGGAAGTAGGATAGGAAATAACCATTTCAATTAACAACTCAGGCAACAACAGATGTTGGTGAGGATGCAGAAAAGGAGGATCTCTTTTGCACTGCTGGTGGGAATGTAAACTGGTGCAGCCACTCTGCAAAACAGTATGGAGGTGCCTCAAAAAGTTAAAAATAGAACTACCTTATGCCTTACGACCCAGCAATTGCACTACTAGGTATTTATCCAAGGGATACAGGTGTGCTGTTTCGAAGGGGCACATGCACCCCAATGTTTGTAGTAGTGCTATCAACAATAGCCAAAGTATGGGAAGAGCCCAAATGTCCATCGATGGAGGAATGGATAAAGAAAATGTGGTATATATATATATATATATATATATATATATATACACACACACACACACACACACACACACACACACAACGGAGCATTACTCGGCAATCAAAAAGAATGAAATCTTGCCATTTGCAACTATGTGGATGGAACTGGAGGGTATTATGCTAAATGAAATTAGAGAAAGACAAATATCATATGACTTCACTCATACGAGGACTTTACGACACAGAACAAGAACACAAAGGAAGGAATGCAAAAATAATATAAAAACAGGCAGAGGGACAAAACATAAGAGACTCTTAAATATGGAGAACAAACAGAGGGTTACTGGAGGGCTTGTGGGGGGATGGGCTAAATGGGTAAGGGGCATTAAGGAATCTACTCGTGATCATTATTGCACTATATGCTAACTAACTTGGATGTAAGTTAAAAAAATAAAAAAATAAAATCTGGAAAAAAAAAGAAAGAACCGTTTCAGGGGCACCTGGGTGGCTCAGTCGGTTGAGCGTCCGTTGAGCATCTCGCTCTTGATTTTAGCTCAGGTCCTGATCACAGGGTGTGGGATAGAGACCTGCGTCAGGCTCTGTGCTGAGCATGGAAGCTGCTTGAGATTCTCTCTCCCTCTGTCTCTCTCGCTCTCTAAAAACTGAAAACAGTAAAAATAAAAAATAAAAGAAATAACTGTTTTAGAAATGTCTTTAAAAAGCAGTCTTTGTTTTCTCTCCACAAGGAGAAATATGGTATTGCATGTGTGGGGAGCTTGGTATATGTGGGTAAAAGTGAAGAAATCTGCCTGGCTGGAACAGAGAATGTATTAGGGGCATATAGAAATAAGATAGGAGGAGAAGATGGGGGTGCCTGGGTGGCTCATGTGGTTAAGCGTCCCACTCTTGATCTTGCCTCAGGTCTTGAACTCAGGGTTGTGAGTTCAAGTCCCTTGTTGAGCCTACTTAAAAAAAAAAAAGATAGGAGGAGAAGATATGATTGTTTAATCACAATCAAACAAGATTGATTTGTTGAACACAGTTGGTGGCTATGGAAGGAGTGTTTGGAACTGTCAGCCCAACAGCTGACACACAGATCCATGGGATCGATGATGGATGGATAGACAGACTCATAGACACACAGATGAGGGGATGGATTTCATCTTTGACAACTTGTTGGGAAGGTAAAATTATAAAGGTCACTTAGCCATAAATCTAACAGATTTTGGGAGCACCTGGGTGGCTCAGTAGGTTAAGCTTCCGACTTTGGCTCAGGTCATGATCTCACAGTTTGTGGGTTCAAGCCCCGCATTGAGCTCTGTAGTGACAGCTTGGAGCCTGGAGCCTGCTTCAGATTCTGTGTCTCCCTCTCTCTCTCCCCCTACCCCACTCGTGCCCTGTCTCTCTCTCTCAAAAATAAACAAACATTAAACAAAATTTAATCGACTTTTCTCAGAGGCTGAATTTAGTGACATTGAAAGACACACCCCAAGCCAGGCGCACAGAGTCCCTACATGAAAACCAATTGTGAGCCGGATAGTATTTTCTTCAGGACCATCCTCAGCTTCTTCCTGTCTTTTCTCTTCTGCATCTATATTGGTTTATTCCTCTGAACTGTTCTGCAGAGCCCATCCGGCATGGGCGATACAGCTGCCCAGAGACCACAGTCAAGTACGTGAGTGATGGGCAAATGTTTACAGTTCTATAATGTGACCTCCCAAAAAGTCATTCTGAAATTTCCTGATCATTACTAGTGAGGTCATATTCATGATGAAAACGCTGCCATTCCTGTCCCCCCCACCCCTACCAAAGAAGATGTCCTAGCCTGCGACCTCACCCTCCTCCTATCCTTATGAAAACTTCCCATTTGGTACAACTCCTTGGAGCATCTCTCTGCTTGCTAGCTGCAATGCTGCCGGATTGGTGGGCTGCTTAATATAGTGAATTAGATCTCCAAATGTACTCCATTGGATTTTGTTTTGTTGTTATTTTTTTAAAATTGAGGTAGAGTCGGCATACATTGTTGTGTTAGCTTCAGGTATACGATAAAAAGATTCAGCAATCCCGTACATCACACAGTGCTCCCCATAAATTTTATTTTGAACATCACCGATCAAGATGCCTACAGATCCGAGGTCTGTGGTCACATGATCTCATGGGAAGGAGGATCCCACTGTGCTGCCTTTCCCAGTGTTTATGTGCAGTGCAGCTGGTTTGAGATGAAGGATACCCCCCAGGACACACACTTCCTCCCAGCATGAGACAGATTCAGAGTCTGAGGCTGTGGGTGAAAGTCATTGCCAGAGAGGAGGGGTGGCCTTGACAAGTACATTACAATCTGGTTGTGTTTCACGAGCCATGGTGTCGCTTCTGGAGCCATGTCATGAAAGTCCTGCCATGTGAGAACTCCCTCAGAGAGCTAAGCCTCTTGCTTTAGTTCAGCAGAGTGGGGGGATACAAAGCCCAGAACATTTGGCTCTACAGTGGGGGCAGGTGCTCAGGTTGCCCTGCTACCACTCCTCGAGGCAGAGACTTGATCTGCTTGCATCCTCGCAGAAATACCCCCCACTCTTAGCATATGTCATTTTATGGATGTGTTCTGTCTCACAGATATTTCTAGGATGACCTTTCAATACCACTCGAGACCTGAGAAAGGACCTCAATATAATGTGAGGTCCTTTATGCCAATAGCATGCACGCCTAAGGGGTTGCCTGCATCCTTGGAATCAGGAAGTATTCTAATCCAAAAATGCAGCTGTCGTCTGAGAGAGCTGCACAGAATTCTCTCAGAAACTCCAGCCTGGGTCTGGGTGGCTCAGTCAGTTAAACATCTGACTGCAGCTCAGGTCATGATCTCATGGTTTGTGGGTTCGAGCCCCGCATCAGGCTCTGTGATGACAGTTTGGAGAGCTCCCTCTCTCTCTCTCTCAAAATAAATAAATAAACTTAAAAAAAAAAGAAACTCGAGCCTGTTGTGGGGGCTTAGTTGTTTACACTAGCATTTGAATCAGAGGGGAGATTTTCCACTGTCCTCTTGGAATACAAAACTCTTTTTTCCTTATATTTAATTTTGGGAGAGTACAAGTGGGGGAGGGGCAGAGAGAGATCCTTAGAGGATCTGAGGCAGGCTCCTCGCTGACAGCAGTGAGCTGCATGTGGAGCTTGAACGCAGGAACCACGAGATCATGACCTGAGCTGAAGTCGGACGCTCAACCAACTGAGCCACCCAGGCACCCCCATAACTCTTGAATCTTTACTGCATAGGTGGGCTGAGGCAAAGCAACGGGCTCCCATTTATTATGGGAAATTCAACTGGGCGGAGCATGGGCTTGCCAGTGTTCATCTAAGAGCTGGTGGTTGGATGCTCAACTGACTGAGCCACCCAGGCGCCCCTGACTTATAACTCTTATAGACAACCCCAATTGCCACAGAGTTGATCTGATTATCATTACCTTCCTGATGACATGCAGGAATCTGCCAGCATTCTTTCTGGGGAAAAAAAAAAAGGAGTGGAGGGCAGTGGGAGAGAAGGTGGTATTTAAGTTGGAAAACTGGGGATACACAGGCAAAAAGCGGTAGACAACTAAATGCAATTTGGATATACAGTTTGTACATATACTGGACCTACACACACATTCTTGAATGAACTTACGTATGTATGTATTTACTTACACCTGAAATGAGAAAACACAATCACACACCAAAATAAACCTAATGGAAGAGGCTGACAAAACGGAAGGTGAAAAAACTAAGGTGGTTCTTTAAGAAATCAAGATAGCAGCTAAGCGGCTAAACCACCAAGAAGCCTAATGAAGACAAAAAGAAAGCGCCGAGAATCTTTGCAAAGATAATGAAGAAATGATCACAGAGAGGGAAAGGATGAGAAGAGGAATAATTAGCAGGCCTCTGCAAAGTAATGGAGAAACCTGGGTCAAATGGATGGTTGTCTACACCACCTTGCATAAAATCACATCAATTGTTCCCTCTCTGCTTCCTTCATGTTTCCCTCCCACACCTTGTTCCCACGCCTCTGCTTCCAGGAGATAGATCACATGTTACACGTTCCTACCCAAGTAAATAAATAACCACGAAAGAACACACATCCATTTCTGGAGGTGATGGATATGTTTACTACCTTCATTATAGTGATGGTATTACAGGTGAGTGCATAGGAGAAAATTCATCAAGATGTATACAATCAATGTGTGCAATTTGTTGTAAAAAAGAGGGAGACAGACAACATAAAGGTAATGCAGCAAATGTTAACAGCTGATGAATCTCACTTAACAAGTGAATTGAGTTGATCAATAGATCAAGATGCTTTGTGCTGTGCTTGAATTCATCCGCCCACCACCCCCACAGGTTTCAAATTGTATCAAAATGAAGAGGCCTAGAAGCTGTGAAGAAAGCATTTGTGCATTCCTACTTAGCTAAGCACAATGTAACTCTGTCAACTGAGAGAAGAGGCAGAGCTGAAATAAAAACAAAGTTATTTATTTTGGGGTCTCAGAATTACAGTTTGGGAAAGACACATTTGGGCAGCAACCAAAGTAGTGCCTCTACCTTCCCCACCCCCATCCAGGGAATAAAAGGAAAAGGTTTTTGAAGACAAAAGGGAATGCTTGTATATGTCCTTTACTAAGAATTCTGATGACCAGGATTGGTGTTGGTGGAGGAAACTAAACTTGGTGACCGTAACTGGTGTCTAAGGCTATCACTAAGCAGGGTCTCTTACTATAGCAAGCTGCAGGTGTTTGGGCCGAGTCCCTGGAAGAG